>NW_022589725.1:2984436-3075604 GCF_004348235.1 Phoca vitulina
ACACACACACACACACAGAGACACACACACACACACACACCACACACACAGACACACACACACACACAGACACACACACTGGCTTTGTGACCTTGAACAGGTTCCTTAACCTCTGGCCTCAATTTCCTCACTGTAAAATGGGGATAATAGAAGTACCCACTTCATAGGGTTGTTGTGAGAATTAAATGAATTGATGCTTGCAAAGTGCTTAGAACAGGACCTAGTATGTGAGAAGTATGGACAACCGACTTCAAGTGCACAGAGAGTCTCTCCTGCACCATCGTCACCCTGACTTACTTTACAATCAGGAGAAAGAAACCCTGTACACATCAGTGTTTTAATTTTGATCAACTCAAAAGTAATTAAAATGTACAGATAATGAATGTAGAAGGCCGTGTGCCGGTGACCTAGTGTGGGAATGGAGTCTCTGAGAGTCTGCAGTCTGCTTTCAAGGTTACCTGGGGGTTGAGGGAAAGCAAGAGAGGTGTTCTCCAGGAGAGCCGAAAGGAAAGGCCATCTGTTTATCTGTGGGGTTTGGGGGGCAAGGTAAAGTAGGTCTCCCTGTTTGAGGTGCCTTCCACGCACAGGCAAGCTAAAATCTGGCTGACCCGGGTTTCCAGGTGGCTTATTTTTGGGAACTGGGCTGGAGGCCTTATCAGGGAGCCCTGCCACTTTACTGGTCTTCTCTGCTAGGGTGTGGCTGCCTGGGGGGGTGTGTGTTCCTGAGATGTCTGAGTGCTTAGGAGATAAATAGGTGGAGAAGCCTGAGAGCCACCCCTGATTAGCATCTTAGTTTCTGGAGCAAAGTTGTCCGGGCCCTGCCCAAACAGGCTGCTGTCGTTCATTGCCCACGGCCCCCTCCTTCCATCCCTTTTTGACTTCTGCTTGCATTTCCTGAGCATTCTGTGTTTGCCAGATACGCCCATGCTCCTGGGGACCAATGCAGGGGCGAATGGGTGACTCTCATCTGGAGTTATTAGAAGCTTTGGATTGGAGCAAGCAGACTACATTCAAATCCTACCTGTCCACGCCTCAGCTGTGTGATCTTAGGCAAGTCACTTAGCCCCCCTGGGCTTGTTACTCATTTATGAGGTGGGGATAATACTTTTTTTTTCTGCCTCCCTAGTCTTTGATTGGTGTAATGAAATCATGGATGGGAAGATATTTTATAAGTTTTAAAATATCAGGCACCTTTGAGGGCTGCTCATTACTGAAGAGATTCACTTTTGCCTAGTGAATGTCTCTCTCAGAAGCCTGGGCACTGTAACTCCTACCTGTCCCCAGTAACTCTGAAATGACTCAGTGTCATCAATGTACTCTTGAAAATACAACATTGAATACAATGAATAACAACTAGCATTTGCTCTGAATTTTTTAATCTGGTTCCTGACATTTTTATTATATGATCTCAACTATAATTCCCAATGACCTAGGCCCTAGAGAAAACAGGAAGACCTTTGGCTTCTAAGGCATTTGGCTTCCAATCCCAGCTCTGCCCCTGTTGCTGTAATAATGCTTGGTGACAAACCTCCCCCAACATGATGGCTTCGGACCACAGATGCTCACAGGTCACTGCAACCCGCTGACATGGGCCAGCCTGGATGCGTAAGCTCTGCTCCAGGCCACAAGTCCGCTCTACTTTCATTCTGGGCCCAGACGAAAAGGCCAGCAACTACCTGGGACGTGCTCTTACGACAAGCACAGGGACATGAAGGCTAAGATGAACAGAGCAGTATATTAAAGCCTCTGCTTGCATCCCATCCTTCCACTAACATTCCACTGGCCCGAGGTGGTCACAGGGGCAAGCCCAGCATCCGTGGCACAGGGAACGGGCTCCACCCACAGTGGGACCTGCTCCAGAGTCACATGGGAAGGGCTGTGGATGTATCATCCTGTGAGGGAATCCAGTAACCTAGTCTACCCCTTGTACCTTGGGTACTTAACTCCCTGAGCCTCTGTCTCTTCATCAGTGAAACATAAAAATCGATGTTTTGCAGAGTTAGGAATAATTTATGTGAATTTCCTAGGGCATAGTTAGTGCTCACTGGATGGCAGCTATCAGTATTATCAGCTCCATTTTAGAGATGGGAAAACTGAGGCCTTCAGCCACTGTGGGCCCAGGTTGCGAGGGGAGGACCAAACAGGTGTTTGGGGATATGCTGGAGTGACCTGGACGAGTGATTCTGTGACTTTGGTAGTGAAGAGCTGGTGAGCTGAAGAAAATACAACCTTACTGTCCTCCCCACCACAGACTTTTTGTGACAGTGGAAACTTTGCGGATGCCCATTCTCACAGTCCAGGGGGTGGTGGTGGTGACCGAGCTCTGATAGCCCCACATCCCCTTCATCCCTACATCCCTCCAGGGTACCTCCTAGAAGGCTCAGCAACTGATGGATTCTGAGCAAAGGTTTACATGTTGACTCTTCTTGTCCTCCACCCTAGGTTCTCTCCCTGACATTCCAAGAGACAGAATGGGACCAGGGAAAGGACTCTCGGCTCTAGCTCACTCACAGTGGGATCCTGACCAAACCAGACAGCAGTCTATCTAGGGCCTCAGTTTCTCCATATGTGGAACAAGTGGGTGGAGGTTCATGGCATCTTCCAGCCCACACTTAGAGTCTGTGATTTTCTCCAGCCGTCTGCCTGTGCCTCTTCTCATTCAGTTATTCCTTGTGTTAGAGCTGCTAGCTGTCCACCAGCATCTGTTCTCTCCTTCCTTAGCCATAGGCTGCCCAACCAGATGACATTGCCAAGCCCCTTTGCAGCAGGGCAAGGCCCGGCTATTAAATTCTTACCCATGGAATGTGAGTGGAAGTGATGTGACCCTCTCCCAAGTGTAGGTCTTAAACTCCTGGACATGTGCCCTTCCATCCTCTCTTTCCCTTCTGATCAGATAAAACCTGGGCATCACGGGCCCTGCGGATGAGGACAATGTCCCAGAGGAAGGTGGGACAACAGCATGGAAGGAGTCTGGGTCCCTGAACGAAGGCAGGAAACAGATTCCAGGCCAGTCTCTACCACTCACCTCGTGAATGGGAGAACACTGAACGCCCACACTCCTAAGTCCTTGATGTTTTCCATCTTGTTAGAAACTGCTTCGTATGCACCAGAGCAGCTCTGCACTCCCTGCCTGCTGTACTCCTTCTCCTTCTTATTCCCGCTTCTCCAGGCTGGACTGCCTTGCTCCCCAGGCAGGTGCCCTGGGAAAAGCACGAGTGTGTTAGGCATTTGGTGGAGACACAGCCTGGCTGGGCGTTAGTCTCTCTGCAGGTTCTAAGCAGAGTTGCCAGCTCTTCTAACAGCCGAAGACCCTCCCTGTCTCCAAACTGAGATGGCTTCTCTTGTCTTTGCCATGGGCAGTCACCTCAGAGTCTCAGCAGAGCCAGACAGACCTCCACCTCCTCCTTCTGGTCAGTCACCCTCTTCTCACATCCCCAGTAACCCAGGCTAAGCCTCCACTTAGCTCTTGGGCCAAAGTTGTGTGTTAAGCCCATCCCGACATTTCTATCTCCCGATTTAGGTAGAAGGGCTATTGGGGTAGATCAGGGGAAAGCTCCTAGAACTCGCCACCGCACCCACACACTAGACTAGTTTCCACACGGGACAATGGGTGGCTCCTGGAGAATGTCTTATTGTGAACTCCATCAGGCGGTGACTCAAACCGCTGCTTTTCCAGATGTGGTTTCTTTACTAAAGCAAATCAACCCAGTGTCTGGCTCTTTGAATTCAACCTCTGGTCTGTAAAATGTTGTTCTCTGTATCATTTAGTCAGGACCACGAAAAGCCATTGCTTTTACTTGGCAGGGCAGCAGTTTCTTAATGTGGGCCTCTGTCAGCTTTTTTGTTCTCTGTCATAATTTGATCTGTAGAGACCTTTGATCTGTATAACAGAACACCGATGCACGACATTGATGACATTGGGCTGTACCCAGTGCACAGGAAATAGCAAGTGCACCAGATGCCTTAGTAAGACCCACGCACACCAGAGGGTGGGATCTAACCCCCCAAAACATTCAGTGGCCTCTAACCATGGTGAAATTTGTAGGGACCCAGGGGTTAGGAAATGTCAGACTATCCCCTCTAAGCGAAAGACAAGTTGCTACACCTACCACTAAGATCAAAGCACTGCAATTGGTTGGCCCCCTTTGGATTTGAGAGGCAATGTACGCCCATCTGTGTGTGCTGCTCCAGACCATTTGCTGAGTAATCCGTAAGACTGCTGGGTTTGGATGGATCCCAAAGCAGATTCAGGCTGCAGTGCAAGATGCTCTGCCCGTCGAGTCTTATGTTCCAGCAGATCCAATGGTGTTTAAGTTGTCTGTGATTTAGACATGGTGTGTGGAGCCTCCAGCCAGCCCTAGTAGGAAAATCTCAGTGCACACCCCTAGCACTTGGAACCAAGTCATGTCCTCTTCTGCAAATAACAATCATCCTTTTGAAAACTAGTTTCTGGTCTGCTACTGGGCCCTGGTAGAGCCTGAACACCTGACCATGAGACACCCAATGACGAGGCGACCTGAGCTGCCCATCACAAACCCAATGTTCAGCAGCATTCTATCAAGTGGAAGTGAAATTTTCAGACTATGTTGGCTATTCCTGCCACATTGCCACCTCTTCCTCACCCGACACCTAAGGCCTTGTGACGAACTCCCTATGATCAAATGATGGAAGAAGAAGAACCTCAGTCCTGGTGCCAACTGGAAGTGGATGGTCACAGCACCACGAGCATGGCCTCAAAGACATGGGAGAAAGAAAATCCTCTCGGTGAACAGGGCTTCAAGCAGTACGTGGGGTTGTCCACTGTATCAAGATGGAGACAGAAGTCCAAAACTACGGATCTACACATATTCATGGGATGGGGGGGTTTGGCTGGGTGATCAAGAACGAGAATGGGGGGCGCCTGGGTGGCTCAGTCGTTAAGCGTCTACCTTCAGCTCAGGTCATGATCCCGGGGTCCTGGCATCGAGCCCCGCATCGGGCTCCCCACTCCATGGGAAGCCTGCTTCTCCCTCTCCCACTCCCCCTGCTTGTGTTCCTGCTCTCGCTGTGTCTCTCTGTGTCAAATAAATAAATAAAATCTTAAAAAAAAAAAAAAAAGAATGAGAATGGAAGATTGGTAATGAGGAGATCTGTGAGAGAAAGACTGGCTAGATCTGTAACAAGGGGCACAGAAAGAGAGGATGATTGTATTCTATGCGGATATCCCTGCCAAAAGTACTCACTGTAGAGGAGACTCTCAACAAATAGATGGACACCATGATTGTTCTGTAGGTATAAGTCATTCCCCTCCCCCAGCCACCCTAGTGCTTGCTCAAAAGGCTCAAATACAAAATGGCCATGGTAATGGAGCTAGAGCTTCTAGGTGGACACAACAACATGGACTTCCTCTCAGCAAGACTGATTTAGCTACTACCAGCATCGAGTGCCCAACTTGCCCAGAATTCCTGATATGGCACCATTCCCTGTAGGAACTAGCCACCTCGTGGCAGATGTAGTACGCTGACCCCTTCCATCATGGAGGGGTAGCAATTTATATATTCTCTATATGGATTTGCCTTCTCTGACCACCACGCCCATGGACACTTTGGTTCCAGTCTTGGTATTCCATACAAAGTTGCTTCTGACCAAGGAGTTGATATCACAGCATAAAGAATGCAGCAGTGTAATTATACCTATGGAAATTTCTGGTCTTACCATGTCTGTTATCTAGAAGCAGCTAGGCTTATAGAACATTATAGCACCAGCCAGGAGATGCTGCAGTATTGGGGTGATGTCCTACAGGATGCAAAATATACTTTGTACAAACCATAGTGCTGTTTCTCCCACACCCAGAAAACAGATCCAGCAGTGCTGAGTGGAAATGGGAGACTAGCTCTCAGTATTGCACATAATAATCTATTCACAAAAATGTTACTTCGCATCCCTGAATCTTTGGACTTTGATGGTTTAGAGATTATAGTTCCCAAGGAAGGAATGCTTCTGTTGGGGAATACTTCAGTGGCTCAGCTGAATTAGCAGAAGTTGAGTTTGCCATTTGGCCATTTTGATCTCCTCATACCATTGAAACTACAGACAAAAAGGTTTCCTCTACAGACCACGGTGATTAGTCCCGATCACCAAGGGTAAATGGGCTTGTTGCTGCAACAGTGGTGTGGGACTCCGTGTAGGAAGTAGAGGATTCTCTGGGGTGCCCCATAGTATTTCCACGGCAAATAGTAAAAGATTAACGGAAGACCACAGAAGCCCAAGGACCACCAAAGTCTGAGTCCTTTCACCAGATAAAATACCCCAACCATGAGGTGTTGGTTGAGGACAAAGAGAATTTAGAATAGCTAGTGGGGAAGAGAGAAATTATCAATATCAACAATGGCCTTGGAATCAGTTACAGAAATGAGGACCCTGGCAGCTATGTGGATTTCCTTCCTTGCTTGTTATGTGTGTGTATACATTGTGCATAAGGAATGCCAGTGACGGCTAAACTGATGTTTTAATCTGTAGGTTACAGCATATTGAGGAGTGCCTGTGACCTCTAGAAATAGAGGAACAAGAAGAGAATCCAACATCATCCAGAATGATGTTACTGATGAGGCTTTGTGAGTCTCATTTTGGAGAGAGGGTGAGAGCAGACCAGTCAACCCCACTGGGATGAAGCATGATGTTTTTGTTCTTGAGTGGAGTTTAATTATGAGTGGAGAGTCTGCGTGGATGTTTGAGTAGCCTAAGGGGGGAGCAGCGCCAGATGGTGACTGCTCTCATGTTCCACGCTTGCCCTGTCTGGGCTCTGGCTGTTTTTTTTTCTTTTCATCTTGATGAACAAAAAAAAAAATGGGCAAATTATTACACATTTTTGCAAAGTCAATAAACTATGCTTTATGTTCTATGAGTTATATCCCTGGTTTAATGTTCTTTAGACATCTTAGCCCATTTTTCCCTCTGGGGGACTGCAGGGCATGTGCCTTGGGTGTACCCCGAAGGACCACATTCAGGTTAATATGAGCAGATGCTTGTGAGCATGCTTTATAAACTGGGAAGCCCTGTGTCCAAGTGAGGTGGGTTTAGGCCAAGGTCAGAGCATTGCACAATCCATCCAGAAGCCATCCCCACAACCAGCAACCTAAGCCCTGGACTCAACTCTTGTTTGCTCTTGCAAAGCACTGAGTCTGAACCTCGTGTCTCTGCATCTCCGGCCCCAGACTCTGGAAATGAGAGATGGATGCACAACACAGGTTTAGAAATGAAAAGCAAGTGCTCCTCCTGAATGCTTTATTGGGGGCTTTCAGTGGTTTCTAAGCATGAGCGGCAGTGAGACCCAGACCCTCTCCCAACATGCAAAAGGCACAGGAAAGTGAGACATGACAGGGAGGGCAGCAGGGATGCAGGCACCCCCCTCCTCCACGTGGCATGGTGGGGCACAGGGGGAGCCCCACGAGTGATGATGAAGGTGGGCATTAAAGGAGGTGCCTTTGGCATAGGCAAAGAGAGACGGACCCTAGTCCATCCACCTCCGGACCCACCCCTACACTCAGGCCAGGACTGACCTTCTGAGAGAAGGTCAAGATGGCTCTCGCTGAAAGGCCACCTCCCATGGTGGGAAATGTCAGCCTCAGATGGGAAGAGGATGATGGATGGATGCTACCTCCAAGAGCTTCTGGTAAAGTGTCAAAGCAAACACACTGGGCAAATCAGGAGGGGGAACGAGAGGGTGCGCTCATGGGGTCGTCCCAGGCGTGACCTGGTGGTTGGCTGCCACCGCCTCGGCTTGAGCCAGTGCTCTCTCCGTCCATGTGCAGGAGAAGAGTGGAGCCCCTTCGGGTCTTCAGGGGCCTCCCCGGGGTCTGCAGTCTCCAGCCCCACCCGGAGGCAACACTTAGAAGAGTCAGTGTTGATGTTGGCTTTGTCCTGTGGAAGAGTTCCCTGGGCAAGAGGGAAGGGGAGGCGAGGGGTCAGGCCCTCGGAGCCCCCAGCACCTCCCGGAATCTGGGCCTTGGTGGACAAAACAGCCTGGGACTCACCTCAGATCCTAACCAGTCCCCACAGTTCCATCTTGAGACCTTGAATCAAAAGAAAAGGCATTCGTGTTTTGTTTCTGTTCTCTCTCTCCCTCTCTCTCACACTCACTCTTTCTCTCCTTTAGTAGAGCTGTGGCCTCAACTCACGGCATTGGCAACGTCTACTTCTAAACTATGGAATGTTTTCACATTGACGATAGAATTACTCCAAACAGGGCGGGGAGTGGCTGTCCAAGTTCATGAGACAGTGCGTTACTGAGAGCTTGCTGGGGGTCACACAGGACAGAGACACCAACAGGCACCAAGCCCGGGCCTGGCTCTAGATGTATTTTTTCTTGAGGTACCAGTAGGCAAAGTAACCCATCCCACCCAGGGAGCCCATGAGGAAGGACGCCCCAAAGAAAGATGGGGGTTTCCGCTTGACCAGCCGGAACGCGTTGGGGATGACGGCCGACAGCAGGGTGGTGTGGATGTCGCCGAGGACCTTCCGGAAGGCCAAGCGCTTCTGGACCCTCTCGAAGAAGGACTGCAGGTTGGGCCGGCTGCCGTCTTCCCAGTACTTCTTGGACAGTCCCAGGAACTTGAGGCGGTGCAGGGTGGCTCCCAGGAGAACGTCGGCAAGGGTGAAGGCACAGCCGCAGAGCCATGGTTCACACTTCTGCCCTGGAGTGGAAGGGAGAGGAGATGGGGCAGGGGGCTCCCTTCTCTGCCACTGACCCGCTGGCCCCTGCCCACCTGCCCGCTCCCTAGGGCTTTCATCACTTTTGCCCAAGGCTTACACTACCTCTGTTAGTGTTTTTTCTTTAAATCAACTGACTCTTAAGTGCAAATACATGTGTCTAAACTCTAGACTCCTGTGTCTGCCCGTTTGACAGGCTCCACTTGGATATCCACCATGCACTTCAAACCTGGTATGTCCAAAACCGAACTCCTGATTGTCACCCCCAACCCCACCACACTCATCCCCATGTCAGTGACCATGTGCCCACCCTTTCAGCGGCTTGGGCCAAAGCCCCATGCCCCCCTGCCATGTCGAGTCCTCTTCCTTTCATCTCTCATGTATAGTGTGTCAGCAATTCCCATCAGCTTCTCTTCCAAACGCATCCAGAGCGTGAGGTTGCCTCTGCGGTTACCAGCCTGGTCCAAACAATCATCCTCTCCGACCTGATAGATCTCCCTGCCTCTGCCCTTGACTTCCCAAGTCTGTTCTCAACACAGCAGCCAGAGGGACTGGAAATGGGCATGGCTTGCCTGGGGGGCCCAGTGAGCAGGGAGTGATTCATGAGAAGTCAAGATTAGAGAAGTAGATGGAGATAAATTAGGGGAAAAGCTTAGAAGCCTCACAAAGGAGTTTGGACATGAACATGGTCAGTGGGGAGAATTGCAGGGTTTTGAGCCAAGACATGATGTAGGAAACCAAAGGAGCTCCACATCCATCTCTGGGCCTTTGCCCCTGCCGGGCCTCATGCCTGGAATGCTCTCCCCTCTGCTTCCTGTGAGGTCTGCTGTCCCGGGAAGCTTGCTTCTGCATCTTTGAGCAGGTGTTCCTTTCAACTCAGAAATGTCCTGAATCTGATGCCCTCCACCATCAAAGCCTGAGCCCCTCCATCCCTCTCACTCTGTGGCTTCTTGTTCATTCATTTATTCATTCACCCAACACGTTTATCTAGTAGTATGTGCTGGGCATGAAGACCTGACATGACATGACGCATGATAAGACACAGAGGCTCATGCCTTCACAGGACAAGGGGGTAAAATGTAATAAAGGTTCTAATCCAAAGTTTGTTCTTGATACGTAACTTTCAAGATGCCTATTGGATATCCAAGGGGAGATGATGAATCAGCAGTTAGAGGTACGCATACCTAGTTCAAGTGTGCATCATCAACATGGGGGTGGGAGGACATCAGCAAGGGAGTGAGCGTAGACAGATCTGAGAATAGGGCCAAGGACTGAGCTTTGGGGCTTCAAGATTCAGATGTTGGGCAGCAAGGAGAAACCAGCAGAGGAGCATGAGAAGGAGCACCTGTGAGGTGAGAGATGAAAGTGTCCCAAGGAGAAGAAAGGAGGTGTTTGAATGCTGCAGAGAGGTCAAGTAGGAGGCTGAGAACTGTGGTGGCATTTGGTGACTGGTGGCCTTGACAAGAGCAGTAGAAGTGGATGCTGATGCTGAAAGCCTGGTTGGAGGGAGTCCAGGAGAGAAGGGGAGGAGAGGAACTGGAGACTGTGAGCAAGGACCACTCTGTCAAGGAGTTTTGCTGTGATGGCAAAGACACGCCAGTAATGCGAGACAGGTCAAGAGTGTCTTTGCAAGCGGGGAGGGAGAACCCAGCATGCTGATGGGGATGAGCTAGCAGAGAGGGGGCAACTACCGAGGACAGCGGAGTGCTTGAGCGGGTGGACATCTAGTACACAAGGGGAGAGGCTGCTCGTTCAAGGACAGCTCACTCTCGGTAATTCGCGGGAGTGCGCGGCACTGTAGCTCATCCAATCCAAGTTGCCGGGGAGTGGAAGACAGCCGCCCCGGAGAGAACAAGTGGTGCCAATTCAGCTTTGATTGTGAGAAACATTCCAATTTCGGAGATGCTAAGCCGCGCTGTAACAACAGTGTCTCTTAGAGCTGATAAAACACGGTGTGTGCGGGCACTGCCGCTGGTGGGGGAGGCGCTGTGGGGTCCGAGCGCTCCGGTTTCCCCAGTGAGTGAGGGGAGGGCTGGAGGCAGCAGGCAGAAGGCTGCGGAGGAAGGAGAAGGGATTAAGCAGTCACCTGAGAGGGGAGAGAGGGAGGCCTAGGGCAGCTGGAGAGCCAGCTAAGGCTCGTGGTCACGAATTCAAAGTGAGACCAGGCGGCACGAGTGTTTCTCCAGCCATGCTTGGGTTCACAGGCGCAGGCGCTGACGAGGTAGAGTGGGGTGTGACCATTTGAGGTTTTGCAAAGTACGATAAAGCCAGAGGAGGGCAAGGAAGCCGACGGTGCGGGCACCAGAGTGCTCTGACTGGTGGACGAAGCGGTTACTGCCAAGTACGGAGCGAGGTGAGGTCAGGATGGGGGTGAGGGGCAGTGAAAGGAGGCAGGATCCGGGGCCCCCCGCGGTCCCCAGCGACAGACTGGAGGAGACAGGCAGATTTGAGAGCAGGACCAAGGACTGAGCCCTGGGCACTCAAGGTTTAGGTAACGGAAAAGGAGAAACCAGCAAAGGTGCGGGGGAAGGAGCAGTCTGTGAAGTGGGAGATGCACCAGAGCTATCTGATTATCCCCACTTTACACGAGGACACTGAGGCACAGAGAGGTTAAGTAACTTGGCCAAAGCCACGCAGCTAGGACGTGGAAGAGCAGAGTCTGGATTTGAACCCAGGCCGTGTGGTTCCAGAGTCTGTGCTCGTAACCACTACAGAACATGCCCCTTCCCATGTGCACATAGGCATGCATCTGCACACACCCTCGGGCCCTTTCAACAGGTGCGTTCTGTCGGGTCTGCATGCAGATCTGTGTCCGCAGCACGTGTGGTGTGTCTGTTCGCCCCTGTGTGCACCTGCTCAAGTCCGTGCAGCAACTGTGTTTATACATGTGGGCACCTGCGTCCGTGTGGAGTGGAACCCCAGATGTATAAGCGCAGTGCATGGCCACGTCCCCTGGGCTGTTTGCCTGCAGACAGACGCTCCCAAGCATGGATGCGCGTGTCCCTGTCTGAGTGTGCCCACGCCTGTGTTTCAGTCTGTGGGCTGACGCTGAGAGCCACGACCACCACGTATGCGGACGTGTGCAGCTACCTGGCGGGCCGTCCTTCCGTTTGCCCCTCTCCTCCAGCTGTGCGTGCCCTTCAAATAGCCCCCAGCCCGGGACAAACCCTATCCTGTGCCTTCCCTGAGTCTGCCAGCTGAGTGTGCTGGGGACACACTGACCAGCCGGCCTTCAAATTCATGAGCACAGCGCCCAGGAGGGCACTCGGCCACGCCTGGGCCTCTGCGCGGTCCGGAATAGGCTGGCCACTGCACGTCCTGCAGGCGCAGCCACGCGGCTTCCACGTCTCCTCACACCCGGACCCCAGGCCCCGCTCAGGGAATGTGCTGCATTCAGAAACAGGAGCCTTCACTCCGACCACGGACCCTACAAAGCCAGGCACACGCACCCTGCCTTCGGCCACCCCGCTGACGCAGTGGAGGGTGCGAGCCACCCCCTCCCAAGGCCAGGCCCCCTGCGGCTCTCTGCACCGTCCTGAGGCTGCACGTCTTCCCTTCACCTTCCAGATCCGCTCTCCTCCCTTCTCCACGCTGCCCTGCGCCCCAGGAGGACGACTGGACGCATACCCCAGGGGGGCTCCCAGCCCTCGGGCTCCAGTCGGGTCCAGCCGCTGGGGAGCAGAGGCAGGAGGTGGGAGGGCGGCGGGGGGGGAGAGAGAGAGAGGTGGGAGTCTTGCTTCCCTCAGTGTCCCCTCTGCAGGTCGCTGTGGGCTGGCTGCGTCCACAGACAGAAAGGCATAGCGCCTGTCACCTGTCGGGCGGTCCCCCTCTCCACACAGCCTCTTTGTCCAGGTTCCGGCAACTGCTCCCACCCCTCACGACCTCAGGCCCAGGGCACCCCATTTTTCCTTGTGCTCTCCCTGCATCCTGCCCACATATTTGTAAACAGTCCCTTGATGAAGTCCTCTTCAACTGACCCCACGTGAAGGTGCCCTGTTTCCCACGCGGCCCCGGCCTGAAGGACGCCATCCGTCCTACAGCACCGATTTCTCCTTCCCCCCAGGGTCTTCCTACCGGCCTGAAAACATGCTCTTGTATCTCCCCTCTTCACCCCACATCCTTCCTCAGGCTCCGTCCATCTCTCTACTTCCTTCCACAGCTAAACGTCTCGAAAGAGGGACCTACACCTGCTGTCTTCATCCCTCACCTCGCATTCGCTCTTCAGCCACCCACCCCCACACTCCAGTGAGACTGCCCTTGGCAAGGTCACCACCAGCAGCCGCGAGACAAAATGCAGGGGACGCTTCCCTATCCTTGCTTTACGCAGACTCCCAGCAGCATTGGACACGGTTCTCTCCTTAAAACACAATCCTTTCTGGGTCCCGTTGACACAAGGGTCCTCCAGCCTCACTGGCGACTCTCCCTGCGGGCTCTGTTGACTCCTCTGCCCCTCCCCCAACGTGGGGGGACCTCAGGGCAGGGGTGGCAGTTTTAAAATGCGCTCATGAGCCACTCAGTACTTCTCTGATGGAGCCCAATCTCCCTCCCCTTGAATATGGACTGTAGTTTGTCACTTGCTTCCAGTGAATAGAATGTGGCGGAAGTGACAGTGACTTCCAACAATAGGTCATAAAAGGCCCTGTGGCCGCCTCTCTCTCTCTCTGTGCTCACCGGTTCCAGGGAAAGCCGGCAGCCATGTTGTGAGGACACTGGAGCGGCCCCATTGAGAAGCGCAGGCAGTGAGGAACCGGGGCCTCCCTCCTGCCAACAGCCAGCGGGGAACAGAGACCTCTAGGTATGAACCACGAGAACGAGCCATCTCGGCTGTGGATTCTCCAGCTCAAACGACTGCAGCCCCAGCCGACAGCTTGAGTGCAACCCGCATCATGCAGCCCTAAATTAGACCCACCCAGCCACCCTGCTCCAAAAGTCGTGAGCCGCAGAAAATGTGTGATGTAATAAATGTGGTTTTTGTTGCTGCTTCAGCACCTAATTCACGGGCAGTTTGCTGTGCAGGATAAGGACACATCAGCCCTGACTCTGTTTTGTCTCCCTCCGCTCTCTCCCTAGATGAATCACCCAGTTCTATGGCTTTAAATACCACATATATGATGGAGACTCACAGATCTCTCTCCAAATTCTGACCTCTCCTTTCCAAGGCAGACTAGAATACCTAATGGCTTGTTTGACACCCCCTCTTGGGTGTCTGAAAGGCCTCTTGAATGCACTGTGTCCCAAATCGAACACTCGGCCCCCCTTGTCCATATCAGGAAAGGCACCACTCGGTAGCTCAGACCAAAACCCAGTCATCTTGGGTTCCATTCCCTTACTCTCCCCTCCTTATACGACCACTCAGCAAGTTCCAATTCATTCTGTCTCCAAAATGCCTCTTGAGTCCATCCACGCCTCCCCATCTCCCCTGCCACCTCCTTGGTCCAAGCCAACGCCATCCCTCCCGGGCTGCTCTGACAGCCTCCCCTCTGTCTCCCTTGAAATCCATTCTCACAGTAACCTGAGTGCTCTTAAAATCGGAACGTCTCACCCTGGGTGGACTGTGAAAATGACCACCCATTCCTCCCATTCCTGTATGCATGTGGCTTTGCTGCTTCTGCCAACAGGAGGTGAATCTCAGCCTTCACCCCTTTAATCCAGACTTGCTTTAGCTAATGGGATTCTAGTAAATTCCACACAAATAGAAGCTTGAAAAGTGTTTGCATACTGAGGCTTTGATCCTTGCTGCTCTCGGAAACCCTGCAACCACCACCATATGGATGAGCGCGGGTTAGCCTGCTGGATGATGAGCAACATGTGGCCCATTGGCCCAGCTGACAGCCAGCCAGCCGCTAGACATGCCAGGGAGGTCACTGACTGCCAGCTGACTGCAAACACGTGAGTGATGCCACCACCAGGATGTGGGGCAGAGATAAGCACCCCAGCTGAGCCCAGCCCAAACTGCCAAACCACAAATCATGAACAAATAAAAGGTTCTTTTAAGTGACTCAGATTTAGAGTTTATTCGTTATGCGGCAAAAGCTAACTGATACAATCCCTTTCTCAAAGCCCTCCAAGGATTTCCCATTGGATGGATTGTACATAGTACAAAATCTAAATTCTAAATATAGACTAAATTTTCACTATAAGTAAAATATAAATATGGGTATGTTCTAAATTCTAAATACAGGTCTATGATCTTGCATCTCTCTGGCTCTGTCCAACCTTACTTATGCCACTCTTCCCATGACTCACCACACAGTAGCCAGTTACTGGAGAGTTGCCAGCTATCCCCTCACCATGGTGTCCCCTCAGTCTAGCACACACCTGTCCTGGTTCTTCACTAGGCTGGCCCTTCTATATCCCTCAGGTCTCATTTGAAATGTCACCTCTTCAGAGAAGCTTTATCAAATTTGCCTGACTCTTTTTACTATCAATCTTAACACTTATCACTGTTTATAATTCTGTTTTTACTGATGGTATTATTTGTCTAATGTCTTTCTTCTCTGCAAGACTATAAACTAAATGAGAGCAAGGACAATGTCTTGTTTTTACTTGCAATTTTATCCTCAGGACCTGGCACACAGTCGGTGTCCAAGAAATATTTCAATAAATGAATGAAGAAGAATGGTGATAGTAATTATTTTTGAAACTGCTATTTCTAGAACATTCTACCTTTAGCCAGGTACTGTGGAGAGTGATCAACACCCATTATCTTTATGAACCCTCACAACCCTTACTTACCTCTTTAAAGGCCCTTTCTCCAAATATAGTCACATTCTGAGATACTGGGTACTAGATTCTATTATTATCCACATTTTGTAGATGAGCTCACAGAAGTGAAGTGAATTCTATGAGGTCACAGAACTAGGAGGTGGCTGATCAAGAATGCACATCAGTGTCATCTGGCTCCACGCTAGGGGTCCTAACTGTGACATTATAACACTTCCCAACCCTGGGCTCTGCCTCAGAAGGGGAGAAGTGGAGGGTGTAAGCATTACCCCCAGGGAAGTTTGGAGGTGCCCCAGTGGGTGAATGAGACCATGTGGGCCCAGCCACCTCCCCAGACCTCTGCTACCTCCCCCAGCCATGGAGGGGCACAAGGACTGTCCACCATCTCCATCTGGAACAACCCCAGTCATCTTGCCATGGGGCAGTACAATGCTGCCTCCCCTTGGAAGAGCTCAGGACCAAAACAGAGACTGAGGTCAGGAGGTTCCCAATCTAGAATCACATGAGGAATGAGTATCCACAGCTGTTCTCCAGGACTGTCAATTCTGCCTTCCATCTAGGTCACACTCTGTGCCTCCCTTGATCGTATCAGCAGCTAATATTTGTGGACATTTCCATACCGTGTGCCAGGCCATGTGCTTATTCCCTTACACGCACTTTCTCACTGAGCCTCACAACAGCCCTGTGAAGTAGGCTTTCATTTTATCACCCCTTTACAGAACAGAAGAAGCGGCAGAGCCCGTGCTTAAAAACTCAAGAGAGCCAGGGTCTGACTCTAAGCTCCACCATTTCTATCTGTGTGACCTTGGGAAGGTTACTGAACCTCTCTGTCCCTTAGTTTCCTCATCCATTAAATAGGGTCACTCATATTACTTACGTCCTACAGTTGTTAGGGGCATTAAATGAGTTGAACTATGTGAAACACCTAGCACAGTGCCTGGCCCACAGGAAGTGTTGTTAAAGATATGTTGTACAGGCTGAATTGTGTCCTTCCGAAATTCATATGTTGAAGCCCTAATCCCCAGTATCTCAGAATGTGACTATATTTGGAGAAAGGGCCTTTAAATAGGTAAGTAAGTTAAAATGAGGCCATCAGGGTGGGCCCTAACCAATCTGACTGGTGTCCTTTTAAGGAGGGGACATTTTGCCACACAGACACCAGGGGCGTGCCCTCAGAGCAAAGCCTGCATGAAGACCCAGCAAGAATGTGAGCCCAAGAGCGATCTTGGAAGAACCACACCTGCCAACACCTTGATCTTAGACTCCAGACTCCAGAGCTGGGAGAAAATAAATCTTTGTGGGTTAAGACATCCAGTCTGCAGTATTTTGTTAGGGCAGCTGAGCAAATTAATCCATAAATATGTAAGGTGTGCCTGATAATGAAGGTCAACTGATGAGAGAACAGCAGAGCTGAGACTCTGACCCCAGAGGCAATCTTGGAAACATCACGCCTTCTGGCCTCTGAGCACTCTTGGGCAATGGCTCCCTTAAGCACCTTATCTGACAGAAAGGAGAAAGTTCCTGCTTGAGGTGCATACTATTTTTATTACTAAGCCTTGCCATGCTTTTGCCTACAGAGGATTTAGGGCCTGGCTTTAGAACTCATGACAATGTCCTATTAAGGACTTTAGGTATCTATGCGTACCTTAGGCTTGCCTCAGTTGTGAGATGTTGGAAGAGCACTGCACCTGTCAGGAGGGAACCTATGTTCCTGCCCTAACCACATGTTCTTGCCCTAACCATGCCATTTATGAGCTGCATGACCTTTAGCAAGTCCCTGTATCTCTCTGAGCCTCAGTTTTCTTAAATAGAGAATGTGCATGCCTTTGGCTGTCATATGTTTAAACTAGCATGTTCCAGGCAGTGGACAGAGTGCTTTTACATTTTATAAGAGTCCAATAAGATGGCATTAAGTTGTATTATTACCATCCCATTCTACAGATGAAGAAACTGAGGCTCCAATAGGGGAAGCAACTTATCCAAGTCACACAGTATAGACAGCAAAGCTGGAACTCTAACTCAAACCCCTGTCTGACTCTAAACCCATCCTTTTATTTTTTTAAGATTTTATTTTAAGTAATCTCTACATCCCAGTGTGGGGCTTGAACTCACAACCCCAAGGTCAAGAGTTGCATGCTCTAACAACTGAGCCAGCCACAGGCTCCTAAACCCATCTTTTCAGACACTGTGCTCCATGGCTTTCCCATACGGATGGGGTGTGTGTGTGAGGCTGTGAGCATAGCAGCGCCTATTATGTAGGCTTTGTAAAGTAGCACAACTGAGGAGACAAGACTAACCGACCGCCTAAAACAGAGCAAGATGAGAAGGTCCAGAATCAAACTCGAAGACAGGCGGTGGCAAAGACAGCACATAAAAGGAAAAAGGAGCAGAGTGGCGTGGAGAGGATCCTCCCAGCTAGAAGAGCTGCAGGAGCGAAGGTGTGGAGATGGAGATGGGAATGAAGCTGGCACACTCAGGGTCAGAGTGCCGCTCAAGGACAGAAAGAGTCAAGGTCAGAAAGAGCCATACTACATCCTTGAGCAGGGGAAAGGTGAGATGATGTGGTGGGTCCTGGTCATCACCACCACCACTATCATCATCTTCACCAACCTCGATTAAACATCTACTGTGTGCTAAGCGTTGCCCCAATACCCACATGTACTATTTCATGCAACGTCTCAACACCTTTCTGGAGTAGGTCTTATTATTATCCTTATTTTGCAGATGAGAAAATGAGGTCCGAGGAGGTGAAGTACCTGATCCATGGTCACTTAACTAGTAAGTGGTCAAGCTAGGACTTATACCTAGTCTGTCTGCTTCCATGGCCCATGACTCTAACCACCTGGGAGGTCCTTTGAGATCTTTGGGATAAAGGGGCTGGAAGTGGGCAAGGGCAGGTAGACTGGATGGGCTCCAGCACCCACCTACCCCAGAGCTGGCACCCACCCTCGTTTTCCAGCTTCCTCTTCTCCAGCTCCGCCTCTATCTGGTCCAGCACCATGGCCAGCTCCCCGAGGATCTTCTTCAGGTAGCTCACATCATCGTGCTCCAGGATCTTGGCCTGGGGACAGGACAGGCAGGAGCCAGAGGAGTTGAGCTGGCTTCTATCAAGCCTGGATAACCAAGGCTGGAAGGAACTTGACCCAAACCCCCTTCAGCAAACCCAGCCTCCAAATATCCCCCTCAGCGTAGAGGGTGCCTCGCTCTTACAAAGCACCCTCATCTGGTGCTCACAGCACTCCTGGGAGCTTGGCTGTCTTGGCCAGACCTGGCACTTTCATACACCAGCTGCTATGAGGATCGGTTGATAGCAGCTCATTGCTGCCCTTTCTCCAGAGTTACTCTCAGCCAACAAGAGCTGCCTGGAAATACTTGGGAGGGTATCTCCCATCCCTCATGCCCCCGCCAGGCAATCTGTAGCCAATGACTGACTGACGCAGAGGTATACACGTCTTGCCCCTTGCCTCCATGAGGATTGGCTTTGTGGTGACACTTACGCTGCACAGCTCTCTGTGAGATCAGGTGAACTTGGCTTCTTCTTCCTTCCTTCCTTCCCTCCCACCCTTACTGGGTTCTCCT
The DNA here is from genome assembly GCF_004348235.1 of Phoca vitulina. Lineage (NCBI taxonomy): Eukaryota > Metazoa > Chordata > Mammalia > Carnivora > Phocidae > Phoca > Phoca vitulina. The sequence continues at coordinate 3,003,427 of NW_022589725.1, forward strand.
CAGAACACTCCCTCAATGCCATTCTTATCCACGAACCTCTGTCCAATGCTCTGCTCTTAGGGACACATCCTAAGATGTCAGGAGACCAAGGCTCCGGTGGGACAGTGCCCTGCCCAAGGTCAAAGAGCCAGTAAGTGACAGAGGAGTCAGGATTGGAAAAGCAAGCCATGTTGTTTTCATTTTATGTCATCAGCTGATCCTCTATTTAGAATGAGCTTCTTCCATTTGATCTGTTTCATGGTGGGGAAGGGAACTGGGCAGGCCTGGAAGCACTCACCATGAGCTTCTTCTGTTTGGAGAGGTAGGGCTCAGAGAGCTGGGGCTCCTCTTCATGGTCCAATTTCATGAGGTCTGTGGTGGCGTTGGCTAAATGTCCTGGGGAGAGAATAAGGAAGGCCCCATCTTTCTGATACCTAGGGCCCCTCCCACCCCTTCTTCCACAAGTTTGCGGGTCAGGTCCCACTCAAACATTGATCTGGGAAGTAACAATATCAACAGCCAACACCTAGTAGGCACAATAGGCTGCAACGTAGGGATGGATGACATGCCATCCTGCCCTAGGCTCAGGCTAGTGGGAGAAACAGACACATAAGGAAATCTCTTTGACAGCACCATCAATCTGTAATAAAGAGTGAACAGAATGCTGAGAGACACACAGGCCACCTGCCCGGGCCACAAGGCATCAAGAAACCTCACTGAGGAGGAAACTACTTGGGGATGAGGAGTTTGCCAGAAATGGAGAGGTTATAAACCTGGACAAAGTCATACTTCAGTGCATGTCTCCCCCCACCCTTTCCTGTGGTAAGGAAACAGGTTCAGAGAGGCTAAGTAATATCCCACACTAGTAAATGATAAGCAGGTTTCAAGCCTGGGTCCATCTGATTCTTAGTCTAGTGCTCACTCACTGTAGCTCACAAGGAAAAACTTGCTTAATGCAAGAAAAACCATAAGAGACTTTTGCTGTCTTCAGACTTCCCATTCTGGTGAGGCAATTTTCCTGCAGATTTAGCTAACCCCACATTTCCTAGGAAAACTGGCCTTTTAAAGATGCTAAAAAGGGAAGGGTGATGGAACAGTGGGTCAGTGATGGAACTCAAGGCAGCACCTTGAGAATTATTCTTAATGAGAGAGAAGAAGTGTCCTATAGTCCAACTTTGAGAGTCTAACTGTAAACTGTGGGAGTTATAAGAGGAGGTGAAAGTATCATGCAGGATAAGATCCTGGGGTCTGTTCCAAGACTGAGATGGGATTTCTCCAGAATTCTTGGCCAGTAAGTCTGGGATGTGGTGGCCAATCATGCCCTGCCCTTTCTCTTGTGTCCCAACTCCACTTAGAGATCCCTTAGGCTCCTTGAATTCATCCTGGCCCCACCTGACCCCATCATTGTCCCTGCTCCACCTGCTCCTCACCTGCATTCTCCCCTAACTGCAGCACCTCTCCCCCACACTGAGCCAAGCCAGATGCCTGAGGGGGTGCCCTCAATTCCTCCTTCACCTCCTCCCTGCACCAAATCAGTCCCAGGTCTGTTGATTCCTCCTTCTTATTCTTTCTCATACTTAACTTTTCCCTTTCCATCCTCTGCCTCCCTTAGTTCAGACCCCCTCACTGATCTCTCTCTGGATGATTCTGACCCAGCCCTAGGCAGCGGCACTCTCTCCTTCTGTGCCCTTCTCCCCACTCACACCAAAGAGGTCTTCCTCAAACACATACTTGACCACGCCGCTCCCTGCTTAAAACCCATCCCTGGCTCCTCACTGCCCTCAGATAACGTCCAAGCTCTTCAACTTGCCTTGAAAAAAAACAGCAGGATCCTCTCTTCTTACCAACTCCATCTTTCACTGAGTTACCCCACCTGTCCCTGTCCCCAGGTGGTAACATTTCAGCCACTCCAAATGCCTGGCATTCCCTGAATGTGCCAGACCATCCCAAACCTCTGGGCCTCTGCTCACACTACTTCTACCTCCTGGAATACCTTTCTCCTGTATTCCTGAAAATCCCCTTCTAGATCCAGTTCAAGATCACCTCCTCCATGAAGCCTGTCCTGATCCTTTAGGAGGTCTGACTACTCAATGCCTTTGTCCTCCTGTGTACACTGTACAGATTTCTGCCAGAAAATGCAAATACAGTAATCAGAGCTGCCATTGCACAAATCCATTCACATTACAATCTATGTGAAAAGTGCCCCCTGGACTTGTGCAGTGCACCACCTGTACTGCTATACATGGAGATTTTGATGTATTTATCTCTGGATGTATATGTCTCCCACTAGACTTTGAGTTTCTGGAGACCAGTGGCTATGTCAGCTTTGTCCCTGTTTCCTTAAAACCCAGTACAGGCCTGGCACAGAACAAGAGCTTAGTGAGAGTTGAATGAATGAATGAATGAGTAGAATGAGTGAATGAATGACCGCAGATGTTCAGCTTCTGCCCTCTGATGTCTCACCATCTACCACCCCATCTCCTGGCCTGATAAAAAACCCAGTAAACATACTCCCAGACCTTTCAGCTTTAGGGCTATATTAAGTCTCATTGATATTTTATGAATGTGAAGGTCAAGTATAGCATTTTCTCTCTTGCCAGTCACCCAGGGCTGCACATGTGGCTCTCTCCAAGAGGGCAAACCAAGTCCAGGAAAGACCTTAGGCTGATTGGAGGGATCACTGCAGGATCACTTCTGCATCCCGTGAGACCTCCCTCCTTCCCCAGTGGGGCTGGAGCTCTGAGATCTCTCTCCTCCAAGGAGGAGCAGGCTGGGCCTTCTTGGACCCCTCACTGCCTTCTAGACTCTTTCAGATGGCTCATGGCAGAATGAGGAAGGGCCTCCAGCCCCTAGAAGCGGTTAGGGACTGCCTCCACCCAGTCCAGGCCCCCATTCTTCTCTCGGTGGAGGGAGCTCTGTAAAATGCACATCAGATCATGTTCACTTTCCATCCCTAGTTTCTCCACTGCTCTTTGGACAAGATTCCATTTCTGTCAGACCTACTCCCCAGACTCGCACCACCAGCCACCCATACCTCCCTTGGGCTACACTTCATCCACACTGAACTTCCTTCAGTTCCCCAAACACACCACACCCTCTCCTACCCCTGAAGCTGAAGGGATTCTCTCTCTCCTTCCCCTTCTACCTCCTGGTCCTCCTTGGGTGTTGCTGCATTTCAGAAGCCCTCTGTGCCCCCAAGGCTGGGATGGGTACCTTCTCTTATTGTAACACTCATTGGTTCTAGGGTAACATTTTTTTAAATCAGCTGGTGTTTGAACAGGTTATACATACATACGTGTTTAAAAATTCAAACAATATTAAAAGAATGTACAGTGAAAAGTAAATCCCTCTCCTCTCAATCTGTGGTCTCTTAGTTCTGCTCCCCAAAAGCAAATAGCTTCTCATATATCCCTCCAGAAATTCTCTGTGTTTGCAAGTACCTGTGTGTCCATTTAACCCCCTTTTAAATATATTATTGATAGCACGCTAGTTGCATTTTTTTGCCCTTCATTCCTACTTACTAATATATCTTACAGAGCATCCCATATGCTTATTTTTTTAGATTTTATTTAAATTCAAGTTAGTTAACATATAGTGTATTATTAGTTTCAGTGGTAGAATTCAGTGATTCATCAGTTGCATGTAACACCCAGTGTCATATGCTTTTTTTTTTTTTTAATAGCTGTGCAGTGTTCCATCATATGGGAAGACTAGAGGTGTTCTAGTGTAGGGGAAGACTAGAATTTATTTACCCAGTTCCCAACTCATGCACAGCTGGGTTGTTTCCAGCTTCTCGCTATTACCACCTATGCTGCAGTGAATAATCTTTGTGCGTGGTTCTTTGTGCACACATCCAGGTGTAACTGCGGGATCGTCTCCGAGGGGTGGGCCTTTCTGTGTTTGATCTAGAGTGCCAGGCTGCCCTCCTGAGAAGCTGTTCAAATGTATTTAGTCCCGCACTGCAATTACCTGGTCACTTGTCGTTCTGCTTCCCTGTGATGGAACTGTGACCCTAGGTTGGTAGAAGCTATGTCTGTCCCCATCTGTCCCCAGCCCCCTGCCCAGGGCCTGGGCCATAGGAGACCTCCTCAATGTTGCTGACTGAATACAGATAGGATGACACTGATAAATTCCAAGTCTTGTTCGAGGGTACTCTAAAGGGATGAGACCAAGTTCACAACCTGCCCCTTCCCACTTTTAAACATCAGCTCACTCCCTCAAGAGGGAGGAAGTGACCATTTACTAAGCACCTAGTATCTACTTAGAATCATCACACTTCATCTATCTAAAGGACCCCATGATGTCTGCACAGAGCCTGGATCAAAGTCTGTAAACGGCTATTGATGGATAATCTGATTTAATCCAACCCCCATTTACTGGGTGCTGGAAACTAAAGGATGAGCCAGGCTATGGGCACGTCCAGGCTAGCAGTTAGGACAGGATGCAGGTGATGCTTAAATCAAAAATCAGAGACCCCACAGGGGGCCTTGCATATCTGGGCAGCTTTCCTTGGTGGCACCAACCCTGATGTCACTCAGTGCCCTGGATCACCAACCACAGTCCTGACCTCCCTGGGCCCCGACCATGTCCTCCACCATGACGGTGCCCCACCTTCCTATGGACAAGACAAAGAGAGCCCCGTAGCCTCTGTATGGGATGGCAGGACAAGAGGAGGGGCAGGAGGGGAGTGAGACAGCCAGAGAGGGAGAGACATTTCAGTTTGAAACAGAGTGAATGAGATGGAAGGCCAGGGAGAGTGGTGGAGAGAAAGCAAGTGGGAGTGGGGGTGGATGGGGTGAGGATCGAGCCAGAGACTCCCAGAGGGAGGGCCAGAGACATTAACAGAGACAGAGAGAAAGGGGTAGAGCGAGAGGCAGAGGCGGATGAGGGAGACCAAGAGGGATACGAGGAAGAAGGGGAATAAGAGACATACAGTGGGAGGAAGAGATGGAGGAGGAGACTCCTGTCGAAAGGGAAAAGGTGGGCAAATGGGAGTAACCCGGGGCACTCACTGCGGATCTCGGCCGTGGCGTACTTGGGGATCATGGAGTCAGTGGTGAGCTCGGGGTGCAGGATGCAGCCGTGCGTGTAGGCGTCCATGGGCAGCGCGCCCAGCAGCTCCCGGTACTGCAGCACCCTCGCGTGCTGAGGGCTGCCCACCTCAGGCATCAGGGCCACCACGTGCTCTGCGGGCCACAGCAGGGGCTGGGCTGGCGGGGTGGGTCCCACCCTGGCCACCTACCCCCCTGATTTGGACAGGCCAGGCTCTGGTACCCCATCCCTCGATCCCAGCATCCTGGAACCTCGAAATGTAGAGGCCCACAGGGACCACCCCTTTCCCCAGGCTCTTGAGATAAAGTCTCCACCAGGCTGACAGGGGATCTTACTGGTCTACCTCATCTCCCTGGAGTCCTGCCAACCTGTCTCCTAGGGGCAGCTCCTTGCCACTCCAGGCTTGTTGCCCGATGGGGGTCTAGGCCCAGCGTTGCCAGGCTTTCAAGAGAAGCCAGAAATCTGGATGCTTAAAACTGAACTTTCTTTGATTTTTAATTGTTGGCAACTCATTCATATTCTTTCTACACAGTACATGTCTGGGCCCTGACCCCCTCTCAGCTGGGTTTGCAGCATCTGCCATAGGCAGTGGGCTTTTGAACCTGAAGAAGGCCGGAGGGAGGGAGGGAGACATGGGGTCCTGTAGGGTTCTACGGTGTCTGGGCCCTGCTCACATCTGCAATGTTTTAGGGTACCTGGGCCCATGACTATGGGGTGCCGGGGGGGCCCATGGCCCTGTCTATGCTTATAGAGATTCAGGGGGCTGGGCCCTGCCCATGGCCCGGCATTGTTGGAAGACCTGGGCCCCAGGTGTGGTGACTAGGAGGGCCTGTGTCCTGCTCCCGCCTGCGGGCTCTGAGGACCTGTGGCCATACCTCCGACTCCAGAACTCCTGGGGAAGGAGGAGGGTTTGTGGCATCCCAAGGATCGAGGCCATGCCTGTAGCTCTGTGATTCCTGGGGGGCATCTGAGCCCTGTTTGCAGCCCCATCGTTCCTTTCAGGGAAGACTGGGTCATGTCCACAGCCCCAGTGGGCTTCCTCAGGCTCCCCAAGGTTCTGGGAACCTGTCTGAGCCCGTGGAGTCCCTCAGGTCTGTGGCTGAGCCCCTGGTGGGTATGGCAACCGTACCTCCTGTGAAGGTTCGCTCCACGTAGTCGATGATCTGGTCGTAGTCGCTGATGATATTGTCCCGGTGGATGATGACGGGCACCTCCTCCCCCAGGTTGAGCCGCATGAACCAGGGCTCCTTGTGCTCGCTCTGCGGCAGGCTCACATCCCGCTCCTCACACGCCAGGCCCTTCTCGGCAATCACCAGCCGCACCTGCAGGTGCCAGGGTCAGAGCGGGGAAGGCGGGCCAAAGGGGGGGGGAGGGGGCGGTAGATACTGTGCCCAGGGAGGGCGGGGCATGCGGGAGGGAGGTCAGAGGTCACACACAGGAGGTGATAAGGTTGCTTCCAGCTCATTCTTGGGCTCCTGGCAGGGGTGGTGGGTGGAATCTCCCAGGGGCCTGGAGCCTCTTGGCAGGAGGAACACAGCCCTACTCTGGGGCAAAGTGGCAGTGCTCCCTGGTGTTGATGGGACTGGGTTTCACAGCTGGACATACCTGGGATAGGATTCCTGGCTCTGCTGTGTGTGTTTGGGCAGATTCCTTAAACTTTCTGAGCCTTAGTTTCCTTATTTGCAAAATGGAAGTATTAATAGTACCACCCCAGTGTCTGGTACATGGAGGGCACTCAGTTCATGATTTCATTATCATTATTAGACGCTCAGCCTGGCCTCCAGGGGTACATCTGGCCAGGAAATTCATAGAAATCCTTATCAACATAATCAATAGCTAAATTCCTCAAATTATTTGGGAAACAAAACAAGGTTCAAAATAATTTGCCAACATCAGATGAGTCTTTTATTGTCCCACACACCTTCCCATCTGGTTGTTGAATATTCACAATAGCGTCCCAGAAGAGGGTAGATCAGAAACTATCCCCCCTGTTTTTCTTGATGAGAAAACTAAAGGCCAGAGAGGGCAAGTAACTTACCCAAAGTCACACAGCAAGGTAGTAGCAGACCTGAAACTGGAAGCAATGGGTCCTGACTCCCAGCCCAGTATTCTCTGCCCTGCGGGCACCTTCAAAGAGTCCTGGGCCTGTCCCTCCTTAGTTTTTCCCTATGTCTCTAAGGAGTCCCAGACAAACATTTGAGCTGGTAGAAGCTAATGGAGAGCCTTGAAGCTGGGGCCTGCTCCTGACCCAGCCCAACATTTCTGAGCTGGAAGACAATGAGAGATCACTTGGTCCAACTGGCCTCTGCCTGTGGACTGAGACTCAAAAAGAAGATGACTTGTCCAAGGTCTCCCAGCAAAAAGATGGCAAATGACTCCACTCCTTCCCACTAACGGCTCCAGTTCAGGGGAAAGGGAGGGCATCCCTGAGGCCAGCAAAAGTGGTTCTCCCAGAGCATCAATGTACCCAGACACCCGGTAGCTCCTGGGACTTGATGTCCCCAGCCTCCCTCCCAAGTGCCAGGAGTTAAGCACTCAGAGGGGCAGCATGGTATCATGGTCAGACCTTGGACTTGGGGCCAGACTGTCAGTTCAGATCCCAGCTCTAGCACCTACTTGCTGGGTGACTTGGCTTTACATCTGTGTGCCTCAGTTTCCTCACCTGTCCAATGAGAGTCCCACCAGCAAGTCCCACAGAGGGCTGCTGTGGGGATGAGATACTTTAGTCCCTGCGGAACAGAGCCTGGCACAACATAGGCATAACGTGTCTTGGCCACTTGTATGAGATCATCTGGACTTGAAGCCTGGCTCTGCTGCTTATTTGCTTTGTGACCTTGGACAAGTCACCTGACTTCTCTGATCTTAGGTTCTATGAAATGAGGAACGCAATCCACCCTTTCAAGCATGGCATGAGGTTGGGATGGGATGATATGGATAACGTCCCAGCCCAGGAGGTTAATACATGGGTTCTACCATCACAATCTCACACACGTACATGCACACACACACACACACACACACACTACCTCACACCCGTGGCTGATGTCCTAGAGCAGTACTTCATGCCCCATCCTCACAGCTAACATGAACACCCCTTTCCTTGTGGGGAGGGAGAGGCAATGAGCCCTTGAACCCCCAACCCTCATTCACAGATTCATTTGCTCCATTAGCCAAAAGCAGGCCATGCAGACGGGGCTGGGAGGTCCTCACCCTCCGCCACAGCAATGTTATGTGACCTTAGAGCTATCACTGCCCCTTTCCGAGCCTCCTTTTAATCATTAGTAGAACGAGGGCTGGACTCCGTGTTCAAGGCGCGGCCCGCAGCTGCTGCAAGCTGCCGCTACACTCGGGCCATGCTGGAGACAGTGGGAGGGCACTGCTGGCTCTGTCTAAGAGAGGGGGAGGAACTGTGCCGGAGAGTGAGCACCGGGGGTGGCATGTTTGGTCTGGGGATGCGAGTGTGTGAGTGCATGAGCCTGAACCTGAGTGGCAACTGTGTAAATGAGCGTGTGTGTGTGTGTGTGTGCATGTGTGTGTATATGTGTGCATGAGTGTGCGTATGTATGGATGAGTGTCTGAGCAACTGTATTAAAGTATTGTGTGAGTGCATGTGCATTAGTGTGGACATGAGTGTGCATAGGCACATGTGTGTCCTTGTGTGTACGTATAGGTGAGTGTGCATGAGCAGGAGAGTATGTGCATGTGTATATCTGAACTCCTGGGTGGTGCCGATGCCCTGGAGAAGCCCCAGAGCAGTCAAGGCTGCAGTTTGGCTGGAGCAGAACTGCCTGCTCCCTTCCTCCTGCCCATCCTGGCATCCTCCACCCTGGGCGATCTGGCTCCGCCCAGCCATCCAGCCTCCCCAGGCCAAGCTGGGACCACTGAATGGATGGAAATGGAAACCAAACCAGGCCTCTGCTCTTGGCAGTCCAGACATTTGGCCTTGCCTCCTGGCAGGGCACCTGCCCCCAAGGACCACTCCCAGGCCCTGCCCTGGGACTCCAGTGAGGGTGCCAGGTGGGGCTGGTGCCTGGGAGGGGACTCTCTTTAGGGATGTAACAGTTTTGCTTGGAGCTGCCTCAGGGTCATGCCGGAAGGCGGCCAAGGAGACTTTCTCCTTTAGCTGAGCTGCAGGCCAGAGCCAGGTGCCATCCTGCAGGGGAGGGGAGGGCGGGGGGAAGCCAGGCCCGGGGGGAAGGGCATGCAGTCACTAAGGCCATCTGCTATCTCTGCATCCCAGAGACTGGACCAGACTTAGGTGGTCATCATGCAGTGTGGCCAGCCATCAAGCACCCCTGGGGCAGACTCTCCTCCCGGCGGGTGCATGGAATTAGCTCACTGGTGCTTCTTGTCATAGTCGGGCACTGTCCCTCCTCACCCAGGCCCTAGTTTATGAGGCAACTGCAAGGTGCTGGCTTGGCATCTCTGCCCAACCCTTTAGTTGCTGTGTGACTTTGTAAAAGACACTTAAGAGTCTCTGAACCTCAGTGTATTTCTCTCAAATACTTTTTTTTGTTTTTAATTAATCAAGGTGAAGGAGTGGCCCACACAGGGATCAAAGGAAAAGAGTTCCAGGCAGAGGGACTGGCCAGCCCTAGAGCCCCGTATTGGTCTGGCGTATTGAAACACAGTGAGGAGGTCAGTGTGGCTGGGGAGGGGGGGCAGACAGGGAGACGAGACGAAGGCAGGTCATGCACAGGGCCTTGTAATGGAGACTCCCAGGTTCAGGAGTCCATGAATCAATCCAGGGACTCCTTAAACTAGGATGGGAAAATTACATGTTTACTTTCAGTAATCTCATACTGACAGCATTTTCTGCAATTATGAGTAGTGTAGGTGTCAAAGCATGGTAGTGTTAGCAACGCCTGAAGTATTGTCACCACAAGAAATCACTTCCATCACTCCACACGGCTACAGTACACTCCTCATGACTTTGACATTACAGGGATTGGTCCTGCCACAAGGGCAGGCTGTATAACGGGTTAATATAGAAACATGTATTATTATATAATGAATTTGTTCTAAAAGTATGACAACAGCTGTACTTCCATTGGCTTTCCTTTTAGTAATGCAATGTATTTTACTTTATCCATTAAAAGCATTATTGTGAGAAAGAGCCAAAGGGTTCCCCCCATTGATGAGGGGTCCATGATCCAGTCATGCTTAGGATCCTGCAGCAGAGCCTAAGGCCATTTTGAGGATTCTGGCTCTTTCCCCGGAAGGACCTGGTGAGCCACTGCAGGCTTCTTTTTTTTTTTTTTTTTTTAGATTTTATTTATTTTTGTGAGAGAGAGGGAAAGTGAGCGCGAGCAGGAGGTGGGGCAGGGGGCAGAAGAAGAAGCAGGCTCCCCGCTGAGCAGGGAGCCTGATGTGGGGGATCATGACCTGAGCCGAAGGCAGATGCTTAACCAACTGAGCCACCCAGGCGCCCCAACCACTGCAGGCTTCTGAGAAGGGTGGTGAGATCTGCAGTTGTCACCTGTGAGTTTCTGGGGGTGGGGGTGGGGTAAAGGGTCAAGTGCAACATGGACAGGGCTGGGGGCCAGGACCCAAGAGCTTGAAAGGCAAGGCCAGGGTGGGAGGTAGGGATCACCCTCCACCTCTTGCTTCCTCCTGCCATGTCTGAGAGGGGCCTCTCGAAGACCTGCTCAGTCTTGGGTGTCAGGACTGTCTCCTGACAGGACCCAGGTCTGGGCATCTTACTGCTGGGGGCAGAAGGTTGGGCCAGGTTCTCCCCACAGGTACATCTAAGACAAGGGCAGACCCTGAGAAGATGGGGTCAGGGAACCTTAAACAGGCTTGTTGCAGGAAGCCAAGGATGGGTCTCAGAGACTCACCTTGGTAGAAATAACAAGAAGAATAGCTAACTCTCATATAGCACTTTCTCTGTGCCAGGCATTGCTCTAAGACATTTACATGTGTTACAAAAACCTAATGAGGTAGGTACTAGTATCGTGCTCCTTTTACAAAAGAGAAAACAGGCACAGAGACAGCACTAAGTTGCCCAAAGTCACAGAGCTAGTAAATAGCAATCTTGGTTTTTTAAAAAACTGGCTGGTGTGAGGATGGAAGGATGCTCAAAGGGCTGGGGACACACAGAGACAGGGCTGTTCTTCCTGCCTAGGGAGGGAGGGATGCAGGTTGTATCACACATCTAGTCCATTTTCATGTTGAAAAGCCGACGACCAAAGAGGGTCAGGACCTACATGAGGTCACAAGCTAGTGAGTGGGAATACCAGCAATCAGAATGTCGCATGTTTGCCCCTCCCAGTCTCACCCCTTTGCTCACCTCCACCCCCCAGCCAAGGAGAAAGAGGCTGGAGGGCAGGAACAGCCTCAGAAACAAGCTAACATCTACACTTTGCATTCAGAACCTCCTCTGAACCCTGTGGCCCCAGATGATCACTTATGATGGTGCCCGAAAGTTCACTGTTAGTGTGCAATCTTTAAGGCATTGTGCTAAGTAAGTTTGTGGCCATGCATGATATCATCCAATCCTCACAACCCTCTGAGGTAGGTACCGTTCCTTCAGCACAGAGGAGGAAGCGGAGACTTGCAGAAGTGAAGACACGTGCACGAAGTGACACAGTGGGAGGTGGCCCTATCAGGCTTTGATCTCCTGTCTGGCAAATATAAGTTTGCTTACTGGGCACTTTCTATGAGCCAGGTGCTGCTCTAGGTGATTTAATGGATACATTTGCTGAATCCTCACAATGGCCCTATCCTGGATGTGCTGTTATTATTCTCAATTTACAGATGTGATGCCTGAGGCATGAGAGGCTAAGCAACCTGCCCAGAATTACCCAGCTGGTCAGTGGCAGAGTTAAAATTGAACCCTGGGCAGTCTGGCCCCAGAGTCTGGGTTCTGGACCCCCTCACTGTCCTGCTGCCCTCTGGCTCTGGGACAGTCCCCAGATGTCCCATGAAGCCACCACCACCACTCTCGGGAGTAGGCTATTTTCTGTTATTCATGTACCATTAAAGACAGGCTTCTCAGATGCTCTACCAAGGGGAACTGCTCCCTGAATGCAGGCAGGGCTCTTCAGGACTGAAAAGAAGGAAGCTTACCTGCTAAATTCCTATTATGTGCCAGACACTTAACATATGTCCATGTCCTCTTAATCTCCCAGGAATTCTGCAGGGTTGGATGCAAAAGTCCCTTTTGCCAGATGAGGATATTGAGGCACAGAGAAGTGACTTGTCCAAGGTCACACAGCCAGTAAGCACTTAAGATGAAAATGGAACCCAAGACCATCTGACTGCAGAGCCCATGCCCTTCCCACCAGGCTACACTGCCTCTAGAACCCACCATGGCCCCCAGGCAAGGGGAATGTCCTGGAGGGGAGGCAGGAAGATACCCAGGCTGGCCTGGTCACAAATGGGGTTGCAGTGGGTAGTCCCATCCCTGAATAAGGGGCCATCTCAGCCCTGAGTGCAGACTGAATAGGATATATTCCATGGTGGCAAAGGGAAGAGGAAGAAGCTCCCTTGGGGAATGGTGATGGGAGGTACCATCCCTCTGCCCCCTGTCCAGTGCCAGCCACTGAGGCCTGGCTCCTAAGGTTCTGGGTGGGAAGGTATTCTGAAATCTGGAGGTCAGTCTGATTCATCTCCAAACTGCCAGCAACTTGCAGAGAGCCTGGCATGTAGTATAGTAGGTGCTCAGCATGCACGTGTAGAATTTATGGATGAGTCCCAGAGTGGCTCTGGCTAACCCAACCCCTCCTTCCCCTAGCACTTTAGTGATATTGTAACACCTATAATTATCAGAGCCTTGACCCTGTGCCAGGAACTGCTATCAGCATGTTTTGTGTGTCACCTCATTTCACCCTCAAAATAACCCTCTGAGAAAGGTACTGCCATTAGCTCCATTTTACAGATTATAAAACCGAGGCTTTGGAGAGGCAAGGTAACCTGTCCAAAGCTTTACAGTGAATTACTGGGGAAGATGGCTCTTCCACTGGCGACTGCCTGGCCTCAGAGTCTATATTCTAAACTGGAGCTACTCAAAGGACGATCAGTGGGCTAGCTTTATCAGCATCACTGGCAGCTAGTTGGAAATGCAGCCTCTTGAGCCCTACTCCAGACCTGCTGAATCAGAATATCTGTGGTGGGACCCAGCAGTCTGTGTTTTAACCAGGATCATGCAGTGATTCTAATGTATGCTCAAGTTTGGGTAGTGCCGTCTAGAACACTAAGTTATACCGCCTCTTCAACAACCCTCTCAGCAGCCCTGAGAAGGGGTGGGAATTAGAAGAAGTAACTATTACTATTATTATTGTTGTTGTTGTTGTTGTTGTTATCATCATCATCATCATCATCGTCTCATTTTCCAGATGATGAACTGAGCCTGGACCAAGACTCAAACCCAAGTCTTTTGGTTCCTTTCTCTTTACGGAATCTGTTTCTCCACCTGAAAAATGAGTGAATGGAACAAAAGGATCTTCCAGGAAGAAGAGGAATCCCAGGTCTGACAATGAGCGCCACTTGAGAGATCAGCAGCACTCGCTGTTGGGCCCTGGCCATGGTGCTGAATTCGTGCCCCACTGACGGACAGCTGCCCAGGGTGGGAGATTGCGCCCCTAGAGGCTCCCCTGTCTTACAGGCGCAGTGTCTGGCCCTCTCCCCCAGGAAGCGGGAACCCCGAAAACTCAGCACCAGGCTGGATTCCTAACTGCTCCCCGCCCCCCCAGCTCGTCTGGGTCTGAGAAGGGGCGGAGGGGCCATCTGTGTCTTTAAGAGCAAAACATAGATTTTAGGGGCCGAACCGAGCCGGTCTAAGGAGATGGGTTAACTCCTTCCTTCTCAGCTCAAGATAAGTGTGGATGTGGGAGAGGACTAGGGACAGACCCTCCAAGCCCCAGCCAGAGGAAGGCTCCCAGCCAGGCACGCAGGAGCTGTGACCTGGAGGGCCTGTAGTATCCAGGACAGCAGCTCGGAGGGAGGCCCACCACCGACTACTGGGGCTGGAGGCTAGATCCCAGGAAGCGCTCCTCCTCCCTCCCCGCAGCAGCCGCCCCCTCCAACAGGCCGCCTTCCCAGCAGTGCCCATTCCCTTCCCCTTGCCTTTGTCTCTCTTCTCAGCCCTCCAACAGACTGGGTCTTTCTGGGAGGGAAAGAGGCATAATGGATGTTCCCAGAATTGGGGATGGTGCTCCTGGGGCCCAAGACAGGGCCAGTCACCTCCCGGGAGAGCAGCCCGGCAATCTCAACCCTCCGGCCCCTGCAACCCCACATTTCACCCTCCAACCTCTCACCGGGGTCCTCAGACCCCTTCCACCCTCCTGGATCCCCTCCCCCACGCCTCCTGGCCACCGGGTGCATTCTGCTCCCCTGCTCCCTTGGGCTCTACCTTCTGCGAGCTGAAGGACTGGGTCCAGTGGTACAGAACAAGGCTCTCCTTGGGCCAATGGGCGGGGCAGGCCGCCTCGAGCGCGTCAGGGGCCTCCACCGGCTTAGCCGCATCGCTCTCCAGCGCCGAGATGGGCCACCAGCTGCAGTTGGTGGGGGTCAGGTTGTTGGGGGTCGCCATGACAGCCCGGAATCAGAGGGAGGAAAGAAGGAGGCTCCGCGGCGGCAGCTCTCTCTCGCCCTGCATCACATGGCCTCGCGGAGCCTGCCCCTCTGCTTCGCTCCCTCCCTCCCCTCTCCGTGAATGTCATTACTCGCTGGGCGAGTGGGGGAGGGGTGTGGGGGATCCCAGGAGCTCCTTCCCTCCTCCTCCCCTTGGCACGCCCCTGGCCCCTGCCAGAGAAACCACCAGTCCTCTCGGGTCCGGCTCCCTGGAAGGGTTCAAGGAGCCACAGGGGAGTGGGCCTTGCCCCCCATATAGCTAGTATCTGGCCAGTCATCTGCCAAGACTCCACCATTGTTAACGCATTCTGGCTATCTTCCAGGAAGCAAATACCTCTTAGGACAACTGGTGTTATAGAGACCCATTCCTTTCATAAATCAGTGTCTGGAAATAGCTTGTTTCTCTTAGGGGCTGTCATTTTCTAGCATTTCTCCTGAAGGACCTCTAAGGACAGAAGGGAGCAAACTATGAAGTCTGGAGCAAATGCTTACACAGCACTTGCCGTGTGCCCCAGCTTTACAACCATCAAGTCATTGAGCCCTCACAATAACCCTATGAGCCTCGTTTTACAGAGGACAAAACTGAGCACAGAGAGGTTAAGTGACCTTGGCCAAGGTCCCCTAGCTAGTAAGTGGTGGAGTCAAGATTCGAACCCAGCCTGTCTGGCTCCAGAGTCTATGCTGGTAGTGATAAGGTCATGATACCATGATAATGTATAGACAAAAGCACAGCAAGCATTTATCAACCCAAGCACTTTACACGCATCATCTCATTCATCTGCACAATAATCATTTTTACTAGAGGAGGAAGGTGAGGCTCAGAGATGTCAAGTCATTGGTCCAAGGTCACTTCACCCAGGAGACTGAGGCATAACTAGCAGAGCCCATAATGTCCCGCTACCACTTAGTTTATCCTAAATATTCATAGGAGCTTTACATAAAGTTCCTTAGTATACCCTTGCTTCCCTTGCTATAAATATTGTTGTAATTTATTTACCATTGAGCAAATAGATGCACCAGGAAGATAAGCTTCTGAATTTGCCCTCCCTCCATGTGATGCTCTCAAAAACTCCTGAGCACATCACCCTTTCAGACTGATAAGCATGGCTCTTGAGGAATCAGTGTCCTTCTTTCTACCAGATAGCAAAAGTTCTGTGGCCCACGGGCTTCCCTTTTTGCTTTGGCTGCCAGGAAGCTTGGAGCTACATTTTCTACTAAGTCCCAGTTGCCACACTAGCCTTCCTGGTTCAGCAAATTCTTTGTTGCCCTTCCATGAATTTTTTTTTTTAAGATTTTATTCATTTGAGTGAGAGAGAGCGAGAGAGAGCGAGAGAGCGCGCATGAGTGGGGGGAGGGTCAAAGGGAGAGGGAGAAGCAGACTCCCCACTGAGTAGGGAGCCTGAGTGGGGGGGCGGTGTGTGCTGGATCCCAGGACCCTGAGATCACAACCTGAGCTTAAGGCAGATGCTTAACCAACTGAGCCACCCAGGTGCCCCTCCATGAAATTTTTATTCCTTTTTCCTCAAAGTGTCTTGCTGTTCATGATTTGATTTTACAAAGCAGGATATGATGTGTCTTGAGGGAAAATTCAAATGTCTGAATTCAGGGAAGTAAGACCTTAGAAAATCTGGTCCCTGTAGAGGTCAATTTTAGGCAACAGGCTTGAGCAGTGGAAACTTGAGCAAGGCAAAAGGGCCCACAGCGACCACCTAGCTAACCCAAACAGGCTCATTAAGAGACCCAACTTGAAAGAGCCATCAGCCCTAACTGACCAGTTACAACCAAGCACAGTTCCTAAGATTACCAAAAAAAAAAAAAAAAAGTACAATTCCATATGTCCCCATACTCCCTTACTCCACCTTGTAACTATAGCTCGTGGCAGACAATCTCTCCTTTACTGTCCTGCCGATGCTCCCTTGCAGTGTATCCGATAAACTTCTATCACTTTTGTTCTGCCTTGAGTGAATCTTTCACCCCTGGCACCGCCAGCCGCCACCCAACTGGGATGCCCCCCAGTCCCTGTGTCTTCCACCTAAATGCATCCAAGGAGCCCACGTTACAGCAGTTGCACTCAAATGTGTAGTCATCCCCTCAACAAATATTAACTGTGCCCCCACTGCGTGCTAGGCACTTTGATGGCATCAGAACTACGGTGGCAAGTAGGACAGACATTGGCCTGCTCTTTGCATTTTTCTAATCGATACATCTGGAGAAGAGTTTCCTATCGACGCAGGTCTAACCCTTACTTTAGAACAGTCTACATGGTATGGATGCACTGTAACAAATTTAACAACTCCTATTAACAGACATATATGCTGTTTCTAATTTTTTGTTATAAAAACAATGCTGCAGCAAAAATCCTTATTCATACAGATCTGTGCCCATGTTTGAGTATAATTTGTATGATAAATTCTTAGCAGTGGAGTTGCTAGATCGAGGAGTATGTCTCTGCCCAAGTTCCCTCCAAAGAGGCTGTTCCAATTTATACTCCCCACCAACAATCGACAAAAGGGCCCATTTCCCTGCACCCTTGCCAACTCAGCATATTTTTTTTCTTTTTGAATCTCTGGGTGAAAAAATGGTATATTGTGGTTTTTATTTGCTTCTCTCTTTTGAGTTTTTATGATAAAGAAATTTTCAGACATATGACATAGCAAACAAAATAGCTCAGTGAACACCTATATATCCATCACCTAAGTACAATCATTGGTTAAAACTTGCCACGTTTGTTTAATTTGGGAAGGAGAGTTTGAAGTATTTTGAAATGAATTATAGGCATCATGATATTTCATCCATGAAATACTTCAGTATTAAATACTTTACATCTAATGTAAGTCATTTTCTCACATAAACAACACACTTTTCACATTTAAAAAATTAACAATAAGGCCCTGATATCTAGTTCACATTCCCATTTCTCCTGTCGTACCAGAAATGTCTGCATAGCGCGTTTGAACTAGGATCCACACGAGGACCATGCCATGAATTCTGTTGTTACCTCTCAAGTCTCTTTTATGGAGAATGGTCCTCATTCCTTTATATTTTTCCCCACAATGTTAACTCACAGAGCTGTCCTGTACAATGTTCTGCTTGGGATCCTGATTGGTCATTGTCGCGCCTTTTAACTTGTACTCTCCTCTGTGTTTCCTATAAACTAGCACTTAGGTCTAAAGGATAGACTAGATTCAGGTGAAGCATTTGGGGGCAGGGATTTAACTAATCCTTCATGGGTGGAGCCGTGTGCTTCATTTTGCCTCGAATCCGGACATCCACAATATCTTGGTGTCCCACTATTAGTGACACCATGTTTCATTGAGGTGGTGACCACCACTTTCCATGTTAAATGTCCATTTTTCCTCTTCCCACCAGGACCTTATGGGTATCTGGTTTTTCATCCACTGATGGTCCTTGGCTAGACCAATTATCAGGGGCTGTAAAATGATTTTCTAATTTTGCCCTTTCAGGTGCCTTATCAACTGGCATTCTTTGAGTTTCATCTTTTCAACTGTTTCAAATCCATTTTAATTTCTTCCACAGCGAATGGTCTGTGTTTCTGTGCAGACCTGGGCAATTATACCCCAACATGATGAGTGCTGTGCTGGGGCAAGGATGGGGGGTGTGGCAGAGCCGGGAAGGGGCACCTGCCCGTCCCACCTGGGTGCTGGACATGCCAGCGAAGGCTCTCAGGAGCTGGGGGCTCTCAGTATGGGTTCCTCTGAAGCAGATCCCAAGACGAGAATTCAAGGACAACAGGGCACCCAGGTGGCTCAGTCGGTTAAGCATCCGCCTTAGGCTCAGGTCATGATCCCAGCAGGGAGCCTGCTTCTCCCTCTCCCTCTGCCTGCCTGTCTGCCTATTTGTGATCTCTCTGTCAAATAAATAAATAAAATCTTTAAAAAAAAAAAAAGAATTCAAGGACAAGCAGTTAACTTGGGAGAAGGAAACTCTGGGAGGCAAGTGGGGGAATAACACAGGCAAGAAAGGCAGCCTGGGAAGGTGTATTGTCAAGCAAGTTAGCACCCTGGGTGCCTGGAGCTTAATCCCACAGGGAAATCCTGAGGCTGGTGTAAAGCACTTCCCCGAGGAGGAAGAAAGCCAGGGCATTTGCACACGAAGTCCTGTCATTGTTGGAAGGCTGCTCCTTGCAGGGAGTGCTAATTTCCCAGCATTTCGGGCCTGCCCTGAGGTTGGCAGAGAAACTTCCAGCGACTACAGAAAGCCCTCAGGCAACCCATGTGGGTGCTGCCTGCTGGGGGTCAGCCAGTGTGCACAGAAATGGTAAAAGTAGGGACAGGTAGGGCATTGCCAGCATCTGCTCAGGGACCTCTAAGCAGAGGACTTTAAGAATGAGGAGGAATTAGCCAGATGGAGAGAAGATAGGGAAAGGGATGCATGCTCCAGGCAGAGGGAGGAGCAGGTGCAAAGCCCAGAGGTGAGAGAGAGGGTGCGGTGTTTCAGGGACCCACGGCTGTTCATCTGGCTGGAGACAGGTGAGAGATGAGGCTCGGCGGTCATGCCAGGCCTGCTAAGCCACCTTTAGGGGTTATCACATCATGCTGAGGGCACTGGGGAGTCACTGGAGAGTTTTAGTCAGGGAAAAGTAACATCCAGTTTGGGTGCCAGAAATCTGAAAACGCCTGAGATACATATACTGACATTCCAATGTATTAATTCACACTGGAGACGAGCTGTTCCTTGCCAGTGATGGGATCACTCCTGCCCTTCTCTCCCTGAGAACCAGGGACGGACTCAGCCACCAAGATGCCTTGAATGTGAACTCAGTGCACAGTGATGTGGAGAGCCTCAGGGAACTGCTCACTTGGGCCTACTACTGGTAGATTACAATATGTTATGACAGTAACAGCTATGAGGGTTTCCCATGTGCCAGACACTGTGCTAAGCACTTTTTAGTCATTATCTCAAGTGAAGTGAGATTGTTACTATCCTGATCACAGGCATGGGGAAATTGATGCTCAGGTGAATGAAGTTATTAGCCCAAAGTAAAGTGCTAACACCCAAGTCCACAGAGAATGGGAGTTCTAAGTGTCCACACAATAGGGGATTAGATAAATAGAGTACGTCTGCACCATGGAACAATTTATATCCACTAAATGAGTAAGGGTACAATGTATAGGTTACGGTTAAAAACAGGTTGGAATTGGGGCGCCTGGGTGGCTCAGCCGTTAAGCGGCTGCCTTCAGCTCAGGTCACGATCCCAGGGTCCTGGGATCGAGCCCCGCATCAAGCGCCCTGCTCCAGGAAGCCTGCTTCTCTCTCTCCCACTCTCCCTGCTTGTGTTCCCTCTCTCGCTGTGTCTATGTCAAATAAATAAATAAAATCTTTAAAAAAAAAAAAAACAACAGGTTGGAATTATATGAGCTACTCTAAAAATTCTATTTAGCAAGAGTTACTAGAATACTTAAAATATAAAAAGAAAAAAAAGCAGGTTACCAAAAAAGTATATATGATTCAATTTTTAAAATAAGTTATAGAAGGATAGTCAGCAAAAGTGGTTACATGGTGGGGCACTTGGGTGGCTCAGTCGGTTGTGTCCGACTCTTAATTTCAGCAAAGGTCACGATCTCAGGGTCGTGAGATTGGGCCCCGCATGGAGTCTGCTTGAGATTCTCTCTCTCCCTCTCCCTTTGCCCCCCACCCCCGGCCCCACTCACGCTCTCTCTAAAATAAATAACACGAACTGCCTGACCCCCAATCATCAGCTAGGAAGCAGCAGAGCTGGGGTTGGGGTCCAGGTCTACCTGATCCCCAGATACACCTGCGCCCTTTCCTCCACACACCACTGCCTCCACAGATAGCAGACACTGAACGGGCCACAGCCATGGGTGGGCTGGGGTGGGGGTGGAGGACATCCTTCAGCCTGAAAGGTTCACTCAGGAGATTTTGCTTCCAAGTTTGGGGCAGGATGAATGGTTCTCCTGGGAGTTAGAAGTCGCCTGAAGAAATACGCTGTGAAAAATCCTAACAGTGAATGCATCTACTGTCTACATCGATTACCTGAGGGCCTGCTGGCTCAGGAAGCCACAGGGACCCCAAAAATGCCGTAAGGCTGTGGTGAGGAGCACGGTGGATTGGGAGAGCACGTGTTCCACCTGACATACAGCTGGCCGCTCCTTGTTCCAGCCAATCCCTCCCGGAGTGGATTGCAAGCTTGGCTGCCAGCTATTCCAGGTTTTCAAGAACCTGGAGATCCAGAGGTTCACGTGAAATCTCTCATCTTAAAATGTGTTACGGAAAAAAAAAAAAACAACTGGCTGGCACAGAAATAACAAAACATATTCGTGGGTTGGATCTAAGCCCTCACATCATCATTTTGCAGCCTCTGCCTGAGATAATTTTTGCCACAATCCTAGGGGCAGTATGTCAGTTAACATGGCACTAGCTACTGAAAGAGCAAAACCACAGTGGCTTTACACAGTTTATTTTTCACTCACGCAAAGTCCAATTAGCAGTAGGTAGGGGGGAAGGGCAGGGAGTTCTCTGCCAACCTTCCCATGTGGCTTCCAAGATCACCCAGGCATTGCGATCCAGCAGGCACTGCTACCCAGTGGGCACACAGTGAAGAGAGAGAGCAGAGGACCTTGTGGGAGGTTTCAATGGGTGGCAGTCCTCCTTACTTATGCCCTTGTTCCACTGGCCAGAACTCAGTCCTGTGGCCACGTCACCAAAGTGCAAAGGAGAGCTGGGAAATGTAGTCTCTGGCCTGTGACAGTTTCCAACAAGAACTGTCCTATAGACTGGCTATGCAGACCTCTGAGCTAGTTATATCCATCTCTGCCCCGCACAATTACCATCCTCTCAATTTTACAGATGAAGAGATGAATCTCAGCGAGGCTAAGTGACCTGTGGGAAGTCTTGGAGCTAGGAGCACTGTCTTTCTGACTCCAATCCAGGGACCTTTCCTCTACCTCAGTGTTTCCCAACCTTGCCATTTCCTAAGAATCACCCATGGCACTTGTTTTTTTTTTTTTTTTTTTAAAGATTTTATTTATTTATTTGACAGAGAGAGAGATAGTGAGAGAGGGAACACAAGCAGGGGGAGTGGGAGAGGGAGAAGCAGGCTTCCCGCGGAGCAGGGAGCCCGATGCGGGGCTCAATCCCAGAACCCTGGGATCATGACCTGAGCCAAAGGCAGAAGCTTAACGACTGAGCCACCCAGGCACCCCATCCCATGGCACTTGTTAAACATACAGTCCCGGAATGTTCGGGGGAGAGTGTGGTAACCTGTATTTTCATCAAGAACCCCAGATGATTCTTCTCTCAGACTCTGCACCAGGGGCTACACCTCAGAATCATCTGGGGAGCTTTATGAAATGCTGATCTCTTGGCCCTAACCCCGAGAATTCTGATTCAGTGGGTCTGCAGGGAAGGGCCCTGACACTGACATTTTATAATACTCCCGGGTGACTCTAATGTGCAGCCAGGGCTGGGAACCTCTGCTCCCACACCAAATTAGGCTGGTAAATTTTTCAAATTAAAGCAGCAAGAGAAAGAGAGAGAGATCAATGAGTGAGAGCATTTTAAAAACTCAAGTGATTTTTTTTTTTTTAAAGATTTTATTTATTTATTTGACAGAGAGAGACATAGTGAGAGAGGGAACACAAGCAGGGGGAGTGGGAGAGGGAGAAGCAGGCTTCCCGCGGAGCGGGGAGCCCGACGCGGGGCTCGATCCCAGGACCCTGGGATCATGACCTGACCCGAAGGCAGACGCTTAACGACTGAGCCACCCAGGCGCCCCAAAAACTCAAGTGATTCTAATGTGCAATCTAGGTTGAGACCTTCTCGATAAATGGACAAGAAGACTGAACCAGTAGGTTTGGGGTAAGCCAAACTCTTGGTATTTTTTAAAGCTCCTCCAGGGTATTATGACACCACTGCCCTAGGGCTCTGCTACTCAAAAGGTATCCTCTGAATTATCAGCACATCTCTGGGAGCTTGTAAGCAGAATCTCGGGTCTACCCTAGACCAGCTGAATTAAAATCCCCGGGAGAGTGGCGCCTGAGTGGCTCAGTCGGTTAAGCTTCGGCCTTCAGCTCAGGTCATGATTCCAGGGTCCTGGGATCGAGCCCCGCATCGGGCTCCCTGCTCAGCGGAGAGCATGCTTCTCCCTCTGCCTGCCACTCTATCTGTGCTCTGTCAAATAAATAAAGTCTTTAAAAAAATAAAATAAAATCCCCAGGAGATAAGCACACATTCTAGGCACACAGGCTCTTTTCTGGGGGAGGACAGTAGATTAGGTCCTCCAATAAGGGCTGGCTCATCTTCTTTCCAACCCCATCCACCCTCCCGAAGCTTGCAGGAGGTTTTCTAGTGTAACCAGCATAATCTGTCCTCAAAGATCTGGGCCTTGCTGCCCCCATGCCGTGGCCATCTGTTCATGGATACTTTGTTTGGTCTGGGCATGTGCATGGTCTGATGAATCAACAGGGGACTTGCAGGCCCTTTCTGCCAGGGGAGGACATCACAGATGCTGGGTACTGTCTTGGGGGCAGACCATGGGATTGGGTGCTTCACCTGAAGATCTAAAGCTCTTTAGATCTCCAGGTTGAAGAAGGCAGACTTGTTTTGTGAGGTTCTGGGGCCAATCAGAGGAAGCTACAGGGAGGGAGGCTGCAGCTCAATATAAGGAAAAGTTTCAAACAAGCACGGGCCAAATTGAGGGTTGTAAGCTTCCTGTTCCCCAAAGAGGACAAGCAAAAGTTGAATGGCCTCCATGCAGGGACACTCGGAGGCAACGTCTGGATTGGATGTGAGCTGGAAGAACTCCCCTCAAGGCTGAGACCTGCAGGCCCCTCAGCGGCTGGGAGGCGGGGTCAAGGAAAAGAGCTCAGGGAGGGAGATGGTTCAGGGTTCTAATGCGCCAATCACGCGTGAAGGCAGTTTGCTTAAACACAAATGACTGTTTGTGCGTGAAATAGTTTCCGTGTCGGTCTCCACTAGTTTGAAAGCTGTGAGGTCAGCAGCTGGGCTGCCAGTGGAGTCCTCTGCACCTGGCACAGATACAACAGCATCTGTCCAGTAAATATTTGTTAACTTAAATGCAAATGGCTGAACACGAGCATTAATCTATTTGTCTCTCATTGGTAATTTTTGTACACTGTGGGACAATTTGGCACGCTTTTGTGCCCTTTAAAGCATCTTTGTCAGGTGTTCAAATTGTCCATTCTTCTGCTTGCTTTCTCATTAAGTGCTAATTATTTTTTATCCAGCTTGTATCTGCATGGCATTCTTTGTAATGAAAAAACAACTCATATATCCTAAATGGCCCATAAGGGGGGCGGGTATTAAATCATTCAGGAGCTCTCCTCCGCAAAGCCCATCCACCAATCCAAGTTAAGAACGTCTTATCTGAAAGCGTCTCAACAAGATGCCAACAGCATGGTCTCCAGGTGAGTGTCCTCTATGAACTACTTTATGTTTGGCTGTATGGTTTTTTTTTTCTCTTCTGAACATCTATTACTTTTAAATAAGAAAAACTAACCAGCAGGAACTGGACTGGTTTTAAACTCTATTTTAGATCTCTAATTTATTTTAGCCAGCTTTATCTAGTTGGCAATGTTACTGTTTGAGAAAATTACACACGGAAAAACAGAGTGAATGCTTCCAATAACCACTTAACAAGAAAGCTGAGACCCAGAGAAATATGGTGATTTATCTGTCCCAGGACAGGAGGCAAGAGCAGAACTCAGGCCCTGACTTGCAGGTGGGTGTTCTTTTTTTTTTTTCTTTTTAAAGATTTTATTTGAGAGAGAGAGACAGCATGTGAGAGAGGGAGAGAGAAAGAGAGCACGAGCAGTGGGAAGGGCAGAGGAAGAAGCAGGCTCCCCACTGAGCAGGGAGCCCCATGCAGGGCTTGATCCCAGGACCCTGGGATTATGACCTCAGCCGAAGGTAGACGCTTAACCCACTGAGCCACCCAGGCGCCCCTGGGTGTTCTTTCTTATACACAACTCCCTGCCCTTCCCACTGTGAACCTCTTACTGTTTTCTCTCACTAAGTCAGCAATGCAGGGCTGTCTCAGGCATTTATGGCCTCACAGGTTGGATATTTCATTTCATGGACAGGATCTGTGTAGATTCCAGAGTGGAGAGAGCCATCAGACCAGGCAGCCTCCACACATGCCTTTGCTTACTGGAAAACCACAACAGGCTGCAGATCGAATGCACAGAACTTCTGGCAGAGGCCTGTCCCTGGCACCAGGGCCACTCTGAAAGTCTGCTATTGGGTGATCTGCAAAGGCTGCAGGCAAGTCTGTGCCATTTCTGCCATGTGGGACATCTTCTTGGGAGTATCCAGGATTGCTGAGAAGTTCTCCATGGACACTTCCTCCAGTCTGGCTGGCTCTGGCTTCTCTGAGCCAAGTGAAAGGTGTAGGGCACTTCTCCAGCAGTCCCCACCATGCTGAGCAGGGCTTAGGACTGGGCTCCACTCCTTTTCCATTTGATAGGACCCAGCAGAGAGAATTCAAAAGCATTCATGCTGCCCCAGAACCTATGGCAGCAGCTTTGGGCTCTGCAGAAGCACCAGGGGCTGGGCTCAGCTGTGACAGGCTGGAAAATTCACAGGGTGAATGGATCGCAGGTCTCACAGAGGAGAAATGAGCATAAGGATTTTTTATTGTTTTGTTTTGTTTTCCCTGGCATCTGGGCGGATGAGTCCACGGTGGATGTTCTGGGTGTCCTAAGGTCAGCTGCAGAATACATTTCATTGTGGGGCCCTGGTCTGCGATAAAGAGTTATCTCTGGGCTAAGATGATTCTCAGAGGTGGTTCCTGGGTTTGGGGTCCACTGGGAGAAGGTGCTTTGGAAGCGCAGTAGAGAAATTCTGAAGGCCAGAGAATGAGAGACTTGAACCTAAAGCACTGACAGGTTCTTAAGGCCCACCCTGAGAAATTCTTTCTACACCTTATCAGGGAAAGACAAATAGGCACTTACATGACTAAATCTTAAGAACAGATTGCATAGTAATAATCAAAGAGGTGTTGATTTAAAAAAAAAAATCTTCAGTGGCTTTTCAAAAAAATTATAAGAATAATACACATTAATCATAACAAATTCAAATAATACATAATGTAGGAAGTAAATACAACTCCACTCTCCTAAAGAGGTACAAAATAAGGTAAGGTATCATTTTCAAACTATCAGATAGGCAAGCTTAAAAAAATGGTCATCTCCAGCCCTGGCAAGGGTGGAGGCCAGGGTTTTTTAACCTCAGCACTCGTGACGTAAGTCTTTCTTTGTGGTGGGGGCTCTCCTGTTGACTGTGGGATGCTTAGCAGCGTCCCTAGCCGCTACCCCCTAGACACCAGGAGCATCTCCAGCACTACCTCCCAGGCTGTGACAACCAAGAATGTCTCCAAGCACTGTCAAATGTCCTCCCGGGGGGGGGGGGGTACAAAATGAGCCCCTGGCTAAGAGCCATTGTAGGCAAATGGACACCCCAAACACCACTGGTGGGAGTGGAATCTGGCAGTTTAACATACTTATCAGATATTAAAATTTGTGTCACAGAGTGCCTGGGTGGCTCAGTCGGTTAAGTGTCTGCCTTCGGCTCAGGTCATGATCTCAGGGTCCTGGGGTCGAGCCCCACATCGGACTCCCTGCTCAGCAGGGAGTCGGCCGCTCCCTCTCCCTCTGCCCCTCCCCTCCTGCTCATTCTCTCAAATCAATCAATCAATCAATCATTTAAAAAATTTTGTGTCACAAGGAACTTCACTTTAAAATACATTTACAGGGCGCCTGGGTGGCTCAGATGGTTAAGCGTCTGCCTTCGGCTCAGGTCATGATCTCAGGGTCCTGGGATCGAGTCCCACATCGGGCTCCCTGCTCCTTGGGAGCCTGCTTCTCCCTCTGCTTCTCTCTCTCTGTCTCTAATGAATAAATAAATAAAATCTTAAAAAAAAAAAAAAAAAAATACATTTACAGGAGGGGCGCCTGGGTGGCTCAGTCGGTTAAGCGTCTGCCTTTGGCTCAGGTCATGATCCCAGGGTCCTGCGATCGAGCCCCGCATTGGGCTCCCTGCTCCGCGGGAAGCCTGCCTATCCCTCTCCCACTCCCCCTGCTTGTGTTCCCTCTCTCGCTGTGTCTCTATCAGATAAATAAAATCTTTAAAATAAATAAATAAATAGAATACATTTACAGGAGTACAAACTTGTTCAATGAGCACTAATGATAATAATGGATAATGGCACTAGTGGTTAATGCAGCACTATTGGTAATATTTTAAAAACTGGTAATGATATAAATAACACTGGTAGGAAATTGCTTAAATATCTATCTATCTATCTATCTGGCTGCAAAATGCCCAGACACACAACTGAATTAGGCCTGATATACAGAGGTCTTCAAGATAAAATTATTATGGGGGGGAGGGGGCACCTGGGTGGCTCAGTCAGTTGAGTGGCTGCCTCAGGCCATGATTTCAGGGTCCTGGAATCAAGCCCCACACCGGGCTCTCTGCCCAGCAGGGAGTTGCTTGTCCCTCTCCCTCTGATCCAATAATAAAGATAAAAGTAAGAAGCAGCAAAGGGAAGAAGGAGAACCAGAAAGGGACCATGGCTGGAGCCCCGCCTGCTCTCCCCTGGAGTAAGTGAACCTGGCTCAGAGGCTTGCCCTGCACTTCGAAGATCCCAAGGCAGCATGAGAGGCACCACGGCACCAGATCTTCAAAGCAGTTCTTCTAGTTGGTGGGGGGCGGGGGCGGTTATCTCCATCCTGCAAATGGGGAGACTGAGACTCAGGGAGTGCCATGACTCACCCAAGGGCCCACGTCTCTGGAGTCCCAGGGACCACTCCCCCAAAGTCACGGGAGCAGGTCCAGCCACAGGCTCCCACAACCACGGGTCTCACAAGCCTGCCCTGTTCAAATGCTCCTACTTGTGGAATCTACGCCTACAACTCTTCTTCAGCTCCTACTCCTTCAAGCAAAGTTGGTATTCCTCTCCCAAGGTCATTTTCCTCCTTCTGGCTCTCCTTTGCTGAAGGCATCATGCTTTAGGAAGAGGAGGGATTTGAGATCCAACCCCTGTCACTCACCAGCTCAACTGGTGGCTTCACCTCTCTAGGCTTCATCTGTGAAATGGAGATAAATGTACCTAACACCCAGAGTTGTTTTGAGGCTCAAAGGAACCACATTTGCAAATGCATTTTGTAAAACAGAAAGCACTTACAGATATTAGCTGATTTTATTTTGGCAAAATAAAACTCTAGCTCTCTTCCTATGGGGTTAGAGTAACACTGCTGGGGTCACTACAAGGGAGAAGACACTGAATGGAAATCTGAACCTGAAATATTGTACAAAGATTTACAATATATTGCAATACGTTGAGAAGGCCACAGAGAGTTCAGAAAATGGGTCAGTCCATCCAAGCTAGGTCAATCTGATTCTTAGTCCAGCTAGAAGGACCCTTGAAGGGGATAGGAATTCTGGGTCCCTGACAGGGGACATATGGGCCGAAGATCTAGACGTGGTGTCAACAGCAAGCTTTCACCAAAGCTGTGGAAGACACTGTTTCTGCCTGCCTGTTCCCTCTATCCCTTTCTTTGGGTAATAGCAACCCATCTTTTCCTTTGGAGAAATGCCCTACCTGTTCTCTGTAGTCTTGGTGCGATGGCCAAAGCGCCTTGCTAAGAGGTGGGCACTCTGTCAAGCAGTGCCCTGGCCATTTAGTCAGTGG
Source organism: Phoca vitulina (assembly GCF_004348235.1). Lineage (NCBI taxonomy): Eukaryota > Metazoa > Chordata > Mammalia > Carnivora > Phocidae > Phoca > Phoca vitulina. The sequence continues at coordinate 3,031,724 of NW_022589725.1, forward strand.
TCTTTGCTGCTCCAGAGCCACTGCTCAGCTCTGAGTCTGAAATTTTTCTTGAATCCATAGTGAGATAAGAGTCTTAAAATCTGGCTTTTTGGGGAGGAAAAAAGATTTCCTAATTTCCAAACTCTCTGTAGATCAAGAACACAAATTGGGGGTGAGAGGATACAGATTCTCTATAAGCCACAGTGGGAGGATGACACACTGTAAGATTAAAGAGAGGTTCCCATACAGTGGGAAGGGACAGAGGCCTTCTGGGCCTGCCCAGGAGAAAAAGCAGGACAAGTGTTCTGGTCTGCCCTCCTCGAAAGGCCTCTCAGAGGAGACCACACCGGCTGGGCCGCAGCACCAAGTTGGCACCTTGGCTGTAAAAGTAGCCCCAGGAGATGAGACGGTGCACAAGGGCAGTTCTCTCCTTCCCCTTCCACCGTGTGCCATGTGGGTAATCTGGAAGTGTATGCCTGCCCCAGTGAGGGGTTGGGCAGGCAAGGAAAGCTCAGGAGACAAGTCAAGAGGACTGTGGCACATGATGACCTCATGACTAGAAACACTGGCAATGTTCATGATTCTGCTCAGGAAGGAAACCAGACCAGCCCTGTCTTGGTGGGTCCCACCAGAATCCATAATGCCGAGGGACAAGTCCAGAGCAGCCACATGGCTGGGAAGACCAGCAACGGGGAGGGAACATACCTGAATCACAAAGCTCGTTTGCTGCCCCTTCCTCCTGCCCAGATGCCACTTGAGGGGGAGGACGGAAGAAGAGGGAGGGGAGAAAACCCTGAAATACTGAATATTTATGCACAGTACGAACTGGAAGAGAGGGAAACAGCCCCCAGCACTGGGAGAATGGAGTCTGAGATCCAGGTGAGAGGAGTGAAACACAGGAAGTTGTACAGTTTCGGACCAGAGTAGCAGCGGGTAAAATCTGACGCTGCTAAAGGGCCAAAGAACTTGACTATTGCACAGAGGGGCACAGAAGAATGAAAAACGGGACTAAATCACTGTGACGACGATGCCCCGGAGAAGCTGCCTGGGAATTCCTGGCAGCCGGCAGAGGCTCTGGTCTCCAGTCTGAGGCCTGGTCATTCAGCGTTCCTGTTGGTTTAGCGACCTTTCTGATATCCTTTCCGAGAGAGCCACAGATTTTTCTCCTCTCAGACACAGCGTCATCCTGAAGAGCACGTGAGATGACAGGAGTGGGAGGCAAGGCCCCTGAGGACCAGCAGCTGGGTAGAGGAGGAGTGGCTGAGAGCAGGGCCATAGAAGCCAGAAGGGGACTGGAGTTAAGGAGGTCATGTCCAGTGTCAGTACTCAGAACTCAAGCAACATAAGAACTGAGGCAGAGGCCACTAGATTCAGCAACAAGGAAGTTACTTGTGACCGTAGCAAGATGTGTTTCCGTGGGGATGGAAGTCAGGCTGCAGTGCGCAGTGGGCTGAAGAGACTGAGACTTGAAGTAGTAGAGATACTATGGTTTTAAGGGGGAGGAAAGGACAGGAGCTTTAGGGGGGATCTGAGTAGAAGGGGGCTTTGTGGGTTTCGGTTTTCTCCCATTGTTTTTGTATTTTAAAGGATGTGAAAAGGTACCGTATGTGTTTGCATGTATGGAAAAATGGAGTTAGTCCCCTGAGAACAGGGGCAAGATGGGAACCAAAGTGGTGTCAAAGTAGGGACTGATCTCAGAGAGAAGGGGAAGGAATGGCTACAGAGACGGGCCAAGAGGAAAGGACACAGAACAAGACCTCATATCCAACGGCTTCTGAGGACACAGGTGCACCTTTCTGGTGAAATCTTTTCTTTTTCCCTTGGGCAGAATTAGACACTCATGAGTGTATAAGCAGAGAATGAAGAAATATCTTGACAAACTACAGCTAAATGTCAACGCTTGAGAGGGAAGATTGGTTAAGAGACCATGAAGGGCAAGGAAAGAATTCTTGGAGTTAGGCTGAGCCAGGAAACCATAATATAACAGTTCAAATGTAGAGTAAGTTGAAGACTTATCAAGACTTAACTCAAATTGAAAAACTCAAAGCAGCCATTGTGAACTGGCAGACAGAGTAAGTATGAGGACCTAAAGGCTTAGTTCAACAGCCTTGGAGCAGGGGCTCTTTGCATTTTCAGTCATTGTTTTGCGTAGGTAATACATCATCAGGATCCAACAGTCAGAACATAAGGTCCAGGCTGTCCCCACCCAGCCCCACGTATCTTCCTGTGCCTTGGATAGGTCCACGGGGCTGCCCCACAGATCTCCCGAGTTCAGTGTGTCTAAACTCAGCTCCTCATTTAGAGGCATCTCACTCCAGGCAGGCAGTGAGAGCAGCCTTCAGCCAGACTGCCTTGGTTCAAATTCCAGCCACACCACTTCCGAGCTGTGCGACCTCAGACAAGTTACTGTACCTCTCTGTCAGTTACCTCATCTGGAAAATGAAGATGATAATGGTACTCTCATGAGACTGTTGAGAGGATGAGACTGAGTTTGCGGACACACAGTAAGAGCTGGAAGAGTATGAGCTTTTATTATTATCCCCCATTTAAATGTTGTTCTCCATCTGTTTGTTCGCTGCCTGTTGGATTCAGTAGGGTGACATTAGAAATAGGTAACAATACCTAATCAGTGGCTCAAACCAGAAAGCAGATCTTCATTATCCACTTTCGCTCACTGTCCATCCTGTTCACATTTAATCTCTCACCGAAGCCCAATATATTAAACTTTCAACCTGCTACCCTGCTCTCCAGGCCTATGACCACCTGCTCTTTAGATCACTGCTAACAGAGGCCCAGATCACCGTGCCATCCAGGCTCTAACCAGAGTAATAGTTCTAAAATGAAATGGTCATTTCTCTTCTCTTCCACAGTCCCCACGATTCTGAAAATAAACCCCCTGACACGGTCTCTAAAATGAAGACCCTTCATGATGGGATTCCTGCTATCACCTGCACTTCAAACTCCTGATGCCCAAAACTAAACTCCCCAATTCCCCAAACTCACTGGCTTCCTGGATTTCCCTCCCTGGTGAATGGTGCCACCTACTGGCCACTCGTTCACTCAGGCCAGACATCTCTGACCAGCATGCCCAGCCAAGTCCCGCTAATCTTAGAAGCTGTGGCCCCTTAGGTGTCTTTCACCCCTTCAGCCACTGTTCCAGTTCCGGCCTTCATTTACATTAATTCAAATGTCTTCAAACTGACCTTTCTTACATTCCCCTCCTTCCTCATCTACTTTCTAAGAGGCTGCCAGAGTGCTAGAAATGGTCCACTGGTATATCACTATTTCGCTTATGGATGAAACGCAAGCTATTTAACACGACTCTCTCCTTGAGTTGGCTTGGGCTCTCTCCAGTCTCATCCTTGTCCTTTCCCACTTCCCAGGTCAATGTCTGACTTTCAAGTTTAGACAGAACCTCCTCAGGAAGCCTTGTCTGAGACATCCCCCTGCACCTCCAGACCGGGCTAGGCAACCCTTCTGGGTGCCCATAGGGCATCTGGTGCCTCTGCTTATACACAGCACTGGGCAAGCAGCAGGTATTCACTAGAGTCTGTGGAAAGAAGAGTAGGAACTGAGGACAAGCAAGGCAACCCGACACCCTGCAGTCCCATGGCAGAGACCAGGACACAGCTCTCTTCCCTCTCCCAGACTTCCAAAAGGACACCACATATTTACTCCCCACTACCACACTGCTTTGATAACAGAAGTATTTCATAACAGGATAAGGGTGGGGGACTAAAAATATTTAAATAGTTTCTGGCACATAGTGAACGTTCAATGCTTTCACTTGACAAGTAATTACTGAATGCCAACTCTGTGCCAGGCAAGAGTTTGGGCCCTGGGGATAGACTGTATTTTCATCAACTCTAAGACACCACTGTTTTAAAGACTCCCCATTTATTGTAGGTATAATCAAGGAAAAAAACACAGGCTACCAGGACACAGCTGTCAATTATAAGACACATCCATTTTTTCCAGAGTGCTAAACTGTGGGAAATATCATCTAGGAGTCAATGAGAAAAGTAGTGATAAACAAAAGAGACGAAGTCTCTGTTCTCACTTCTATTCTAGCGAGGGGAGTGGTAACGAATATATATTGTCAGGTAGTGGTAAGTGCTATAATGAAAAATAAAGCCAGTTCAAGGGATACAGATGAAGGGGGCTTCTGGGGTAGCCAGGAAAGGCCCTGATGGGGAACCGATATGAGCAGAGACTTCAATGAAGAGGAGAGTGTGGGTAAACAACGTTCCAAGCAGAGGGAACATCAAACACAAAAGGCCTGAGAGGGAAATGCGCCTGGTAAGTTCAGGAACAGGCAAGTCAAGTGCAGCTGGAACAGAGTGCCACACACTCAGCAGCACATTTTCTCAAGCCCAGTGTATTTCCAGTGAAAGCAAGTATGCCTGATCTAGTTAGGGTGTGTTAAGGGGAAAGTGGGTAAAGGCTAAGAAAAGTGGCCTAACTCAGTGACCAGCAAGGTGAGTGTAGAGTCAGATGGCCTAGATTTGAATCCCAATTCTGGCACTTACAAGCTGTGTAACCTTGGATAAGTTATCTAACTGCTCTGATCCTTAGTTTACTCAGCTGTAAAATGGACAAAATAAAAGCAACTGCTTTGCAAGTTGGCTATGAAGATTAAATGAGACAATCCTTGTTGATCATTATCATCACCATCTTCTACTCCAAAGTCATTTTCAAAATTGTATCAAGGTAAGGAATAATGTTTTTGAGGCTTAAAATCCTTAAGACGACTATTCCAGATTACCAGCTGGTAGGATGGCAGCCACATGGTTGGGAAAATAAATTTTTTTGAAGGTTTTGAACTTGCCTTCTTCAAAGTTATTTTTTTAAAATCAAAGTTATCTTCCTTTGTATACTGATTGTTTCTGCAGTATAATTTGATGAAATGAAGTGTCCTGTATTCAATCAGTTATAAGATACATGGAATAGGAAGTACTGCTAAAGGAAATTTTACAGCTACCATAGCTTTCTGATGAAATGACATTACTATGTGCATTAAGTTAATACCTAGCCAATTTCCTAAATACAGAAAGTCTGCACATAAGTTCGGGGCTTTTTCCATGACTGGGAAGACCCTGTGTTGCTATTACAGGAGGCATATCTGGCTTTTTGTTCCCTCAGATCACATGTTTTAAGTAGCTTCTCTATCTCATTCTGTCATGAGGTACCACACAGTGAGCCAGGCCTGTCTGTGATGACTTGAAATTTCAGGCCACAGCAGGTTGTGTGAGTTAACGGACTTCGGAGGTATTCCCCAGAGGTTCTCGTCTTCCAAATATTCCCTGAGTAATGAGCCAGTCTCAGAAAGCATCTAACTTTATGATGGAGATATGCTTACATGAAGCACTTAAAAATTTTTTGGTTGTATTTAATGCCATAATGGAAGGAAGTAAGGTAGAATGAAGAATTCACCAAAACTGTATTTAGTACCTACTAGCCTCCAGGAATTGTTAGGCTTTGGGGATTCGTTACCAATCTAGATACAGTCCTTCCCCTTAACTACGTGAGAATTTTATCTGAAGCAGTATTTTCAAATGACAGCTTAATAACACATATTTAAGTCTTGACGCAACTCACTTTGGAACTCCTGAGAAAAAAATGCACCGTATTTTCCTCTTTTTTATTCTTTTCTAAGAGATGTTGAGAAATGGGCAGCAGTAGGACAGGCTTTTGAGACAGATTAAATCCTGATTCAGTCACTTACTAGCACTGGGTGACAGGACAAGGGGAGCTAGAACAAGGGATCTAACATCGGAGTCCCAGGCATCCTCATCTGTAAACTGTATAAAGTCACAAGAATATTACATGAGAGAACACGCACATTGCTGCCATTATTATTAGCATTATTAGGTTTGATGTTGGAACTTCACAATTAACAGATTTTTTTCATCCCCTGTCAGTTAATGAACCTTTGGCAGGAACAAGGAGAACTTAAAATGTTTTACCCAGGGCCCACTACATGCTTTATGTTTAACATCCTTATACAATGACATGTCGATTCCACTCCCAGACATGGGTCAGGAATTCCAAGGTCTGGCTGTAGTTAAGCTGGACAGACTAAACTATTTCCAGCAGCCCATCTAGTTAGGTGACTATACCTGAGTATCAGGGGGTGGGGGTGGGAGGGCCCAGTTTTGGCTTAGGTAACAACCCTCAACCACAAAGCTCGGAGAAGTACGAACGTTTAACCGGGGCACGGTGAGTGCGGAAAAGCACAGCTACTTCAGCAGAACCATTCCCGGTGACGGGGGGGGGGGGGGGTTTGCAACTGCTGCACACATCACCCCTTCTCTGCCTTTCATCTGAGCAACTGTCAGAGTCCTACTAATGGAAAGATCCCTTAAAATCACCTAGTTAGGTGAACTGCCCCATAAGCCTTTTTGCAAAATTTAGTGCGTATGTGCATTTCTCCGTGGAGTTCTCACTAGATTTTCCAAGGAGTCCGTGCCTGAAAAAAAAACGAGATTCGCTGATACAGTCCACTTCCTCACTGAACAGCTGGAGAAACTGTGGCCCGGACAGGTAAAAACAGCCGTCTCAAGTCAGACAGAGGCATTATAGCCATTCCAATTCTGGCCTCACATTGATGGCCCTGGCCGTGATTGATAACCTCCCCCGCGTCTCTGCAGGCCAGGAAACGAGGGCTTGCGTCCGAGCTCTGGAGATGGTGCAGGCCGTCCGGTTCCTTCGCACCAAGGAGACTCGGGCCAAGAGCTCAGCGGGGCTCCGGTGCCGCGAAGATTCCCCCACCCCGGCCTCGGCCCCCGGAATTTCCGTTGCCATGGTGACTCCAGGGCGAGCACCAGGCCCAGGGAGGCCTTGGGAAGTGAGGCGGCCGGGCGACTGCGAAGAACAGCTCCTACTCACTCACCTGACAGAGAGGAAGCGGACACGCCCCAAACGCCGGTCCCGAGCGAACCCACGGAGGACCGAGGACTAAGCGAGGAGAATAACAGGAAATGACGTAGACGCACGTGCTTCCGAGAGGGGCGGGTACAGGGCTTTCAAGAGGCAAGGCCGGTGCCCCGCGCCTGCGCAGCCACCGCCTGCCGCGCTGCCGAGTCACTGGGATGGGAGGAGCATGAGCAGGGGGCGGGGCGCGTGGCTGAGTGACGCAGGCGCAGTGCGACTTTGGAGGCGCGGGCTGGCCCCTCCGCGGGTTTGGATCCGGGTCAGTCAGGCGCTGCGATCCGGGAGAGACGATCTGAACTGACGGGACTGGATTCCCGGAGCGCCCCAGCTGCGAGGAGGTGAGTGCCTTGACGTGACGGGGATAGGCCGTGGCATCGCGTTTCGACCTGCCGGCCCGGCCTGGGCTCGGGCGGCTTCTCCCGGGCCCGCCCGCCTCTCGTCGCGTCGTCCCCCGGCGCTGACTGCCTGGGCCGGGCCGGGCCTGGGCCTCCCCGCGCCCCCTCGGTAGCCGCGGCCTGGGTCGGCCCAAGCTCCGCTCTCTTTTCCGTTCCCGCGCCCCCGCGGTTCCCGCCGCGTCCCGCCCCTCCGCCCGCTCCTGCCCGGCTGTTGCTTCCCCTTTTCGCCTTCCTTGGCCGCCCTTTGCCCCTTCCCGCCCTTTCCCTCTTGTTTCCGAGCCCCAGCCTCGTTGGCTGCCTCTTCGGCTCTGCTCCCGCCTTCTCCTGCATCGGCACAACTCCAGCCTCTCATTCTGGCCGGGGGAGCATCCAGCAGAGGCACCTTCCAGCTGGAGACCCCGGACGGGCAGAGCTGGGGCCTTAGACAGCTCTCCACTCCCTGAGTAAACCCCCCCGCCCCCCGATTCTGACATTTTCTCGTTTAATCGCGACCGATCCAGATTCGGGGGGTGGGGATAGAATTAACGCGGTGCTTTAGCTCTACGTCGAGAGTGTAGGGAGTGAGAAAGTGTGTAGAGAGAGATGTGAATGTGTTTTGGTCTGGGGGCCGATAGTTTCAACCTAGACTTGTTTGTGTCTTAGGGGGTTGCAGGACAGGGCTTTCTTTCCCGCACTCCGCGCTTCCTGGGAGGCTGGGAAAGTTTCTAAATAACATTGTGATGACACGCTTACGCGGGGATCCTTTATTGATCGATCTCAGGTCTTTTCAGGGTCCTGGAAATTTGGACCTAGGCTTGAGGTTAAAAGAGGTCATGGTTAAAACTACAAGATATAAATAAGATTGTGACACATGCTATTCGTTGAAACTCAGAGAAAACCAGGAATTTGCCCTTTTGTTGGAGGAACTTAGTAGAATTTTACTTGTCATTTTTGAAAAGTTGGGAAAATCCGAGGCAAAGATAAATTGCCCCTTGTGATTTAACTTAGAACAATACAAAGTAACTTATAATAGGCTTTTAAACTTTCATCTCTTTGGGAATTGTTCCATTTTCAAGAAGTCAGTGCAGTGAATATGGCAAGAAATGTCTCCACAAATTTAATATTAATGAAAAAGGGCAAACCAATTATATGTTTCCCAGAGTTAGTTGTACAGCTCTTGATTGGAGTGAATGGGAAGCCAGGAATACAGAGGGGCATAATAAGTCTTGTAATTACTTACAAAAATGCTCTGATTTAGCTCTTAAGGTCATGTCTAAGACTCGCCTTTTCCCTGGGTTAATATAACAGAGGGAAAATGTGCGTAATCAGAATATTGGAAGTCTGAAAGTAGTTTAGACAGAACTTCATTCCTAAAGTTTTAGTCTATAGCCAGTTTTTATTTTGGTCTATTTTGGTTTTCAAATAATAGATCTTTTGGTGTGTCAACAAGAATGTTAACTAAGTTTGTATAAACATCTAGAGGTCACCTGCAGTGCAATTAAGTTAGGACTATATAATTAAAAATTACATATCTGGGTGCAAAGCTTCTTAGCACAGTGTTAGGGCAGGAATGAGACTCCAGTTCTTACAGGAATAGGGTTCACAGTCCTAGTATGTGTCAGGTTTATCCTTCTATCCCTAACATCCAGTCTAGTGCTAAAGCACATGGTAGGAATTCTGTAAATATTTGTGGATGGAGTGAATTTCTGTCTATAGAATTCAGCAGTGTATATTTAGATGTGATGTGTACTGATTTCCAGAGAGTCCTGGAAAAGGGTTTGTGTAGGGTCTTCAGGGATGGGGAGACTGTCTTCAGATTGTTTAACTCTGTAAGGGCAAATAGTCTGAGCATTTGACTGACTGGTCATAAAGTAATTGAGGAAAACTATAAGCCAAACTTTAGTTCTGCCAGCAGGAAGAATTTGTTTACAATTTACAGTAGCACTCTTTAGGTGCTGTGGAGCTTCAAAAATATTAGGATATGTGATCTTTGCTCACCTCTCTCCCCAGATATATAGGACATTAATGTGTATCTGGGGGAGGATCCCCCTCTAAATCCAAAAGCATTAGAAACCAGCAAAATATGGAATTAATAATGTTTCCTCAAGTTCATGTACTGGTTAAATAAACCAGCAAGATATATGTGGGGAGTGTGTTCAGATTTTTTGATTTAAGAAGTTGCAGTAAAAGCTAGCTAAATTCTTTGGAGACTGTTTTCAGTGTTTGCCAGAGAGATCTGCCTAAAATACCTTCTTCTACATGTAAGTAAATAAATAAATCAAACGAATAGTGTTAATTCCTTGCTTCCTTATTCTGCCACTGGTACTATATGATTACATTATATCAAACATATTATGACACTGTGACCTTTGGAATATTAGAGGTCTCACAATAACCTCAAACTCACCCCTGAGAAATGAGCAGATAAGGAATCAGAGAAGTTAGAAGGGTCCACAGAGAGGCACTGCTCCTTCTGAGAGTGCCTGGCGGGGCGGGGGGAAGGGGGTTAGATGGGGTTAGCAAGTTAGAAATAAGGAAAAGGTAAAGTTAATCCTTTGCTTCCCAAATCCGCCATCTTCTATTTTTTGTTTTACCTTTTTTCTTTCTGAGTCCCTGTGATATGTTCATAGATACTGACTTATTTTTTGTTCAGATTTGATGTTAACTAATTTATTACCTTAGTGAAAACAATCAGGAAACTAGATTTCAAAGGATTTATTGACAGACTTCTCTGCTTCTCTGTTGTGTCTCTTACTGCTTTGATTGGCCCCTGTTCCCCTTTTCTTTGTTTAAATATAAAAACCAAGGTGGAAGAATGGAGAAGTTTCATTAATCAAACTGGTTAAGTGGAGATCATTTAAAGGTGCATCTACAGAAAAATAATTTATATATGTATTTACTTCCCACCTTTTTTTTTGGCAAGGTTTGTTCTATTTATCTTTTCAAGTTGCATGCATAGTTCATTTATTTTCTATCTTGTATAATAATTAAAATAATAGCTAAAAAAAATGAAGGTATCAACCTTATTGGTAAGAGTGGAATAATCAGTAGTCATTGAAACATATTTGTAATCCTGCTTTAACAATGGTAACATCTTGATATCTGAGTATGAATATTTATGTGAATATTGATATCTGGGTCAGGATTGCTTTAGAGAAATGCTATCATGTGTCATGAAGTTATACTTAACGGGAAATGTTAGGGTTGGACTACACAAATACTCAGTATCATTTTAAAGGATCAGAGTGCTGTAGGTTGATCTTTTTCCTTTTATTTTTGGTACAAAGGTCATTTTGTCTGTAGGTTTCTAGACCTCTACAACTGGACAAATTTTTACCCTGTTAAAAGGTATACTTAAACATAGATTTCGGGTGATCTAGTTTCCAAAGCTGTGTAATAGGATATTGGCATCAAGTATTTGGACAGTTTAAATTCTATCATAATAATTAAGATACAGAATTGTTGAATCACTATGTTGTACATCTGAAACTAATATAACACGTCAATTATACTTCAATAAAAAAATCTGTTATAATAAATACATGTTTCTATATCACTTCATTTGTCTTTTCTTAAGAAATAAAACCTACAGTCCCCAACTGCACTGAAAATTTCTTTTAGAAATAGAAATTTGCTTTTTTCCTGCTAACAAGTAGTAATAGTATCAGGAATATAGATTTTAACAAAAGGTATACTTTTGAACCTACCTGTTTTCACTTTGCTCATTTTATTTTTATTTTTTAGTATTAACGGCAACATCCATAGTAGTGTAAAAACTTTCACAATGAAATCTGAAGCCAAGGATGGAGAAGAGGAGAGTCTACAAACTGCTTTCAAGAAATTAAGAGTGGATGCATCAGGGTAATTAAATATGTAATATATTATTTGGGAATTGCTTACTAGATTTAAATAGCCCTTTCCACTGAAGAAGATCTCATTCTCTTCTAAAATTTCTCATTATTCATAAAAGATTAAAATGTTAATAGTGTGGCATTCTACCAAATTGTGCACAGCATTATTTTACTTATAAAAGAAACTCTTAATGTTAAATTTTGAAAAGTAACAACTCATTTGTACTCCCAAGTTGGGTGTTTTGGTTTCCCTTAGTTTTGAGGAGGGTTCCCCACCTCGCTCTTGAATCAGAATTATCAAGCAGTGTCCCATCAGGAATTTCCTCATGCATCTCGAGGGAATCACAGTGTTTTTCCCTAAAAGTGAATTGGCTCCATAGAAATCCACAGACATTCTCGATTTCATATGCTCTGATTGCTGAGTCTATCACTATGGAAACCTCTATTCATTAGGGTTCTGTCACTGAGATCAATAATCTTGGACCCTTTAGCCAAACTAATTAGAGCAACTGCAGACCAGCTGCTGTCTGCATGTTAATATTTCGCCCTTTGCAAAATGTTCTGTGCAGGACTCTTTTCATCCCCATTCTTCACCCCAGGCCAGAAGAAATATCATATCTTTGATAGATATAGGAATATTTCTTTTCATGAATGGAAAATAAACCCTAGAAGCTCAGAGTAGAACACTTCACAACAAGTAATAATCATGAGATTTATGACTCACTTTCTATGCCCTAGACGCTGGCTTAAGTATCTATACACATTATTTAATTCTCACTACCAACTTAGAAGATAGATACTATAGTTATTCCAGTTTACAGATGAGCTACAGATGAATTAAGTCACTTGCTAAAGGTCACATTGGTGAGAAGTGGTAGAGTAAGGATTTGAACCCAATTTGCCTCCAGAACCTGTGCTCTTAACCATTCCTTTATATGATACCTTGAAGACAACATGAAGAGTTGCACACAGTACTTGGCACATAGTAAAAATTAAATAGTTGTTGTTATAGCTGTTTGTTTATTGCTAGTACTTTTTTTTTTGGTCTACCAGGTGAGAAGATTTATACTAATGGGTTTGCACAGGAACTGTTAATAGTGCTCCCATTTGCTTCCATGATACTACAAATAAATATCTTCTCCTCTCAGTGGCTTTTCTCATATGGTCATATTGCCATTTAAATTGATCAGTAATTTTTAAGTCATTTTGGGAAATAAAAACAAAGCAGAGAAATAGATAGTTCCAGATTATGGTCACATTCCTTTGTGATTTCTGGTATAGAAATAATTTTTTTAGTCAGGAAAATGCTAGGAATGTGTATACACATAAACACACATATACATATAAATCCCTTAATGTATATAAATTCATATGAGTAACTCTTCATACACAGATTTCTTTCCTGGTGTTTTAAGAAGTTGGAACATAAAATTAAGCTATTTCCATACCCCTAAAAATACCTGGAACATTAAAAACAACAACATCTTTGAAGATTTAATATCTGACCATACAAGCTGTGGTCAGTTATTGCATCTTTATAGTCTGTGATCTGCTTGGAGTAAAATTGTAGAAAGGGAAGGAGCAGTGGAGAACATTTGAGAAAACTGAGTAAGAGTAGAGGGGGTGAGTCATTACCATGACTAAGCAGAATAAGACTTGTGTAATGTATCATATGGTTCTAGTTGTTTCATATTGTTGCTGATTTACAAATGGGACATCTGAGGTACTGACTCATAAACTAACCAAGCCTTGCCAGGAATTTAGCGTGATCCTGTTCAACAGGTTTCCATTCCCAATGGTATTTGTCTTATCAGGATAAATCTCTATTTATTTATTAGAAAACAACATAATCCTTTTTATCTGATTATAAGATAATACATGCTTGTTATAGAAAAATTCACAGAAACAAAAAGGAAGTAAAAATCTCAATTTACCATACCTGCTATTAACAATCTAGACCATCTGTACTTAACACCATACAGTTTTTTGACATAGTTGAGATCATAATGTATGTATAGTTGTTTATCTCATTCTGTTTCTCTTAATGTTAAGTTATAAGCATTCTCTTGTGTCATTCAAGTTCTTTGTACACTTAATTTGTAATAAAGTCCTAATATTCCATTGAATAGATGTGTCATTAATATAATGTAGTATTTTCTATTTTCTACTGGACATTTAGGTTATTCCTGTTACTTTTTATTTTAAATTAATTTCAGTGAGCATCCTTTTACTTAGTAGATTAATGTTTCTTTCTAAAGGATTGTTACTAATACCACAGCATGTATAGTAGGAGCCCAGTGTGTGTGTATATGTATATATTGAAAAGATCTGGAAGGATTTATACCAAAATGTTAATGTTGTAAATCTCTGGGTTGTGAGATTATAGACATTCTTTTTTTCTCTCAAATTTTTTCATCTTCTTTCCTGGGAAACCTGTATTACTTCTGTAATTTTAAATTGCAAAGATTTAACTTCCAGTAATATTTCAAGTTTATTAGTTGTCAGAAATACTCATTTTCAAGTTAGAATGAGTCTCCTGAAGTTTTTGTTCCTCAGCTTAGTTCTCATGGCTCTGATTTGCCCACATAAAATAAGTGGTCAGTGTCATTAGGGTTCTCTGTGGACGTAAGACCTTATCTGCCCCAGATAAACAGCCTAAAAGTCTATTTATATCCTGCTGCTGGTCATACTTCAGAATTACTCTTTGGCTTATGATTCTGCAACCATGGGCTTTTAGGGATCCCCTAAATTTGGTTTTGGAGGAAAATTTAAAAGGTGAGCAATTTTTTGAGAAACTCAAACGACAGAGAAAGGTATTAATACAAATTGTGTTTGAGTTGGTGAGAGCACTAAGTTCTCCTCCTTTCAGTTTTCTGTAAGCAGTAAACTTCGTTGTTTTCTTCAGGTCCATAGCATCTCTGTCTGTTGGAGAAGGCACAAATGTCAGAGCGTCAGTCAGAACATCAGCAGATGATACCAAACCGAAAACCTCATGTGCACCTAAAGACAGTTGGCATGGGTAAGAGCTTCTTACTGCAGATGATTTTTATCCCAATACTTTAAATTACTATTGGACTTTCCTGAGTATCCAGAAAAGAGTATGTTAGATACAGAACCCCAAACCCAATGATTAGAGATGAGCCATTCTTCTCAATTGAGAATACGCTGAGATTTGCTGTGTGGCTTGGTTCATAGACAGTTTTTATAAATGTCCTATGTGTGTTTGAGAAGACTGAGTCTTCTCTAATCATTCTTGGGTTTCTTTATGTCTATTAAATCAAGCTTTTAAATGTATTATTTGAATCTTTTTTCAATCTATCAATAATTGAGAGATGTATGTTGAAATCTTCCCTATGGGAGTGAATTTGTTTGTTTTCCCGTTAAGTTCCATATTTTAATTTTATGTATTTTGAAGCCATTTTGTTAGGTTTATACAGTCTAGGTTCATACCAGTTTAGACTGTTTTCTTCCTAATGAATTGAGATTTTTAATGATGTAAGTGACATTCTTAATTCCTCATAATGGCTCTTGTCTTAAAGTCTGTTTTTTCCAGAATTGATATAATTAATCCAGTTGTCTTTTGGTTGGTATTTGCCTGTTGTATTTTTTTTTATCTTTTATTTTCAACCATTGTGTGTTTTAAAATTTTAGGTGTGTCTCATAAATATATATGGCTTATTTTGTTTTATTCATTCTGATAATTTTTTAAACTGAGTTCAGTGCATTTACATTTATTTTGATTATTGATATATTTAGACTTGTTTCTAGCATTTTACTTTATGCTATTTGTCCTACTTCTTTGTGTTTGTTATTTGTTTTTTTACTCTTCCTACCTTCCCTCTTCTTCTCCCTCATTTTAAAAAATGGTTTGAAATGGGTTTGTTTTTTTTTTTGCCCCCCACCACTTTTCCTTCTATTGGTTTGGAAATTATATGCTGTGTTTCTATTCTTTTAGTAGTTAGCCTTGAAATTCCACTGTACGTGCTTATTAACAAAGACAAAAGTTAATCCAGTGACCCTTGAACTACACGAGGGTTAGGGGTGCTAACCTCTGTGCAGGTCAAAAATCCATATATAACTTTTGACTTCCCCAGACTTTACTACTAGTAGCCCACTGTTGACCAGAAGCCTTACAGATACCATAAATAGTCAATTAACACATATTTTATATGTTTTATGTATTATATAGTGTATTCTTACAATAAGATAGAAAAAACATTAAGAAAATTAGGAAGAAAAATTACATTTGTAAGTACTGTAGAAAATCCACGCGTGTAAGCGGGCCCTTCAAACCCTTCTTGTTCAAGCATCAGTGGTATTTTAATCCTCCGTACAGTCTTTTTACTTAGACCTCCTGACTTCCATGTGTAGTTGCCCAATATTTTAGTTTTCTCACTTATTATTTAAATAAACAGTGTTTGTCTATCTCATTTACAATTTCTTTGCTCACCATTCTTGCATCTCAGACCTTCCATATAGGATGCCTTGCCTTTCTTTCTTCCTAAAGTACTTTCTTCAGAAATTCCTTTAGCAGAGGTCTGTTGTTAGTACATAGGGTCTCGTGTAGAACTCCCCATAGAATGAATCTGAATGATGCCCCCTCCTTGTATAACATCATGTGCTATTGTAAATATACTTTGATTTATCTGAAAATGTCTTTGTTTCATCCTTGTTCTTGAAAGATACACCTGATTTAATATGCCTGAAGTCCTAGTTCTAGATTGAGTTATTTTCTCATAGCTCTGGAAGATACTCATTGTCTTCTGGCTTCATTATTGATGTTGAAAAGTGTACCCTTACTGTTCTTCTTTTTGGGAATAATCTGTCTAGTCTCTGGCTGTTTTTAAGATGTTGCAGTTTTGGAGAATCTGCAGTTTTGCTACAGTGGGTCTAGATGTGGATTGCTCTTTATTTGTCCTGTTGCAGGGTGCCGCCTCTATCTGTAGATCTCTTTCATCAATTCAGAAAATTTATCAGCCCTTATCTCTTCAAAAATCACTTGTCCTGCATGCTCTATATTCTTTCCTTGGGAAACTCCAGATTTCTTATTCTATTTTACATATTTTTTTAACTTTTACATTTTTCCAAGTTTCCTCCAAGTCTCTGTACTACCTTTTAGGTCAGGGGGAGGCAAACTTTTTTTGTAAAGGGCCAGATGGTAAATATTTTAGGCTTTGGAGGCCAAGAGGTGAGATTCAAGGATATTATGTAGGTACATATATAAGCGAGAAAATTCCTGCCCTGCCCCATTTGCCTGATGCACACCATTCTGGCCGGTGGACACACTTTGTGTTCAGTTGCTTGGTTTCAGGATGAAATGATTAGCCAGGTGGAGGCGGGGGTGGGTGGCAGTACTGGAGTCAGTTTTACCCTGTGCCCCAATGGCACCCAGATGCCAGCGTGGCCTTCTTTCCTCCAGAGAGCCCCGCACAAGCCAGACTCTTGAACTGAGATTCCACCCCTCAGGTGCTGGCAGTTGCTGACAGCAGAGCCCCAGCCTGTAGATGGGACCAGCGTGGGACCACTGCAGTGGTGTGACACATCTGCTGGCCAGGAAGGCAGGCACAGGGAGGCTCACAGTGCTAGCCCACAGGAGCAGTCCCTATGGGCTGTATGAAAACAGCCAGTTTGGACCCACAGACTGCAATTGGCTGAACTGTGTTACAGATAATTCAGATTTATCTTCCAGTTCAGTATTTCTTTCCTTAGCTCTATTCTGCTGCTTGGCCCAGCCATTTAATTTAATGTCAAATACAGTTGTTGTTGTTGTTGTTTTTAAAGTTCTTTTTATTTCTGTTTTCAGTTTTGCTTGGCAGTTTTGAGTCTCTCTTTTTCTTACTTCCTTTGCTCAGCTCTTTTATTTATTTAAATGTTTTATTAAAAGTTATGTAGAGCGTCTGGTAATTCCCAATATCCATAAAAACTTGAGGGAGTCTGAATTTATTTGTCAGCTGTTACTAGTGGTAGAAATGAATCTTAAGCCTGCTGCTCTGTGTGGCAATCATGACATCATGACATAGTGGCCATTGGCATCATCAGCCACAAACAGCGGTATGGAAGCTGCTGTGTTCGGAGCACAGAGCACACCAGTTGGGCTTTACAGCGTCGAGTGGTTTGGGGCGGGCACGTTCTGCACCCGATGTTTGTCCCAAGAAATGCAATTAGAACCTCCCCTTTACCTCTCCTGTTTCTATAGCTTGCTAATAAGGAGATGTTGAAGTTTTTGAGATGCAGACTTAGGCAGCTTGAAAACAGAGGTAGGCACATCTCTTTGGGGGAAACTTAGGACCTCAGACTCAAGAGGAGAGGAAGTAAATTTCCAGCTATCACAAAGAATCTGTTTAGGACAGCTGTGTGTCCCAACATCTTTTTGTGCACTGTTTTCCTCTTAGGTCTACAAGGAAGTCTTCACGAGGAGCAGTAAGAACCCAGCGTCGTCGACGTTCTAAGTCTCCTGTCCTTCATCCTCCAAAGTTTATACATTGCAGTTCAATAGCTTCTTCTTCCAGCAGCCAGCTCAAGCACAAAAGCCAGACTGACTCCCCTGATAGCAGCAGTGGGCTGGGAATTTCCACCCCTAAAGAGTTCACTGCAGGAGAATGCTCTACTTCTCTCGATACTAATCACACAGGGGCAGTCGTTGAGCCTTTGAGAACTTCGGTTCCCAGGCTCCCATCAGAGAGTAAGAAGGAAGACTCCTCTGATGCTACCCAAGTCTCCCAAGCAAGTCTCAAGGCCAATGATCTCTCTGACTTTCGATCCGTTTCCAAGCTAAACCAGGGCAAGCCATGTGCATGCATAGGCAAGGAGTGCCAGTGTAAGAGATGGCATGATATGGAAGTGTATTCCTTTTCAGGCCTGCAGAGTGTCCCTCCCTTGGCCCCAGAACGAAGATCCATGCTTGAGGACTACTCTCAGTCGCTCCACACCAGAACTCTGTCTGGCTCCCCCCGCTCCTGTTCTGAGCAAGCTCGAGTCTATGTGGATGATGTGACCATTGAGGACCTGTCAGGCTACATGGAATATTACTTGTATATTCCCAAGAAAATGTCCCACATGGCAGAAATGATGTACACCTGATAGCAAGAAGCTAAGTAATATGCTTTAAACCAATGAAGGGTTGTCAGAGAGATTTAGTTAATGGCAGACCTTGCGGCCACGTTATGTGAGAAGACATCTCCTTCTGCTCACTGTGCTTGCAATAAAAACTTTTCTTGGCATCTCCGTTCATCTTCGTTCTTTAAACTTACTCTCTGCGTTCTTACATACGCACCAAAGCAAGCAGATCAAAGGAAAATCCCTCTTCTTTAGAAAAAGTTTCTGGGAGATGAAGAAACCGTAATTACTTGACTGGGAGCGATGGGTATATGGTAAAAGGCTTTGTAAAGCAGTGCATTTTTCAGATCTGTTTAAGATTTGTTGGCCCGGGAAAATGAAACGTTTTGTAACTGGACTGAACATTCGTCATGCTGTAGTTGCCAGCCCAGAATCTTAGAAGTTCTATGACTGATTTGAAGCGTCTCTGATTTAACACAAGCTTATTGTGTCTTTCAGGGTTCCTTATGTTATTGTTAAGCCAGAAATCTAAGGTTTAGATTCAATGTGAATAAACTAGCTGGCCTGCCCTATATTGTTTGAAAGAATCATTAACCATCACCAAACAAACCCCTGCTGGCACTTGGTATGTGAAGTTTCTCGGGTAAGAAGCAGCGTGGAGCGGGCTGCTTCAGTTGGAAAGAGGGGGTGTAATATTTGAAACTAGCGTGCATCTTCTCCATCTATGGTATTTTAACACATGTGGCATGTTTCAGTCCATTGTAATGTAGATCTCATACCTCAGTTTCAAATGTTCTGGATGGATATTATCTCTGCACTGCCCTCCTACCCCAGCCAACCCAACACAGAATTTTATACATGCTGTATCTTGTATTTCTGGTTGGCCATCCAAAAATTCCTTCCAAAGTTTGGTGGAGAAAAAAAAAAATCTCTCCTCTGTTTCAGCTGGAGGACAAATCCCTGTCTTTTTCAGGTGGCTCCAAAGTGAATTTTACACATACCACATAACGTATTTTAATTCAGACCATCATCCTAAGTGTTCCCATCAAATTCAGTGAAAACTTGTCCCGCCATTTTAACGTCATGTTAACAGAAAGTTTAACTTTTATTTAGATTACAAAATAAGCTTTAATTCTTTACTAAAACATCCCACTTACTGGAGTGGGTTCATGACAGTGGGGTCTGGGCTTCCCACATAACGTGATTTGTACTTGGGAGAGGTGGGAAGGGTATTCCCCGGAAAAGCCCTGAACATAAGTAGTGGGAGATCTCTGCTAGTTACTAGTGTAGTGTGGATTTAGTGACATCTGCGGGTTGTGGTTTGAGCAAGGGGGCACAATACCTTGCCATCACAACACTGGAAGTGGAGAGATTTCTTTTTTTTTTTTTTTTGTAAAGATTTTATTTATTTGACAGAAATAGCGAGAGCAGGAACACAAGCAGGGGGAGTGGGAGAGGGAGAAGCAGGCTTCCCCGCCGAGCAGGGAGCCTGATGCAGGGCTTGATCCCAGTACCCTGGGATCATGACCTGAGCCGAAAGCAGACGCTTAACAACTGAGCCACCCAGGTGCCCCAGCGGAGAGATTTCTTAATAATGCTACCAGAAGGAATGCTATTGCATATGCCTAAGGCAACAGTTGTGAAACCTTTTGGTCTCACAACTCACTTACAAATGAAGGATGCCAAAGCTTTTGTTTTTGTGGGTTATACTTACAAATATTTGCCATATTAGAAATTAAAACTGAGAAATTTAAAAAATGTGTATTACTTGATTTAAAAATTATTTTATTACATGTTAACATTTTTAATTGAAAAATTAACAAAATATTTTAGTGAAAAGAGTGGCGTTGTTTTACAGTTTTGCAAATTTCTTTAATGTTTGCCTTAATAGAAGACAACTAGATCTCATACCTGCTTCTGCATTCAACCCCTTGTGAACATTGTGTGTCGTGTGACCTCTAGAAAATTCTGTACACTTGTGGGGGAATGAGCATGAAAAAGGCAGTTAATATGTTAATATCACAAAAGTCGCTTTGACCTCACAGATCCCCTGAAAGTGTAGATCCCAGACCACACTTTAAGAACCACTGAGTAGGCCATTAGAGTTTCTACTGTAAAGGCACCTACCACCCACCCCCTCATCTCCACAACTAGTGTCTTGCTTCACGTTTTGTACTGGCGAGAGTGGAGCAATTCGGGCTTAGTGTGGTACTTGAATAAAGATGGTTCCTCAGTCTTTTAAGTCCTTTTTAGCTTTTAAGTCCTGTAGTCTGGTTATTTACTTAATTCTGTATGCTAACAGAACAGTCATCAGAGAATGAAGAAAGATGCGCCTTCCTTTCAAAAAAAAGTTGTCATGAGCAGGGGTGTCGGGACAAAGTTCCAATGGCTGAGTAACCTGTTGAAGAAATCCAAGCTTGGGTGGAAGCTAAGCATTCCAGATCCATGGGAATAAGTTTTAAGTATTTACATCTCAGTCAAAATCTCAAAACATGAATCTTGAAGCTAAAAGTTACTCTGCTCAGACCCAGTTGGGCCAACTTTAATATGAATGTCCCTCACTGGAACATTTGACCTTTTGTGAGTGCAATTTATCTTTCTTGAATGCACCCTGGGAGATGGATTCAGATTATGGATTGAGAAATTTTACTCTGATGTTTTGAAAAGTAGCATCCTGACATGTGCCTTTATTAACTATTCATAGAACATTCATTCATCCATTTATTCAGCAAATACACCTGGAGTGCCCACAACCATACTAGGTGCTGGGAATAGAACAGCAAGCAGAATGACATCCTTGTACTCAGTGGAAAGAGGAGGATTCCAATATCGTAAGGGCTGGGGCTGGGGACAGGGTGGTTCTTTTATTTGGGTGGTCAGAGAAGCTTCTGTGATGAGGTCGGTGACATTTGAGCTGAGACCCAGCAAAGATGTCAATGCGGCTTGAAGCAGGAGAGGTCACGGAAGCGTGGGGCAGGGGGCAGATCATGGAGGGCCTTGCAGGCCATTTTAAAGGCTGTGATTCCTGACTAAGGTGAGGGGCCATTTGGGGGGGTTGGAGGAGAGGTGAGGCCTATCAGACTGGCCTTTACCAAGAGCACTGGCTGTTCTGTGTGGACTGAGGGGAGCAGGAGAAGGGGAGGCAAGGAGGTCACTGCAGTAAATCAGCAATGGGCTTTGGTGGCTTGGACGCTTGGCAGTGCAGAGGAAAAAATGTATTCTGGAACTAGTTTAGAGGTACAGCTGAGGGCATTTGCTGATGGATTGGATACAGGGTGTGAGAGAAAAACTGCAATTAAGGACTCCAAATCAGAAGCTGAAGCTGGCTGGAGGAGCACATACGGGAGGAGAAGTTGGGAGTCTGGTTTTGCTCTTACCAAGTGTGAGGTGCTTCTGAGACCCCCTGTGGCGACGGTGGTGGTGGACCTATACGGAAGATCAGTGGGGAGGTAGAGGCTGGAGGCACAAATGTAGGAGCCGTAAGGATATGGGTGTTACTTAGAGCTCAGACTGGAGGAGACCACCTAGGACGTGAATGTAGGTAAAGACCCAGACAGAGGACCAAGCTCTGAGACATTCCCACGGTCGAGAGGTCAGCGGAATGAAGAGGAACCAGCCAAAGCCCTAGGTAGGAGCAGCCCGTGAGGCGGGCGCAGAATCGAGAACAGTCCTATCGGTCAAGTGAAAAAGCGTTATAATTAAGAAGGGACTTGAAAGCTGCCAAATGGTGCAGAGAAGGAAAGGTGAGCACCCACAATGTGCAGGCACTGGGCATACAAGCGTGAGCCGGAGCACCAGGCACTTAGTATGCGTTCATGCTTTTTATTTGGAATGACGATAATCCTTGCTTCAAACAACGCACAGCTGGAGAAAGAGCCCACATGTGCAAAGGCACCTAACCCAGCCAGGAAAACTTGTCTGGGGAGGCGGGGCTTCTTCAGCTGAGTCCTCAGGGGCTGAGAAGTACTCAAGTGGGTTTCTGTGTGCAGGCCTTCTCTCTGTTCTGGATTTTTCGGGTCCCTCCCCTCTAGGCTCCCTAGGAAGTGATCCACACCTGAGAAATGAGAAACAAATGGAGCAAATGACTACCCTTTCTGATCAAAGAACAGAACCACAGACGAAGAAAAGACCTGGGAAAAAGCAAGAATGGGATAGCTCTTTAAAAAGTGGTTTCGAATTCATTCCAAGTTTAGTAAATTCCCCTCTCTTCAGGGAACTGGGTTTTCCTAAGGAAAAGTTGCTGTAATGCGCAGATGGCCTCCAGAGGCCTCCCTTTCCCTGGAATGCATTGGTTTAACAGGAGAGGCAAAAGCCTCTCTCGAAAAGTTCAGCACTGGTCACCTAAGGCCAGTACCAAATTTGGCAAAAAATTTAAACTTTTAAGAAATCAAAATGTCCCTTCACCAATAACATAGTTTATCAGCTTAAAAAGTGAAAAACCACAGGGCAATGTTGAGTAAACATGTATTGTGAAGAGTAAGGAGTACTTCGGTGTCAGGATATTTAGTATTTAGGGGCTGATTCTGACTTACCTCTTTGGTGACTATCTTATTAAGCATTCTAGTTTGAAGAGCAACTTATCATGTGAGCATAATATTAATAATAGCTAATATTTATTAGGTGTTTAGTGTGTCCCAAGCCTTTTTACGGTATGAAGTTACCCAACCATATAAAGAAGATACTGTTATCCTGAATACTAATAATCCTTTGAGGTAGGTACTTTTACAGTTGAAGAATTTGTGGCTTAGGGAAATTAACAGTTGGTCCAGGGTCACCCCTTGGTGACCACCCCTGTGGTCTAACTCCACAGCTACCCTACCCTACCCAGCTTGTGCTACACCTTCACGAATCCATGGACCATAGGCTGGGTAGCGTAGGTAGCCGTGGAGCTGTGTCTCTCTCTGTCAAATAAATAAATAAAATCTTAAAAAAAAAAAAAAGAAACAGTTTCTTAATTTGAAAACATACAGTGGTTCTTAACCAGGAATGAGTCAGATTCGTCTGAGGAGCTTTTAAAAAGAATACAACTGCCTAAGCCTTTTCCGGGTACAATCTATTCTTTGGTTTGGGGTGGGGGGAGCTCTGGAATCTGGAATCTTTATATGTGTTGAAGTTCAACAGGTGTTGAACTTAAGTCTTATGTGTACCCACCCTTGGTAGGGAACCACCATAGGGAGCTGCACGGATGCACAGTGGCTAAATTTATCAGGTGGAAAAGCTCAGAAGGACACAACCGCCACCCTGCCTTAGGACAGGATTATGGTGGTTCGTCCAGCATTTAACTACAAAGCCTATTGAACTTGGGCAATTCAAACTCCTCTAACTTCCACGTGGAGATGTTGCTTTCCTCTCCTCTTGGGAGCAGAGCTGGAAAGAAATGTGTGATTCTCCAGAGACCTCGGTGAGAAGTGGCAAAAGCAGAGCTCTCTGGGGTCGGCAGCGAGGCAATCTTAGACGTGAATTTGTGTAAGCAGTTCAGTCCGTCCACCTGGCCGGATGGTGAGTCCAAACCTAGACGATGCAGTGTTTATCCGGGGCTACTTGCTGCCTATCCCCTCGGCAAACAGCCAGCGATAGTGAGCTCAGAGGCTGCGTGTTTCTGCCTGGGGGTGAAACGTGGACCCAGAAGGGGCTCTTTAACAGCGAAGGAACCAGGAAGGACTGGGAGTCTGCTGGATGAAGGGAGAGAACATTTTCTGTCCATTTCTGAAACAAGAACAAATCTTTTGCGGTGACTTCAAGGAGCCTGAGTCATCGTGGGATTTGGAGTATGTCAGATTAAGTTTGAAGTCAGATAATAGTCCAATAGTTCTCAAGTGCCTTCTGTGCTTGCTTTTTTTAGTGATTTCTATCCTTCCCCTCCTCCGTATCTCTCCATCTCCGCTCCCCACCCCCCACAGCAGCTTCCTGTTCTTGATGGCTCCTACCTTTCCCAGAATTACTCTACGCTCCTGTTAACCCTGGGCTCAGTTGAGATTTCCAATCATTAGTCCTGGCCACAGCTTCATGTCATAGAGATTTATTTTTCCCTTTCCCTGAAGTTTGGTGGGAACCTGAGTGCTGGGAATCCACCCAGGCCCTTCACTCCTGACCCTGCCCCAAAAGCTTTCTGAAGTCTGGCCTCACAGGCTCTGAAGACACCAGAGAAAAAGAAAACTTGGAAAGGGGATATTTTCTAAAAAATCACGGTCCTCGAGTATTGCAGAGACAACCTCATTCCAAATAACCAGCAACCCTGTGTCTCAGAGATAAAGAAGGACAGGCTCCTCGCCCCTCAGAGGAGAGAGCCAGGGAGCGTTCAGTGTCTTCTGCAGGCTCTTTCCAGGGTTTTCCCGGGGGTGTGGAGAGGGATTGGGGGTTGTGCATGAGCGCTGGACTCGGTTTTCTCTATCTTCCAGACTCTGTTTCCAGAACCTCACTTCTCTTCCTGAGTTCCCTCCTCTGCTTTCAAAAGCGTATGTGAAACCATACCCGTTCCTTTCTCTTTAGGTCACCAGATTCCTTTACGGGACTGGCAGCGGGTATAGCCCCAGGTCCTGTTAGGGCATGTGAGTGGTGGTGGGGCTGAGATTTGCCAACCTCTACGCTCTGGGGGATTTTAAGTGTTCCAGGACTAGCTGTTCTGCTAGTCCTCCTTTTCCCTCCCCTCCCCTCCCTGATCCTTCTGCCCTTTCCCCTCCTGCAGACTCAGGGGACCCCGAAGGTGGAAGGGAGCTCCTACCCAGGGGGAAGAAAAGCCATCCAATTGCCCCAGCTGCCTACACTTAGTTCTCAGCTGCCCTTCCTCGCCCCTCCAGCTACTCCCTGGGTCTGAAGCACTAGCCCAGTTTGAAACACCCCTCCCGCTTTGAAGGAGGCTGGGCTGGCCAGGGGGTTATTTTGGGAGCAGCTTCTGAGATCCAATGGCCTTGTTAGGGCAACAATGACCTTTCTGTCCCAGGAGGAGGGCAGGATCCAGAGGGGCGGGGCAGCGGCAGGGAGATCGACAGCCCTGCACACCCACTGGGTGGAGAAGGGGGCCAGCCGGCTGCAGGAATTCAGCCTCAGGCTGGGGGCTGTCACCAAGGAAGAATTTACCCTCTTCGAAACAGACTGGGGACCCCTCCACCCCACCCCTTTCACTGTGCTTCTTAAAGGGATCACACCGTTTTTCCTTTGACTCCAGGGAAGCCAGACTTGGGACACTCTATGGAGACTTTGAATCTTTCCCTCCTGCTTCCTTCCCAACTGGCAGCCTTCCTCTGGCTGGTTGAGTGGGGGCCTCCCAGGCATGGCACTGACCAGCCGACCCAGTGCTGACTTGGCTCCTGGGCTCATTCAGCCTCTGGTGGTATCTTGCTTTCTCCCTCCTGGGGCACAGTGGTGAGTCAGGGGCGCCCAGCCCTGAGTGTGCTTGGAGTGTGTCGCTGGCACCCCCCACCGCCCTCTCTCCCCCAAGCTGGAGGACGGTGAGGCTGTCAGGGGCTACGATGAAATGAGTGGGGGCCGCTTTGACTTTGATGATGGCGGGGCATACTGTGGGGGCTGGGAGGGGGGAAAGGCCCACGGACATGGACTGTGCACGGGCCCCAAGGGCCAGGGCGAATACTCGGGCTCCTGGAACTTTGGCTTCGAAGTGGCGGGCGTCTACACCTGGCCCAGTGGGAACACCTTCGAGGGATACTGGAGCCAGGGCAAACGGCATGGGCTGGGCATAGAGACCAAGGGGCGCTGGCTCTACAAGGGCGAGTGGACGCACGGCTTCAAGGGACGCTACGGAACTCGGCAGAGTGGCAGCAGCGGGGCCAAGTATGAAGGCACTTGGAACAATGGCCTGCAGGACGGCTATGGCACGGAGACCTATGCAGATGGAGGTGAGCCCAGCCTGGGGCCGGCAGAGCTAGTAGGAGCCAGACCAGTGGGGAAGACTGGTGGAGGGTGGGAAGAGGGAGGGGCAAGGTGACACAGAATCAGAAAAGCCAGGATGCTCTTTGCTGTGTGGCGTTGGGCAAGCTGCCTACCTCTCTCAGCATCCATTTCCTCGTTAGTAAAGGTGGGGCTGATAACAGGGCCATCGAGCAGTGTTCAGGACAAGACCTGCTGTAACACACTCAACGCACATTCAGTAAAACCTAACTACTACTGTTTGCATGCTAGGATGACAAACAGCCGTGGAATATACCCTGGCTTGTGCTCTAGAAGAATTGGGTTCTAATCTCAACTTTGCCATGAAAATTATTTTCAAGCAATAGATCATGAAGTATTTATTCATTCACCCATCCATCCATCCACCCACTCATCCATCCACTCACCCACCCATCCATCCATCCACCCACCCATCTATCCACTCACCCACCCATCCACTCATCCATCCATCCACCCACCCACCCACCCATCCATCCATCCACCCACTCATCCATCCATCCACCCATCTATCCATTCACCCACCCATCTACTCATCCATCCATCCATCCATCCATTGTTTTGTTTAGAGCATATTTCTGTGGTACCTCCTACTTGCCAGGTATTATAAAAAGAGTTAGATTTGAAGAGGAATAAGATACAGCCCAAGGCTTCAAAGACAGACTCGTAGACAAACAATCATACACGAGTAGGTACAGAGTGCTGGGGCAGAGAAGTTTAGATTTGAGGAGGTCAGGGACTGCTTTAGAACAGGTGACATCTGAGCTGGATCTTGTTGGGAAAATTGCTTTAGAGAGGGTGTGAGTGGGGAGAGAAATGAGTAAGAAGCTCAAAAGCATGAGCGTGCCCAGGGGGTTAAGGAGATGAAGAGGAATTTTCTGTGGCAAAACAGCTGTGGGAAGTGGCAAAGAAGATATCATCACCTCATCCACTGAGCATGACTTTGCATATATCACTTAGTTGGGCCTCAGTTTCCTCATCCACAAAATGGGCTTTAGAATGTCAGGTGCTGCTCAAAATACCGTCACTAGACAGGCAGTATCAACATC
Organism: Phoca vitulina; assembly: GCF_004348235.1. NCBI lineage: Eukaryota > Metazoa > Chordata > Mammalia > Carnivora > Phocidae > Phoca > Phoca vitulina. Next base: position 3,058,868 of record NW_022589725.1, read on the forward strand.
ATCTGTCCATCAGTTAAAAAAGCAAACTCAGGGGCCCCACCTAGACCTGAATCTGAATCAGAATCTCTAAGGGTAGGCCCAGGCATTTGTTTTAACAAGCTCCCCTGGAAAATTTTATATACATTAACGTTTAAGAAGCATTGCTTTAAATCAGGCACTTGCAAACTATAGGTTAGCCGGCCAAACCGGCCTGATGCCTGTTTTCGTACAGCTTATAAGCTGGAAGTGGTTTTACATTTTGAAATATTTGGAAAAAATCAAAAGTAGAACTCTACTTTGTGACATGTGGAAATTATATGGAAGTCCCTACATAATATCCTTTTGGCCCACAAAGCCTATAATATTTACTATTCATCTATTTACAGGAACGTTGGCTGGCTCTGCTTTAAATGGTCATTCAGTTTCCTTCCAGCTCAGGATGCTTCTCTGAAGTCTCCTTAACATGCCCCACTGGGAAGAGGAGCTGACACAGATAACTCAAAAACTATAGCTGCTTTAAAGAAAATATTTTGGCGTCTGTCCGAAGGCATTCATAGTGTATCTGCCACTCGTCTCCCCTCTTTAGGACAGAGGGCAGGAAGCGGGCAGGCTGGGAGTGGGTTTGTGCTGGAGCAGGAAGGAAGGAGCATGAACCAGCCCACGGGGGACGTTATGCTCAAGCTGAGGCCTGTGGGCCTATCCAGAGGGGCCTCAGGTACAGCATGGGCTCCCGACTGGGCTGTCCGCTGGGGGGTGTCTGGCGAGGGCCTACCCTCAAATGTGTCTGGATGTGGGTGAGGTTGTGTCCCCGGAGTTTCTGTGGGCACAGTGGAAGCGACACAGCACTGGCTGGAATCGGACAGCGCTGAGGACAAATTCTGGCTCCACACTTCCTAATTCAGTGACCTTCAGCCGTTTGCTGAACCTCTACATTTCGGTGCAACTCAATTCCCTGGATGTTTATGCTGGACACTGCGCTGAGCACTGGGGACAAGTAGGGAGCAGGCCCCAGTTTCTCTGGCTAGAACATGGAGATGATCCTTGAGTGCTTTGGGGTGTCAGTTACCTATGCAAAGTGGTACCAAAGTAGGCCAAATGTTCCTTCCTTCCCTCTTTCCTCTCTCCAAACCAAGGTGTGTGTTGGGGGCCTGGGTGTGAGTCATAGAGACACATTTCTGAGAAACTGTGGACTGATTTCCCAATATGTCTTAAAGGGGGGAAACCTATTCATTCACTCATTCATTCATTCACGCAACCAATATTATGGAGCACCAACTATGTGTGAGGCACCATCCCACAGCAAGTTCCAGGAGCCAGGGCAGTGAGCAAGCAAAGGTACGAAAAAAATAGAGAAGGAAGAGGATGACTTTTTGGATAGCGTGGTCTGGGAAGCAGGATGGGAGGCCTCCGGAGAGCGTAACACCTTCCAGGCGGGGAGGGAATGGCAGTTGCAAAGGCCCTGAGGCAGATCTGGACTTGACATGCTTGAGGAACAGCAGGACCGCCAGGGTGGCAGGAATGGAGTGGATGAAGGGAACAGGCAGGGGCTGATGTTGGAACTGTGGGTGTGAGCCAGATCACGTAGGCTTTGCAGAGTCCTGGGTTTGACTCTGGGTGTGCATGGGAGGTCTTCAGGCCAGGTTAACTGGAAGACTTGCTCCTCTGGTTTGTCAGAGGCCCAGACTCTTCTTCCAAATGAGACAGTCCCACATCCAGGGGCCCTGGAAATCTCACAGATCTCTCCCAAGCCACACACGAGGTGCAACTCTCCAAAATTAGATGTGGCCACTGCTTCGGAAAATCTCTTTAATCAACCTGTCATCAGTCCCCTGAGGGTTTGTTAAGGACCTGCCCTTTGCCCCATCCTGAGTAGTGCTGAAGAGAATGTAGACAAATAAGATCCTGTGATTAGAAACGGCTGGGAGTCGGGCAGCCCCGGGTTATTACCTTGGCCTATCCTATTATTTCATATCGTGGAGCCTTAGTTTCCTCACCAATAAAATGGACTTATGCTAATCTCTCCTAAGATTTCTCATGGGAAAAATGGGTACTCAATAAACGGTAGTTGCTATAATTACTATTAACTCTCACGAATTCGCTCAATAAATAGGTACTGAGTGATTATTATGAAGCAAGCAGTATAGTGCTGGGAGGGAGGAGTGTAGAAATGAACAGAATGGAAAGGGTCCCTACCTTCCATAGAATCTACAAGAAATCATACTATAGGGTGTCGGGTGCTACGCAGGAAAGTACTGGGGACTAAGGGAGGAAGAGGCGGGCAACTAACCAGACTAAGGCAATCAGGGAGGCTTCTTGGAGTAAGTGGCAAGCTGGGCTCTGAAGTACGGAGTGAGGCAGGTGACAAGGGTGGAGGATGAGTGTTCCAGGTTGAGAGAACAGAGTGCACGAAAGCCAGGAAGTCTAGAACGTGCTGCCAGCCAGGAGATAAAGCTGAAACTTGCATCTTATCACCAGTTTTAGGAAGTACTGATCAAAGGGACAATATGTCCCATTCCTCCACTCCCCACCTTACCTTGCAGCCAAAGGAAACAGCAGTTTTCCAAACCGGAGGTATTGTCCCATTAACAGGTGGTAACCTCAATTTAGTGGGTCATGACCTGCATTTTTAAAAATGAAAGAACAAGAACAGAAAAGGCAGAGTGTTTCACAGAGCATAAGAGTATTGTTTGCTCAGCTGAAGATACATGTACATACATAATGTGTGTGTGTATAAAAACTTCTGTGTTTACATGCATCGTGTGTTTCTTACATGATGTGTGTATAAATGTATTTCTTACTGCAGGTCATGGTCAAAAAAGTTTGAAAATCACTGTTCTAAAGTGACTTCATGAAGCCACTGCCACTCCTACAGCCGCAGCCTCTCCCTCTCCTCCACTCTCCAGCTCTCCCCTGGGAGGGGAAGGTGGTGAAGGCAAGGAGCTCCCACTCCCAAGCTCCTGAACCCTGCTGTAAGCCGCCTGGCACCCCTCCCCCGCCTATAGCCCTCTTCCTGCCCTGGCCATATATAGCCAAAGTAAAAATAGCTGCGGGCCTAAATCGCCAAAGCAAGCATACACCCCGGCCTTAAGTAGTAATGCTCCTTTGGCTGCCTAGCTGTTCCCACCCCAGAGACCCACAGACTCCAGGCCTGGAAGGGCCACTGGTGATCTTTGCTTTCCGAGGTCCTTGACCTGGAGCCCTGGCCTTGGCGGCAGAGGCCCATCAGCGTGTAGGCAATATGTGTGCCTATGTGCATGGACTGTCTGTGTTTTTCCTCAGATAGCCATGGGATTCGCAAAGTAATCTGGTGCTAAGTTCCAGAAGCACTCAGCTAGTCAGTAATCCCTTCCCCAAAATGTGCAATGGAAAAACCAGGCCCAGGGGTGCCTGGGTGGCTCACTCGGTTAAGCGTCCGGGGCTCTTGATTTCGGCTCAGGTCATAATCTCGTGGGTCGTGAGATCGAGCCCTGCGTCAGGTTCCATGCTGGGTGTGGAGCCTGCTTAAGATGCTCTCTTTGCCTCTCCCGCTGCCCACCCCTTGCTCTCTCTCTCTCAAAAGCGAACAAACAAACAAAAAAAACAAAACCAGGCCCAAGATGGACTTTGTTCGTAAAGCCAGTAATAACAACAACAATAATAATAATAATAATAATAATAATAGTTGATTTTTGGTGTGCTTACTATGTGCCAGGTGTTATTCTTGGCATGGAACGTGTGTTATTTAAACCTTCACAACTGGGGCGCCTGGGTGGCTCAGTCGGTCAAGCGTCTGCCTTTGGCTCAAGTCATGATCCCGGGGTCCTGGGATGGAGCCCCGTACTGTATTCTCTCTCACTGTCCTCTAACTAGTAAGAGGCAGAGATTGAATTTGATGGTAATAAGTAATAATTAAAAAGTTCATAGTATATGGGGCGCCTAGGTGGCTCAGTCGGTTAAGCATCAGACTCGGTTGCAGCTCAGGTCATGATGTCATGATTGTGGGACCCAGCTTCGTCCTGGGCTCTTCAAATTCCCTCCGTCTCCCTCTCATTCACTCTGTCCCTCTCTCTCAAATAAATAAAAATCTTTAAAAAATAGTTCATAGTATAAGTAATTATTTTAATAAGTGATAAACAACTATACAAAATAAGACTGGCTACGTGATTTGTGAGACCCAGTACAAAATGAAGATGCAGGACCCCCTCTTCAAAATCATGAAGAATTTCAAGGCAATGACAGCAGATCATTAAACCAAGCGCAGGGCCTTCTGAGCACAGAGCCCTGAGCAACGACAGAGGTGGGGGATGCTGGTGAGGCGGGCCTTGACCGTGGTCACGACCGCGTCTACCACTTCTCTTGTCTTTACTCTATTCCAGGCTCTGTGCTAAGAATCTTACATGCCTTATATTATTCAGGCTTCTTAATAACTCATTGACTACACTAGCGGCATTCAAATCTTTGCGGTTGCAACCCGCTATAAATTAGGTATTTCACATCGTAATTCTGTACATACACACACAAAAATGTAAAACTGAAATAAATCCTCACAAAATAATATTTCCCTTCCTATATGCAGTGCTTGCTATTTTTTCTTTTATTCTATCTTGTCGAGAGAATTAAATGCTGCCCTGATAGAGTAAAGCACTTACAACAGGGCTTGCCATGTGGTTAGTGCTTTTATTATTTTTACATGCTAAAAAGTTGGTATTTTTATGTTTAACTATGACAATTGGGTAAAAAACCCAAGGCTCTGCTCTCTGGATCCAATTTTCTTTCTCTTGCCTAAAGCTGATGACTTAAGCTCATTTTAACCCAACTGACTGTGAACATGGGAGCAAAATGAATTTGCCAGGATAGGGGCCTGCGCAATACCTAGTGTCACATTATCTGGGCCTGGGATATGTGCTCCTTGAAGCAACTTCATTCATTCATTCATTCATTCATCCATCCACTCATTCACTCATTCATTCTCCAAAGGAGTATCTTTTCTATTGATCTGTTTGTCTACCTTTATGCCAGGATCACACTGCCTTTGTTATTAGAGATTTATAGTAAATTTTAAAATCAGAGTAAATCCTCCAACTTCGCTTTTTTCAACTGGGTTCTTCTAGGTCATTTCCATTTCCATATACATTACAAAATCAGCTTATTGATTTCTACTAAAAAGCCCAGTGGGAATTTGATTAATAATGCATTAGACCCATTTATCAATTTGCAGAGAAAGGACAACTTAATGGCAATGAGCCTTCCAATTCATGGACATGGTATATATCCCTATTTATTTAGGTCTTTAATTTCACTTAGCAATGTTTTGGAGTTTTCAGTGTTTTGCACATCTGTTTTGTTGAATAAAATTCATAAGTTTTAAAAATGATACTGTAAGTGGAATTTTAAATTTCACTTTTCCAATTGTTCATTGCTAGGTTATAGAAATGCAATTATTTTTGTACATTGACTTTGAATCCTTTTACACTGCTAAATTAATTTCTTAGTTCTAGTGGGATTTTTTTGTTCTTCTTTTTTGGATTTAAAAGGAACATATTTTAATTTAAAATTTCTTGATTGCTATTAAAAACCAAGTGTGGAAGTCCTAAGAGAGTCTGACAGGGGCACTCGCAGCTTACAGTAGCCAGATCTGGGTTCAAATCCCAGCTGTGCCACTTCTTAATTCTATGAATGTGGGCACATATGTAACCTCTCTGAGCTCCCATTTCCTTTTTTTCATTAGAGATGTCAAAATCTTCAAAATATGGTTGAAACAATGAAATGAGATAATACATAAAAAGCATTTCACATACCGCCTGGCACCTAGAAAGTGCTAAAACTATTCCCCTTTCTGCATTTCCTTCACAGTCTAGAGGGTGAGTTAATTCAGGATGGCCTGAGCCACAGCTGTTTTGGGGAGGCTGTTTCAGCACAGAAACTAGCTTTTGACTTTGGAGCAGTTAATAAGCTAAGACTGATTCGATTAGTTCTGCCTTGAGTCCTGCCAGTGTAGATGGAACTCATGCCAGGCACGATTCCATTTCGAATGTAGAATCAGCATAATTTAACCTCATCTTGAAAATCTCATGTCCCAGTTCACAGCCAGGGGGCCAGCATGACAGCCGGCTGAGTTGCTGTCACGGCAGCTTCTTGGCTTTATCTGGGACCCCAGGGGAGCAGAGCGGACCCTCAGCGAGACAGGGAAGTGGACACAATTAGTCTTTCTTCTCTGCAGCCTTGCCTTCTGTGATGCGTGCGTCCAACTGGCCAAATCTCTGCACACATGCTCCTGTCCAAGGCCAGGCCCTTGCGATTCATCAAGCTTGCTTGTTTCCAGAGACTGCTAATTCTGTGGCCCCAGCAGCTGTTCCCTGGACCAGCCCTTGCTGCCACACCCTTGTGAGGAATGTTGAGTCTCATTTTCTGAGGGCCCTGGTTGAGGTTGAGGTGCAGGCTGAGCGGGACAGAGTTGCTTCCTGCCGTAGGCCAGAGGGCTGTCCTTGTCCTCTCCTATCCCTTCCGAAGCCAGAGCCACAGAGTAGGTGGACAGTTAGGTCTGGTCACAAGTGAAGCATCCAGGACCCCTACTTGTTCCTCTATAACTGAGACTTGACTGACCCAGACCCACCTGGCAAAATCCATAGAATGATCCAGGGGCTGTGGGAACTCTAGAGCCCCCTTCCCTCCAGACAAGTAGAGAGCACCTTGTGCCTGGACGTATTCAAGCATATGCTGCCGACTGTCATATGGACAGTATATAGTGGGGGTGACACACTGCGGCCTGAGGGCTGCACGCAGCCTGCAGGAAATGTTCTGTTTGGTATATACAATGTTTTTATTACTTTCATTTTTTGTAAGTTTTATTTATTTATTTTAGAGAGAGAGTGAGGGAGCATGAGCAGGGGGAGGGGCAGAGGGAGAGGGAGAGAGAGGGAGAGAACGCTCATGCAGACTCCCCGTTGAGCGGGGAGCCCAACATGAGGCTCAATCCCAGGACCCCGAGATCATGACCTGAGCTGAAGTCAGGACCGCACTCAACCAACTGCACCACCCAGGCGTCCCTATGACTTTTATTTTTTAATTTATTTAATCTGTTTTTTAAAGATTTATTTATTTGAGAGAGAGAGAGTACAAGAGCGCAGGGTGGGAGGGGCAGAGGGAGAGGGAGAGAGTGTTCCAAGCAGATCCGTGCTGAGCGCGGAGACTGATGCGGGGCTCGATCTCACAACGCTGACATCACAACCTGAGCCGAAACCAAGAGTGGGACACTCAACCGACTGAGCCTCCCAAGTGCCCCCATGACTTTTATTTTTAATTTGAATCCTTTATGGATATACCATCTTAACAAAGTGATCGAATTTCACATCGTTGATGACAGGACAGCCTTACAATATAGGCCCTTGATGGGAAAAGCGCACAACATCCACTATTCCTACCGAGAAGGTGTGGAGAGCGGGCCGTGTATGCAGAGCCCTGTAGGTCATTGTAAGACTCTGGCTTTTCCTCTGAGAAAAATGAGGCCTATAAAAGTGACATGATCAACCTTGTTTAAAGGGATTCCTTTGGCTACTGTGTTGAGAGACTGTTTGGGGAAGAGGAGGTGGTACAGAAAGGGTAGAAGCAGGGAAGCGAATTAGTGAGTTTATTGCAATCTTACGGGTGAGAATACAGGCTTGGGCCACCACCTTGTAGCAGCGGAGGTGGGGAGAAGGAAGTAAATCCTGGATCTGTGTTGAAGGTAGAGTCATTAGATTTTGCTGATAGACTGGACTGGGGGAGTGACAGAAAGAGGAGTCAAGGCTTTGGCCTAAGCCACAGAAGGATGACATTGCCCTGACCTGAGATGGGCCAAGTGTTCAAAGAGGGAAGGTCAGGAGCTTGGTGTTGGACATTACGGGTGAGAGATGCCTGTTGCACATGCCATGTGGGCATGAGGGCTGTGGGCAGGCCTGAGCATAGAAAGGAGGCCTGAGTGACCCGTGTGGGGTCCTTTGAACCCAGACTCTCTCCCCTTGATTTCTTTTACCTCTCCTACACCCAATTATTTCTGATTCCCAAGGCTCTCAGGATTACTGAGCTGACTCAGAGCCTGGTGAAGGGACTTCCACCCAGGCCACAGGTCCCCAGGACTGGCGGCACCCAGGTGATGTCACTTGTTTAATCCCGTTTCTTGTATGAGCTGTGGGGTGTCATCTGGGGTAGCAGCCTCTGGATGTGGGGGTGGTGGAGCCCTGCAGGCTATGGGGACTTGTCATATACCCGCTGTAACCTGACCTTGCTCCCAGGAGCTAGTCACAAACACTGCTAACTACTCTGCTCTGGGTTACTTCTCAGCGATCCTGGGAAATCAGGGACAGTGGAACTTTGATAGGTAGCAGCATTTGGGAGCCATGGGAAGGGACTATGGTGCCACCTCGCAGGCAAGCCAGAGAGCAAGGCATTAGGATTCAGTATCATGATTGATTAGCAATGTCTGTTGTGGTCACAGGGTGGGTAAGAGATAGCCCATATGACAGATTACTTGTTGCCTTGAACTAGATGGTCTTGGAGGGCCACTCCAACCTGTGACCTCGGGGTTGAAATAGTCTCACTTACCCTGAGTTGAGGTTGTCTATAAACGTGTTACACATTTGCAGATATTGGGAGGGAACATGACAGTCTGTATTACATGTGGGGTCTGGCACCAGCTGCTACCATCTCATGAGAGCCCATCCCTGTATTTTCAGAAATTTTGCAAGCTAGCTGTTCAACTGCGGCCTGACTAGCCACTGTGGGTATATTTACATGATGGAACTTGGCTAGCACTACAAATTAGGGTTGTTTGTTTATTTTTCCAAAGAGCTATTCTACTAGCATACCACTGAACATTGTGCTAATATGAAATGCCCATTTTTTCCTTCTCATCCAGATTGAGGGTAACCAACCATCCTGCTTTGCCTGGGAACTGTCCTGGTTTTAGTACTGAAAGTCCTATGTCTTGGGAAGCCTTTCAATCTAAGGCAAACTAGGTCACCTTGCAATTCTTTCCCATGAAGTGAAGGGAGCCAACATTTGTTGAGAATCTGATATCTCTGCTAGAGAACCCATGTAAACCCTCCAGCAACCCTGCAAAGTAAACTTGCACTGCTTACTTTACTGACCAGAGATAGACTTAAAGAGAACGTGCCCAAGGCCATGAACATGTGCACTCATCTGATAGTATCTGCTGAATGCCTTCTATGTGTCAGTCATTGCATTGAGTGCTTGGGATGCTCTGGTGAGTATGGAGTCTTGGTCTCTGCCCTCAGAAGCTTGTGTTCTAACAGCAGAGACCAGCATTGGACAGCTAGTTAATTACAAGTGGGATAAGCAATTTGAAGGGAAAGCAGAAGAGTGTATGGGTGTAACGGGAACCTGATCTGGTCTGGTAATCACGGAAGGCTTCCTTGAGGAAGTAGTGTCACGGCTAAGATCTGATGGATGAACAGGGGATAGCTGGGTAACAGGAGCTACACGGTGCCAGACAATAGGAGTGAGTACAAAGGCTTGGAGGTGGGCACAAGAAAAGGCTGTTGTGTTCAAGAAAAGGCAGGAGCACAGAGACTGAGAAAGAGTGGAGTCAGTGAGGCTGGAGGGTTGGCAGGGCCCAGATCATGAGGGCTTTGTGGGTCGCAGTGCAGAGTTTGATCTCATCCTTATGGTAGATACTGCCGGACACCCTCAGATACTGCTCCAGAGCAGGATCCTCCTTCCCCCCAACCTGCTGCCAGGAGTGCTGGTTGCTGATGACTCATAGTGGGGCACTGTTTCTGTCAAAAGGAGTTGCCTAGCTCTGTGGGCAACCCATAGCTAATGAGTGCTTGATACAGGAGTTCAAAGACCCAGCCTCCTTGGACAACTCTGAAGGGCCATAGCAGCTCCAGAGATCCCCGTGGGATCAGTGGAAGCCTTGGTTGCAACCAAGGTTGAATTCTGCTTCCTCATAGATGTTCATCCCAAGAGCATTCCCCCCAAATCATTCACATACAATCTTTGCCTGAGGACCCAAGACCATCCTCAAGGCACTCAGAAGCCACTGCAGGGTTTTAGGTGGGGTCACCTGGTCAGATCCACATCTTATTAAAGAGATGACTCTGGCAGTAGCAAAGGGTGGACTGAAGTATCAGGGGAGGTGAGAGATCAGGGAAGATGCTGTTGTAGTAAACCAGGGAGGATTGTGCAGCCTGGACCAGATGGATGAGTTGGAGATAAAGAGAAGTGGGGGAAATTACAGCAATATTCAGAGTCAGGCCTGTTTCCAAAGCCCAAACAATTTCCATTATTCTGCTGCCCCCAAAGACGTCTTAGGCCTGGCTTGCTTTCTCAGGGACACTGGGTCCATGGTCTTTATCAAGGTGGGTTAGAGCCAAGCTGGGGTGGGTCCCCTATACTCAGGAGCATCTATACGTCTATATATAGGTATCTGTGGCATATGGGCATGCCTGTTCACCACCATGTGCATTGGTTTACCTGGTCCAATTCTGGTGTACCTGGACAAGAGCCACTGACCCCTGGACTCTCTGGTGCTCAGTCCCCTACCTGCCATTCTCCATCTGAAACCCTGTCTGAAATCTGCTGATGACACTTCCATGGTCCTGTCCAAAGATCTTGTCCTAAGATCTGACCCTATGTGAGAGAACTTAGAGAAGGACTAGGGATGGCTATTAGCCCAAATAGATGAGATAGAGACAAGATAGCTATCATAGGAGGTAAGAAGTGACAAATGTCTCAAGTAATGAGAGTATGGAGGAAGGAAGATAGCCCAGGAAGGTTTCCTGAAGGAGGTGGCTTTGAAGCTGGGCTTTGGTGGATTTGGGAAGACAAAACTAGGAGGGTGACTTGGGACCAGGTCATGAAGACACTGGACTGTCACGTCAGGACTTCCATAGGCAGCAGGGACCCCCCACCCCACCCCCGGAGAGGAGCTAGTCATGATTCTTCTCTCTCCATCTCTGTTCAGTCCTCCAGGGACATTGATGTTCAGACTTTAGACAGTCTTCTAGAAATAGGCAGGTGTCACTGGCCAGAGGGGGTGGTGTTCTCAGTGTCCATTCTGTATTTGGAGGCAGAATCCCTGATTTGGCCCACATGTCTCTTCTCTATTTCAAAGTGGACTCTGGATCTCCTAGACTTTCCTTGGGCTTCTGAAATGGTTGGCTTCCTTCAGAGATGAGGTTTGGGTGAGGGTTTTCAAACCTTTCAAACTAAGTCATTTAAATTCTTAGTTTGAATTATTCCAACTATGAAATCAGAATGATGACACCTATACTTGTTAGGATATATTTTTTTGTCTGCAGGTAATAGAAAATCCTAACCCCAAGTGAGTTAAACAAGTACCTTCTATAGAAATATAATGTGGGCTACATATGCAATTTAAACTTTGCTAGTAGCCATATTTAAAAAGGTGAAATTAATTTTAATAATATATTTTATTTAACCCATTACCCAAAATATCATCTCTACCTGTAATCAATATATAATTATTAGTGAGATATTTTACATTCTTTTTGGGGGGGTACTAATTCTTTGCAATCTGGTGTTCAATGGCCACCTATGTTTAGTGGCTACCATATTGGACAGCATGACTAAAACAATAAGGATATTTATGATCTCATGTAAAGAAGAATCCAGAGGTAGGGCAGTCTCAGGATTGGTTGACTTGGAGCTTCAACAGTGTCAACAAGGGCCCAGATTCCTGCCACATTTTGCTCTGCCATCCATCGCGTCAGCTCTGTTCTCAGTAGCTCCCCTCATGGTACCAAGTCGACTACCATAGCTCCAGGGGTCACCTCCACATGCAGCGACACCCAGCAGCAGAAGACCATGTTTCTGCATGTTTCTCTTTATAAGAAAGAGGAGCTCTTTTCTGCTTCCCCTCTGGTCTTGATGCTGGATTTCATCAAATGCTCACATTGAATCTGATCATTGGCAAGGTGAGTAGATAGGAAGTCTGGCTGAGAGCAGTCAGGATCTACCCCTGCATAGGGAGCCTTTCTCTAAGGCCCAGGGAGGAAGGCTGGGCCGCAGAACAGAATGAGGTTCCATCAGCACAGGAGAGGTCTGCAGTTGGGTAACAACCAGGATCACAACACCTGCCAGGCACAGCAAGTTACAGGTTTGACCGAAGGAACGGAGCCCACTGGTTAACTGGAGGTCAGCGGAGAGGTTTCACAGCTCTTACTCAAGTTGCATATTAAAACCATCAGAGGTGCTTTATAAAAACTCCAGCGTCCACATCATTTAAATCATACTCTCTGGCCAGGAGGGTGGATCTTGTGCTATAGATGTGGCTTCCAGAAGCTACTCTGTCATGTGTGTTTAGAGGGTGTGGAAGTAGGTCTCACTGATGAACAGACTTCCCAAATTCTCTTCCTCCCAAGGACAAAAGCTTTAAGGCCTCCCGAGTCAGAGAGGTGGCCAAGTCAGCCAAGCCTGGGCATTCCAGGGGAGAAGCCTGCTTTCTCACAAGCAAGCAGACCAAGGCGGGAAATGGAGCTGGTCTCATTCTCTCCCTCTGAGTTCTTTCTGTCCTCCCTGGCTCCTTTTCATCTCTCCAGTTAATCCTGTCTGGGCCAGGTTTCTGAGCAAAGATTCTGGCCTGGCAAAAAGCTAACGTTTATGGAGCGCTTACTGCATGCCAGCATTCTCACATATGGTTCACTTAGTCTGTGGTCAGCCAATCCTCCCCCACCGGCCAAGGTACACATTTATTTCTGATGGTCGATTAAATCCAGTCTCTCTGGCACTCGACTCCAAGCCCCTTGGGGGCAGAGATCGTGTGTCTTATTTACCACTGTGTCCCCAGCATCTAACACCAAGAATGCAGGATCCACAGCAAATACTGAATTCGAATAAAAGAGTGAACAATAATCTGAAATAGATACCATTACCTCCATCTTCAGAAGGACAAACGGAGGCTCAGGAGGCTTAAATAGTTCACGCATGTTCTAGAACTATTTGGTGTCAGAGTGAAGGTTAAAACCCAGAGTGTTGTATACTAAACCAGAAGGGCACCGCAGCAAGAAGGTGATATTCAGGTTTTATAAAATTTAGGAGCCTGCTGTGAGGGACAGAACTTTGTTATGGCCTTCACAAGACTTTTACATGTACCCCAATAATTCCTGGGGTTTGGGCTGCTAAATCTAGACCTGAACACGTTGGCAGCCACTCCCAGTCACTACTGAGTCACCTATCACGTGCTGAGTCATGAGGGAAAAAAGAAAATGTGGTTCCTGCCCCTGGAAGAATGGGAAGGTGTCACTGAGGAGAAGACGCAGATTCATCAGACATCTACTGTGGGCTTCCTTGGGCCTGGGAACTATGCTAAAAGCTGGAATCGTAGCAGGAGTAAGCTGGACATGGCTCCCTCCCTCTTGGAAACCAAAGTCCAGTGGGAAAGGCTTATAGTGAACAGATGATCTTAGTAATTATTTAACTGCAATTGGGAGAAGTACCAAGGAGAAGTACAGGGCGACATGACATCACGTAGCAGTACTCAGGGGGTAGGGCTCAAGAAATCCTCCCAGATGACGTCACATTTAAGCTGAAGCTTGAAATATCAATAGAAGTTGGCCAAGGGAAGAGAGGAGAAGATGCTGGGGTGGGGGTGGGGGTGGGGGCATGTGCAAAGGTCCTGAGGTGGAAAGGCAAGTGTGACTGGAGAGTTGTTCAAGATGAGTCAGGAGAGGTGGTCAGGGGCAGCCACACCAGGCCTTGTAGCCTGCTGAGAATCTTGCCCCTCACCCTGAGGGCAGTGGGAAGTCTCACAGAGTCTATAAGGCCAAGTGAGGGGGCCAGCCCAAAGGTTATCAGGAGGCACTTCCTTCCACAGAAAGCTCCTCTCAGCCAGATGGCTGTGGGCGGGGTCCTTCTGCTCCCTCTCTTCGGATGCGGATGCATTCTTCCTGTCCCCAGGGAGAACTGTCCTGTCTTAGAGAGAGTCAGGCTGGGGATGGCCCAGCACTTGGCTTTTCCCCCTTCCCAGGGCCCCATCACTCCCAGCCTCCCCTGGGTGTCTGTGCCTCTTGCCACTTGCTTGTAAGTTTCCTAATATAGCCTGGCCGTTTCCTCCCCAACTGGTGGCCAAGAGCTGCTCTCCTGTTGCAATCTCAATTTTTCTTGGGCTTAAAGGGACCATGTCAGCCCATCTCATGCCAACTTTAAGCTAAAGGTAGATTGGCTGATTTAATTTCACAAACTTGTCTAATCCAGAGATTAGATGTCTTCTGCTTTCTCCCAGTTTACCATCTTCTCTGTTCTACTCTTGTTCACTTTCCCCTTTCACAGATTTTTTTTTCTTCTTTCTTCTGAGCACAGTGGAAGGAGCACAGCTAAACATGGATGTGAGTTTTGGTGTATTTATTAACTGTGTTGCCTTGAGTGAGTCTTATAGGAAGCATTAAATACCTCTCTGGGAGTGAGTCATGCAGATTTCTGGAGGAAGAACATTCCAGGCAGAAGGAGCAGCAAACAGAAAGGCCCCGAGGCAGGACCATGGCTAATGTGTGGGAGGAACAGCAAGGAGGCCTTTGTGGCTACAGTGGACTGAGGGAAAGGGGAGAACTGAGGGAGGTGAATGAGGACAGAGCAGTGAGGGGGATGCGATCAGGTAGGGTCCATGGATCACTAAGGACTTCAGCTTTTCCTCTGAATGAGAAGAGGGAGAGCAGTGTCGTGATTTTGACTTTATTACAGTTGAACTGAATCCCCGTGATAGGTGTGCTAGGAATGGATAGAGGAGCACAGGGTGGAAACAGACCATCGTGCCCACCATTATGAAAATCCCGGCGAGAGACAAGGGTGGCTTGGGCTACCATCTAGTAGCAGTGAGGGTGGTGAGAAGTGGCTGGATTTCAGATGCACTTGGAAAGGAGAGTTGACAGGATTTCCTGATGGGTATTTGCAGAATGCTGTACTGGGGTGTTTGTGTTTTGGGTTTTTTTTTCCTCCTTAAAAGTTAATTAATTAATTAATTATTAAATCACGGTATAGTTTCCATGCAATAAAATACATTTCAAGTGTACAGGCCTGACAAATGCATACACCTATGTAACCACCAGCACATCAAGGTATAGAACATTTCTGTCAATTCAGGAAGTTCCCGTACGCCCCTTTGCAGTGGATCCCTCCTACCCACAGCCCTGGTAACCACAGATCTGCTTTCTTTCGCTCTACATTAGCTTTTTCCAGCCTTTGATGTAATTGGAATCACACAGTTTGTATTCGTTCATCTCTGGCTTTATTCGCTTAGCGTGTTTCTGAGATCCATGCTGTATAATCAGTCTATTCCTTTTTAATGCTGACCACTATTCCACTGTGTGGCTGACTACCTGTCCATCCATTTACCAGATGATGGACATTTGGGTTGTTTTTATTTTGTTGTTGTGGTGGTCTCCTTTTTAATCTTCCCCTGAACTCTAAAAAGTGGGTATTATTTTTCCATTTTCCAGATAAGCAAATTGAGAATCAGAAGAAGTAACTTGTTCAAGGTTCTCCAGATTAGATGATGTCTGAGATCAGTTTGTCTTGGACTTCACATCTCTATCTGTCCCCCTGCCTCTCATACAATGTGACCACATGGGAATGAGCTTGGAAATGGGAACACATTAGTTTTCCATCTATCCATCTCCCCATTTGATCATCCCCTGCACCATGCTCTCATTTCTCTATTCTTTGCAATTGCCACACATGCCCATTTGAACTGGTTTCAAATCCAGTTCTGCTCCTTCCTTACTGGGTGACTTTGGACAAGTCACATAACCTCTCCGAACCATTCCACCTGTGAAATGGAGATCATATTTATATCTTCCTCTATGAGATAATGCCCAGTGATATTGCCTTTCTCTGTCTCTCTCCACTTCTCTTTGGCCCTTTTACAGTTCATATTCTATGGTCATTGGTTTTTCATGGCTGGACATTGAAGGGAGTTCTGATGTCCCTCTCCCCACTGGCTGCTCCTGCCTGCTGTACAGAGAGACTGCAAGAACTGGGGACCCTCCCCAGCAAATTAAACCAGATTTTCTGGGGGTGAGGCCCGGAAATTGGTATTTTTTAGAGCTTCTGAAGGGCAGCCAGGATAGAGAACTGTGGGCTCAGAGCGTGAGCTTTGGGCATTAGACAGATTTGGGTTTGGATTCTGCTTCCTTGACCAAGTCAGTTAACCTCTCAGACCACCATCTTCCTCTTCCGTAAATAAGCATCATCACTGGGACCCACCTGATAGGACCTTTGAGAGGTTTCAATGAGCCCTGGGCACTCTATGTGACTCTTAATGGGGTCTCTTCATGCAGAAAGGGCTGGGGGAAGGACAGGACTGGAGGCCTGAGCTGGAGCAGCCTGTGCCGGGAGGGACCGGGCATGTGGAGTCACGTGGACACACTCTCCTTGACCTGCAGAGTCACGGTGCCCAATTCCTAGAAAGCCAGCATCTCAAAGTTAGGCCAAACTTTAGAAAGCTTCATATCCAACACATCATTGACAGACAGGGCAATTAAGGCCTTAAGAAGGGAAGAGAGTTGCCCAAGGTCACACAATGAGATGGAGTTTCCAGACAAGTTCAGCCAATCAATCAGCAAATTATTTATGGAGCACCCCTATGTGCCAGGCCCTATTCCAGCTGTTGGGGCTGCACTGGAGACCAAAACAGGAAAGATCCCTGCCCTCATGGGGTATTATGCTGAGCGAAATAAGTCAAACAGAGAAAGACATGTATCATATGACCTCACTGATATGAGGAATTCTTAATCTCAGGAAACAAACTGAGGGTTGCTGGAGTGG
>NW_022589725.1:3075704-3138438 GCF_004348235.1 Phoca vitulina
AGAAAAAAAGAAGAAGAAGAATGTAGCAGGAGGGGAAGAATGAAGGGGGGGGAAATCGGAGGGGGAGAAGAACCATGAGAGACAATGGACTCTGAAAAACAAACTGAGGGTTCTAGAGGGGAGGGGGTTGGGAGGATGGGTTAGCCTGGTGATGGGTATTGAGGAGGGCACGTTCTGCATGGAGCACTGGGTGTTGTGCACAAACAATGAATCATGGAACACTATATCTAAAACTAATGATGTAATGTATGGGGATTAACATAACAATAAAAAAATAAAAAAAAAAAAAAGATCCCTGCCCTCATGGAGCTTCTCTTCTAGTGGGGAAAGGAAAGCAATGAATATAATAATTAAGTCATATGATATGTTAGAAAAGGATACATACTATAGAAAACAGAAGTAGATTGGGGAATACCTGGGTGCTTGTGGAAGTGCAGGCAGATCTGGAGGAAAAGAGTTCCAAGCAGAGGGAACAGCCGGTGCAAAGGCCTGAAAGCACACCTGTTGGGCGGAGCTTAGGAATTCCCTTACCTGGCTCACTGTTTCAGTTCCCTACCCATGCTGGGCATTTGCTGGGAAGAAGGCCATTTGGGTTTTTTTTTGGTTAACTAGGGTAAAGTAGAAGCTTGTGTTTAAAACAAAGGCTCTGAATTTCCTCCCTCAACTCAGTGAACATTATGGCAGGCACTGTTCTACATGCTGAAGGCATGAAGATGAAGGCAGGGACCTGGCTTTCAGTGGACTACTTACACAGACTCTTGTTCCCAGGAGCTCACGTGCTCACACTAACAGACACACAGGGCCTCCACTGCGGGTATATCCTTGTGCACGCTATCCTGCACACACATGCTCTCACACAGTCTCGGTTTCCCTAATGCCCACAACCTCATACACTCAGCCTCAAGTGCTACATATTACTCTGTGCTTTAACACTGAGACAGCCTTGCACACTCAGAACCTCCCACACCCCGTAATGTCACCTCCAGGAACTTGGACACTTACCCCACTGTGTACACACTGTATTGCACACTCATGATCTCGTATAATCAAAAGACACTGACATGCACGTCCATAAAAGTCTTCTGTACACATGGCCTTGCACAGATACACACTCTCACATGCTTTCCAACAGAGTCCTATGCTCTCTAGCATTCACACTACTCTGTGAACTCACTGTCTTATCCTTTCATGAGCTTGAACATGCACATCACCTTGCACAATAGGATGACTGTGCACATGCATTTAACCTCACATACCAACAGATGTGGCCGCTCACACCACTCCACACTCTTTGAATTTCTAATGGTTTTGCACCCTCACTCAACTTTGCCTTTCCTTACACACTCAAGACCTCAAATACTCTCATGACCTTATGTTACATCCCATTATGTCACACTCATGTGATCTCAGTCACCCTCTGTGTGCACACTGCCTTGCACACTCATGATTCAACATGCTCCACTACCTTGCACACTCCCACACATGCAAATATTCACCCTACCACACAAACTCACTGTCTTGCCCAATCACTCTCTTGCATGTTCAGTCTCTCCTGGGTGTTTCAAAATCTGTGCACTCATCCAAATTCACACTCACCAAACCTCGTCTGGTTGGACAACTTCACACTTTAAAACTGACAGATCCTATTTTGCACACTTGTGACCTAGCTGTGTTCCTACCAACAGAAATATTCACACCGTTGTGCAAACTGCTTCTGGCCACCCACTCATGTCCTGGAACACTTGTTTAACGGCATGCACTCTGGGAGCTCACACAGCTTCACACACTGATGTGACTCACACGACCTCACTCTGTCTCGCCCACTGTGACCCGGCCATGTGGCCACCACCGGAAATATTCACACCATCGCGCGCAAACTCCTGGCCGTCCGCTTGTGTCCTCACACACTCGTTTAACCGCATGCACTCCGGGGTCTTGCCTGCTCACACAGCTTCACACACTGACATGACTCGCACGACCTCACTCTGCCTCGCCCACGCTGACCTTGTGCGTTCCCACCGCCGGGAGTATTCACACCCCTGCGTGACCGCCTCCCGGCTTGCCGCCTGACGTCCTCGCGCCCTCACGGACGGCCCCCCTCCCCACCCCAGCCTCGCCGGCCTTCCCACCTGCGCGCTCCTCGCCCCGGCCCCGCCGCCCCGCGCCCGCAGGGCCCGCGAGCCGGCCACTGACGCGCCCTCTCCTCGCCCGCAGGGACCTACCAGGGCCAGTTCACCAACGGCATGCGCCACGGCTACGGCGTGCGCCAGAGCGTGCCCTACGGGATGGCCGTGGTGGTGCGCTCGCCGCTGCGCACGTCGCTCTCGTCCCTGCGCAGCGAGCACAGCAACGGCACGGTGGCCCCGGACTCGCCCGCCTCGCCCGCCCCCGACGGCCCCACGCTGCCCCCCGCCGCCATCCCGCGCGGCGGCTTCGCGCTCAGCCTGCTGGCCAACGCCGAGACGGCGCGGGCGCCCAAGGGCGGCGGCCTCTTCCAGCGGGGCGCGCTGCTGGGCCGGCTGAGGCGCGCCGAGTCGCGCACGTCGCTGGGCAGCCAGCGCAGCCGCGTCAGCTTCCTCAAGAGCGACCTCAGCTCGGGCGCCAGCGACGCCGCGTCCACCGCCAGTCTGGGCGAGGGCGCCGAGGGCGCGGAGGGCGCCGACGAGGCCGCGCCGTTCGAGGCCGACATCGACGCCACCACCACCGAGACCTACATGGGCGAGTGGAAGAACGACAAGCGCTCGGGCTTCGGCGTGAGCGAGCGCTCCAGCGGCCTCCGCTACGAGGGCGAGTGGCTGGACAACCTGCGCCACGGCTACGGCTGCACCACGCTGCCCGACGGCCACCGCGAGGAGGGCAAGTACCGCCACAACGTGCTGGTCAAGGGCACCAAGCGCCGCGTGCTGCCGCTCAAGAGCAACAAGGTCCGCCAGAAGGTGGAGCACAGCGTGGAGGGCGCCCAGCGCGCCGCCGCCATCGCGCGCCAGAAGGCCGAGATCGCCGCCTCCAGGTAGGCCCCGGGCTGGGCGCAGGCGGGGTGGGCCTTGCTGGGGTAGGGGTTCCGGGCAGGGCGACCCGGGAGGCCCAGGCTCTGAGCCTGTTCTGCTTCTTTCACCATCAGGGCTACCCCCTGACCTTTAGAGAGTTAACTGGAGGCACTTTTGGTCCCCTGCCATCCATCCATCCGTCCATCCATCCACCTTCCACCCATCCATCCACTCAACTACTCCTGTCCACCCATTCACCCAACCCTCCATTCACTTAACCCTTCCATTCATCCAGGCTTTCTTTTTCTTTTCTTTTTTTTTTTTTTTTTTTAAGATTTTATTTATTCATTTGAGACACAGAGATACAGAGAGAGAGAGAGAGAGAAAGTATGAGCAGGGAGAGAGGCAGAAGGAGAGGGAGAAGCAGGCTCCTCGCTGAGCCAGGAGCCCGACGCGGGGCTCGATCCCAGGACCCTGGGATCATGACCTGAGCCGAAGGCAGATGCTTAACCATCTGAGCCACCCAGGTGCCCCATCCAGGCTTTCTAATAGCCACCTGAACAACCATCTCTTCACCCCACCTACCCACTCTACTTTCTGTTTACCCATTCATCCTCCAGACACCCGTCCAGCCACCCAGTCATCCATTCCTTCACCCAGCCCCTCGTTCACCTAACTTCTCCACTAATCTCCTGAATAACCCCTCCATGAGGACAACAACCTCGTCACTCAGCCTCTCTGACATCTACCTGGACAACCACCCATGCATCCAGCCACAACCTCATCCACCCCCATCCACCCATCCAACTTTCTACCCTTCTACCCACCCAACCCTCCAGTTACCCACCTATCCACCCAACCACTTAGACACCCATCCAGACAGCCATTCAACTACCCACCCATCCCCTTATTCACTAACCACCCACATTCACTCAACTACTTCTTCCATCTACCGAGTCTTAACATCCATCCATGCATTCATTCACCTAACCACTTCCATTCACCCAGTCTCCTCCATTTACCCAGTCACTCCCATCTCCCATCACCCAACCATGCTTCCATCAACTGAAACAACATGCTTCCACCCACCTACCCACTCATGCAAGCACCCATCTATCATCCAGCCAGCCATCCACCTCTAGAGCCCAACCATAACTTCCATTCAACAATCCCTCTTCTCTTCCACTCACTCAGCTACTGTCACCCATCCACCTACTAGCCCTGTGTCCATCCACCTTCCTATCCATTCAGCACCCACCCTTTTGTCCATATTCAGACCCCTCCATGTCTTATCATTGTACTTCAGAAAAAGTCTTAATGTTGTCTGCAAACGTTCATAGTTCTCGCTGTGTACATGGCACTGTTTTAGTAGTTTACAAATATTGACTCATTTAATCTCCTTATAAGATCCGTTCTGGTTTTATTTCCATTTTACACACGGGTTAAATGAGGCTTAGAGATATAAAGTGACTTGTCCCAAATCACCCAGGTAGTGAATGGCCCTTCATAATCTGGTTCCTACACTCCTATTCAGCCTCATTTTCTACCATTCTTGCCCTGGACCTGAATTTTATTCTCTGAACTAGTCATGCTGGCCTTTTATCATCCTTTAGTTCCTTCTGCCAGAGAGCTTTTGTTCCTACTGGTTCTTCGCCTAGACTGCTCTCCCTCCCCCTTGCTGCCCATTTAATTCCTACTCCTCTTTCAGAGCTCAGGTAAAGCCTGACTCCCTTAGGGAGCTGATGGAGCCCAGCCCCCTGTTACAGGTTGACCTCACTGGATTGCATGGACATTTTCTTACAATGTCTCACATTTCAACCTTAATGCTGCTTATGTGATTTGTTTTCAACCTGCTATTTATAAAGGGTTTTTTATGCCCCCACTGTTCTGAGGCCTTTACATAAATTAACTCACTTAATCTTTACAACATCTCAGCAAAGGTAGGTACTGTTATTATTCCCATCTTGCGAATGTGGAGTGAGCTGCAGGGAGGGCAGCGGGTGTGGTGGGACAGGGGTGAAAAGCACTCGTCTGTTCTGGTGCCCGTAGCAATCCTGCTGGGGGCTCTAAATGGCCTGGGCTGGAGACTGTGGCACCGTGGTCTTCAGGGTAAAGCAGACATAGGACCAAATCTTGGTTCTGTCATCTGTTTGCTCAGAGACCTGGGAAGATCAGTTTGCCTGTCCAACCTTTAGTTTGCCCACCTGGGGCACCTCCATTTCTTAGTTATATGTTCTTGGCCAAATCAGTTTTCGTCTTCAATATCAGTTGTGTCATCTATAAAAATAGAGTTAGTCTGAGGGTTAAGAAAGGTAGTACAGGTCCCAAGGTTTACAGTCCTGTCATGAGGTGAGTTTATGGGGAACACTCAGGAGCAACATTTGTGGGGAAGGGAAGGAAGCTGGGTTGGGCAGAGGGAGACGCTGGGCTGCAGTCTCCACAAAGGCCTCAGCCAACCACAAGAGGTATGCTGCGGTGGAGATGACCTTCACAGTCGTCCCTAGTTGAGGAGAGGGCACTGAATCTTTATACCATCTGCTCTGGCTGCAGCTACCCTCCAGAAAGGAGTGTGACCTGGGGCTGGACGGTTCTCTTCAGCCACGGGCCACCCCTGGGCAGGGCTGATAGGTGGTGCCCCTCTGACCAGCTGGGGGAGGAGGAGAGGAGAAATAAGTCTTTGGGTCCTGAAGAGGAAACTGGGGGGCACATCACAGTACCCGCTACAGTGCTGGACACCTAGCAAAGGCTCAATAAGTGCTGGACACCTAGCAAAGGCTCAATAAGCATTACTAGTCATTGTCGTCATTTAGTGAATTCATTATACAGATGTGGAAACTGAGGCCCAGAGAAAGAACGTAATATCCCCCAAGACCACCTGGCAAGCAAGTGGAAGAACCAAGGCTCCAGCTCCTAAATTTCTGATTCTGAAGCTTTAACCAGCACATCTTGCTATCTCTGAACTTTATAAACCTTAAAATGTTGTGAATGTGTGAGCAGTTAGTATCATTAAGATGGCCCAGTTTCCCCTAGCGTTAAGTTCTTACGTTACCATAATACACTGGTCTCAGCCAACACTGGTACATTACTGTTAACTCCAGACTTCGATTGAATTGTACTAGTTTTCCCACCTCTGTCCATTTCCTGTTTCAGATTCCATCCTTATCCCACATTGCATGCACTGGTCATGTCTCCTTAGTCTTCTCTGGTCTGGGACAGTTTTTCAGCCTTCCCTTGTCTTTCATGACCTTGACAGTTTTGAGAACTGGCCAGGCATTTTGTAGAACGTCCCTCAGTTTGTCTGATGTTTGTCTCATTGTTACACTGAGGTTATAGGTTTGGGGGAAGAAGACCACAGGAGGTAAGATGCCATACCATATCATATCATATCATATATCATATCAGGGGCACGTGGTCTTAACATGACTCATCATGGATGACGTTAACCTTGAACACCTGGTATCTGCCAGGTTTCTCTGCTATAAAGTTACCATTTCCCCTTTCCCATACTCTGTTCTTTGGAATCCAGACACTAAGTTCAGTCCACACTTAAGAGGGAGAAAGGTCTGGAGTTAAGCTCCAGAGGGAGGAGTATCAACATATATTAGCTGGAATTCTTCTGGAAGGAAGATTTGTCCCTTCTTCCAAAGGGAACATTTTTCACTAGTAGGCCAAGTGTCTATCATTGTGACAGGCATAAGCCCGGACTGTCCTGGGCCACCCTGGGACATGGCAGAGCTTACAACAGGTAAGAGCTTAGGCTCTTGATTCAGAAGATCATGAGTTAGAGTTCTTGCTCCTCTGTGTGACCAAGGGGCTTCACCACTCTGAACCCTGGATCTTCTTTCCTCCTAGGGTTGTTTTGAGGAGTAGATGAATTAATGCCTAGGAAATGCCTGGTGCAGCAAAAGCGGTCATTGTCATCATCTAACCTGTTCAATTTTAAGGTGAGGAAATAGAAGCTTGGGAAGAAGGAGGGATTTATTTCCCCAGGCTCTCACCTGGTGGGGGCAAAATCTTGCCCCTCTCCGCCCCCTTACTTTCCCTGACCTCCTTGTCCTTGCCACCAAGGCCTGTGCCCTTGAACACGACAATGTTGAGCTCTGTTTGAGAAGGCTACCAGGCCCATAGCTGGGACCTGAATCTCTGGAGTGAGAAGGTGTTGTCCAGCTTCCTCCACAAGATCTGCCAGGAGGGGAGCGCAGGGGAGATTTGGATTCTTCGTGTGTCTAAGGAACACGTCCTGTATGCCTGCAGGGCTCTTACCATGTGAGGGGCAGCTCCCTGGCTCGGTTTTAAGCTCAGACTGATTTTCCAATTAAGGGAATCTTTGGGTTAGGAGGAAAAGCAGGATTGTCTCCCTTGCAGGAGTTTTGGTGAGTAATCGAGCTGCAGAGGAACAGGGAGCATTCCTAGCAGCCACCAGCCTCCTTGGCTCAGGCAGACCTGGGGTTTCTCTTCATTGTGGCCTCAATCTCCTGGTCCTGGGCTTCCATGGAACTTGTCAGCTCAGAGTCTAGGATCAGGAGAGCTTTCCCAGGGGGAAGAGAGAAAGCTGAGGCATCATATCCCCCTAAAATGGGCTGTGGCCTAAAAAAGATTCTAGACCTGCAATGTCCAATATGGTAGCCGTTCAGTGGCTGCCGAGCTCTTGAAATGGGGCTCATCTGAACTGAGATGTGCTGTTAAGTGTGAAACACACACTGGATTTCCGAGACTTAGCAAGAAAAAAGTGTAAAGGAACCTGTGAATTTTACATGGATTTTTTTATATTGATTCAATGTTGAAATGATTATGTTTCAGATGTGTTGAGCTGGATAAAACATCATTACATAATTGTTAAATTAATAATATTAATAACAGTTATTAAATTAATTTCATCTGTGTTTTTTACTTTTCTGAATGTAGCCATTAGAAAATTTAAAAATTATACATGTGGCTCATACTGTATTTTTATGGGGCAGTGTTGCTCTGGACCCATCCAGGGCTCTAGGAGATAGTCTGACTCCTTCCCCAACCAGATGGGAAAATGGAAATACAGAAAGGGACAAAGACATATCATAGCCACTAAGTGGTCGAGGGGGAGCTAGCCTCAGGTCTTCTGATTTTGTGGCTAAAAACTCTTTCTGTGATGCCTTTTAAGGTCATGGATCCTGGTGGAGGGAAGCTGGATATTTGGGGAGTGCCTGAATGTTTCTGGTTGTCAGGCCAACACTGTGATGATAAATGGCTCCCTTCCATAAGGAGCACAGGGAGTGGTTAAGAGTGCTGCTTTGGCCTTGCCTTTTGCTTGCCATATCTTGTCTTATCTCCAGACTTCAGTTCTCTCCTCTCTGAAAGGAAAATAACGATATGACAAGGGATAAATCAGAAACTGCACGTGAAGCACTCAGCACAGGGCTAGAAGCAGCAAGGATTCAGTAAATGTTAGCTGCTGTTGTCATTGTAGTATTTCTGTTGTCATGTCCACACAGCAGAGGCCAGGGCTGGCCTGCAGGAGTTCTCAGCTGCCCCAGGGCCTGAGGTTTGGCACATCTCAGGTTTCGTGCCAGCATGGCATCCTTTGGCCCTGAAGACAGGACCCACTGAATTGGTCTGTCTTCTGACCCTCTACCTCCCCATTCCCCATTTCCTCCTTAGACTGGCCCTGGAAATTCCCAACTTGAGTGTAGGGTTAGAGTTGGCTTTGCAGGTTACTGGGAAGTGATTTCTCAGGTGGGCAGGAGTGTGTGTTACATTAGCTAAGAGCTTGGGCTCTGGTGTTGGGTGGACCCAGGTTTGAATCTGGGTTCAACTTCCTATAAGCTGTGTGACCCTAGGCAACTTACTTCACCTCTCTGAGCCTCACATTCCTCTTCAGTCAAATGAGAATTAAATTAATTCCTTCTTCAAAGTGGTGAAGAGAGTTAAAAAAAAAAAAAAAGCACCAGCTCACATAAAGGGCCTGTGTGTTGAAGGTAACAAGGCAGTGTACTATATATGTTACTCTATCCTTTATCTATAGGGATCTAAGAATCTGCCCTGAGAATGAAATTGCCCAGAGGGAAGACCTGTCTTCTCTCAGTCCTTACAACTGTGTTTCCCAAACTTGCCTCTTCTGCATGCCACCTCCCAATTCTTGCTACATCATGTACTCCCTCTACTTACTTAGTCTCTATCTTTAAATCAACTTACTTAAAAGTACTTATGCACATTTATTGAAAAGGAAGACTTTCTAATCACTGTTGAAAGTGGGAAACCAGTATCATGTTCTGAAACAGAAGTCAGACTATTAATGCCAAAGGTTCTAAACCCAAAATCTGCTCTCTTTTTGTTAAAAAGAGACATTGGCAAGAGATTGCCAGGTATGAAAGACCTATATGCACCTGGCCGAGGTTTGTCCTCAACCAACAAGAAGAAGGGGTCTGGCACTGTTTTAAGCTGGGGATTTGCACTGCCAACGCTCATTTCCAGCCCCACCAGGGTATGCAGACCAGCCAGGGGGAGGAGGGCCTGGCTTTGGACAAGGTGTGAGTGGGGATCGTGGCAGTTGCCCATGTTTGAGCCTGTTTCTTTGATTTTCATTTGACAGACATCCATATAGTCCTTATTTCTGGGAGCCAGGCAAGATTCTAAGTTCCTTACGTGTAGTAACTTAGTTCATCCTCAAAACAACCCTGTGACAAAGGTAAAATTATTACCACTTGACAGATGAGGAAACCAAGGCACAGCTAGGTTAAGTATCTCAAATAATTCAGCTGAGTAATGGCAGAGTTGGGGGACCTGGTTCTAGAATGCTCTTAACCATTGTCTGACCTTTGGCAGGTTTTCTGTCACAAACCAACGAGCACTTACTCTGTGCCGGGCTTGTGCCGGGGCACGCGGCACGCAGCCCATTGGTGTGGTCAGCATCCTCCAGGGCCTCGGAGCTTAGCGGCAAAAAGACAGACAGGGCTTCAACACAGCCCATGATGGGGGGCAGAGAGGCCCAAGGAAGGAACAACCAACTGCCCCAGGGGTGGTCTGGGAAAGCTCCCTGCAGTGGTGGGTGATGCTGGTTGGGGGTTTGCCAGGTGGATGAGAGGGAAAGAAAGGTCATTCCAGGTAGAGGCATGGCGGGAGGCATGTGTGTGGTGTATTTTGGGAGCAGTGAGTCATGGAGAGCCGGAGCGGGTGGGGAAGAGAATAGAGATAAGGCTGGGAAGGCCGCCGAGGGCCAGGATAGGACGGGCTGTGAATGCCAGCTTGAGGAGTGTCAGACGTACTGTGTGCAGGCACTCTTCTAGGTGCCTGGCTGCGTTCTCTCAGCTCATTCTAATGATGGCACAGAGACTTCTTTAACATGCTCCACGTCACACAGCTAGTCGTGCTGGGCTGAGAGTCCAGCCCCAGAGTCTGCGTTCTCAGCCACTACGGTCTGCTGCTACACATACAGCGAGCTTCGCTCTCTCTCTCTCTCTCTCTCGTTTCTTTCCTTTTTTTTCTTCTTTTTCTCTTTTTCCATTGTTCAGTGCAACATACTTGTTAAATTCAATGAAATTCAGAATAATAAAAGATAAGTAATCAAACTCCTCTCCTACTCCGGTTTCAGCCACGGCTCTGGTGTAACCACATTAAGAGCTCCCTTACAGCCCTCTTCTGCTTATCCACTCTGAGGTTTTGATTTTCTTTTCTTTTGTAACTAGGGTTACCTACATAATGTACTTTAGCTTACTCTTTTGACTTCATATGTTTTGAGATTTTTTTTTTTGTCTTATGCACATGTATCTGCCCTGTTCTTAACAGGTGCATACTGTTCCATAGTTTGGAAGTATCATGATTTATTTAACCAGATCCATCTTGATGGAGATTAAAACCATTTCATGCTTTCACGATTACAAAAAAGCTGCAGTGAACGTCCTTGGACACATACTCTTGCTCACAGAAGAGTATGCTGGTGAAAGGAATGGCTCAGCGGCACCTTATTCCATCAGCGACGTCTGACCATTCTTGGAATGCATTGGAAATAGGATGCCAGTCCACCTGGGTCTTTGCAAGGGACTGACTCTTGGTATTCACTGTCAAAAGGTAAATTGGTGGTCTCTCTCCTCCAGTACTCAAGTACTCAGGTACCTTTGAATGGATTAACACAAACAAGTAGAAATCCAAGCCACCCCTGTCTAATGTCCCCCCACCACAATTGTTGCAAGGGGGGCCAGATCCTTAGCCTGTTGCCTGTCCTTGCTCGCATAGATCTACATCTGTGGGTTAAATTCCTGGAAGTGGAATTGCCAAGTCAAAAAGAATGTGCGTTTTCATTATTACCAGAACCCCAGTTAACCTCCTAAAGGGTTGCACCAAATTTATACCTTCCGCTCACCACCAGTAGTGCCCAGGAGGATGGCTTTCCTCACACTCTCACCAACACCATGTATTATCAGTCTTTTGCATCTTTGCCAAATTATTTGAGGACATTCAGGTGTTCCATAAACCCAGTGACCACCGTCAACTGCCTGTGCTCATAGAGGCAAAAGCTTGTCCTTGGCTTGCCTCCTGGTTCCTCCTGGATATGGGGTTCCATTGAGGGGCATTAAACTCCCCAGGATGGCCTTGAAATGTTGGAGAGGCCCCTGACCCTCGGCTCCTGCCCTCCATCACATCCCTCCTTGGAGAGTGGCCAGTGGACAAAATCCCTTTGCTCCCAGAGAATGAAGACCAGGGTGAATGGAATGTCCTGAGTTGTCAGAGTCGGACTCTTGTGACATACAAGAGCCAGCTGTGACTCCAAGGCCAGTCTCTGAGCTGAGTGGTCTGGGGAGAGAGGAGACCTTGCCTGGGCCCCTGGCAGCAAGAAGATGCTCAAACTATGGGGCAGTGTATTTGCGGGAGCCACACCTTCCAAGCTTGGAGAGTGGAAAACCCGAGAAAAGACCCAGTGAGCTCCAATCACTCCTCAGAAAAAGCTGCGCAGAACTGGAAGGCACCTCAGGGAAGATGCAGCCCAATGTGCTCATTTCACAGATGGGGGGACTGAGGTCTAGAAAGGGATGGCCACCCAGCCAGGGTCATGCAGAGAGAGGGGCATGTCTGGAGGGCTCTGGTGAAACCTCAGTTGACTTCTGGGTCACATTTAATAAATCAGATAGGAAGAGCACAGGGCTCCGGAAGATGGAAAGGAATGTTTTTCTCTCCCCAACCCTTAGCCCTATAATCTGGGCCTACGGTCCCACTCCAGAACCTTTCCAGCTTGATTTTTTAGCCTCAGTAGCAGAGTCAGAGAATAGATAGGCCAATAGCCTGCACGTTTGGGAGAAAAATGGTGCTTTCTGTCAATGTAAGTGTTTCCCTACATCACAGTGGAAAGTCCGACCGCGTGAAGCCAGTGCTTGGCCCCTGACCCTGGTACTTGAGCTGAGCTCCAGCAGCACAAGGGACTCAGAGGTCTGCGCCAGAAGGGCCAGGATACGGGGTGTTGGAATCACAGTAACAGAATGAGAATGACAGGGGCTGTCATAAGGTGAGTGCTCAAGGGCTCAGCTCCGGGGTGTGCTGCCTGCGTTCTGGTCCCAGACACTGGCTGGCCTCGTGGGCAAGTGACTTCCCCTGAAGCTTTCTGTACCCCCCTTTCTGTGTCTCTAAGATGGGATCATGGGAGCACCTGCCTCATGAGGCATTGAGAGGACAGTGCTTAGGACAGGGCCTGTTCTCACCACCGCGTGCCAGGCTCTGTGCTGATGCCCTTTATGTGCGTCATCTCACTTAGTCCTCATGAGTGAGGTGTTCTTTATATGTAATAAACAACTCATTTCATAGGCGAGGAAACTAGGTCAAAGGCCCAACGTAACTGATACAACCAGGCTTTGAATTCTCAGATCCAGACTCCACCCCCTTAACCACAGTTGGAAGAAGAAGTCCTTCAACTTGAACATTTCAAGTCATTATCCTGCCAGTCTGATATTCTGTGCCTGGACCTTCGTGCCTGGCCGTCCTTTTGTACGGCAGGGCAGTTGAGAGCATAGGCTGGGGAGACAGAGAAATTGAGGTTCGAATCCCACGTTGTTACTTGGCTGCGTGTCCTTGGTCTTCTGAGCCTCACATTCCTCATCTGTAGAATGGGGACAGCGTCAGCCTTGCCTCCCGGGTTACAGTGAGGATTCCATGAGGTGATGTGTGTAGAGGGCTTGCATGGTCTTGGCGCTCAGCAGGTGCTTGGTGAGTAGAGGCTGTCACCTGTTTTATCATCAGAAACTCAGGCAAGTGGAACTTGGAGGGGCCAGCAGGCTCTTCCTCCAAGCTCATCCTTGGTGAGCCCAGTGCAAGCCACTTTTCTCCCCTGGGTTTCCAAAGCCCAATCCAACTTCCACTTGACTTCCTAAGTCCACACCAGTGAGTCCTGCCATTGGGAGAGGAGTTAAAAATAAAGCCCAGGCTTCAAATCCTTCAAGTAAACACCCAGCTCTCTAAAAATAGTGCCTTTGCAACTGGGCTCCAGAGCCAGGCTGGACTTGAGGGATGGAACTTGGCGGGCCTGGTTCTCACAGCCAGGCAGGCACAGGCCAAGCCTCCACATCACCCAACTTGTCACCGAGCCTCTGGTCCCAAGGGGGATGCAAGTGTCTCTGGCCCCTTCTCTCTGTCTCCACTACCACCAGCCGAGTGCTGGCCATCGACCCCTCGTGCTGCACCACTGTAAGGGCCCCTCAGCGGCTCTTCACTCCTCTTGCTGCCCTGTACTGTCCTCTACACAGCAGCTGGAGTGAGCTTTTATAAATGTAAGCCGCAGCATGCACTCTGGTAAGCAAAACTTTCCTGGGGCTCTTAGTTTGGGTTCCCCCGAAAGCAGAGCTTGAGGCAAGGATTTGGGTGCGGGTAGCTGATGTGGGAGGTGATGCAGGAAAGAGAAGGTGAGGGGGGTGAGTGGGTAGAGTAGAAACAGGGAATAAGGAAAAGCCAGTCTAAGTGCATGTTATGGAGGCATCACTGTAGGCTGCAGGGAGTGGATTGGGCGGGGACCTTAATACAGAACACCCCCCAGATTGTGCACCTGGAGGATGGAGTGTGGGTGGACAAAGCCCTGTCCCGCACCCCCACTCCAGTCCCCCCTTCACTGAAGACTTCCCCTGGGGACATAAATCCTCCTCCACTCCCTGGTGTGCTTGCCCTTGGGGTGGGGCCGAATGGGCCTCCTGTAACCTCAGAACAGACTCTGGGCAGAAAGCAGGAGACCGTGCTGTGTGAGACACCAGCAGCGCGAGGGGAACGTTACCATACGGGGAGCTTGCCTCCACAGCAGTGGGTGAGATTACAGGAAGACTGAGGAGATGCGACGTGGGGTCAGTGATGTCTGCTTCTAGGAGAAATTTCAGATTTCTGACTTTGGCCTGTAAGACCCTTCCTGTCTGGCTCCAGCTTACCCCACCAGCGCCATCTCAAGCCACTCTCCCCATCACCCACCTTCAGCCACAGTTCCTCCAAAGGGCTGTTTTCTTTTCTGCCTGTGGTCCTTCCTACATCCTGTTCCATCTGCCTGCAGTGGTCTTCCTTTAATCTTTAGCTTGCTAACACCTTGTCGTTCGTCAGGCCTCACTCAGCGCAAATGTTTCTTCCTCAGAGCTCCCTGCTGGTTTGGGTTCCCTGTGGTAGGTGCCCCGCCTCAACTGCTACCCGTGCCCCGCCATTGTCCCTACTCATCCCGTCTTCCCTAGGTTGCATACTCCTGGAGGGTATGGACCCCATCTGCCATGTTCACTGGCAGGTACTCCATGCTGGCACAGCGCCCAGCATGCAGTGAGGCTCAGGACGTAACGTTAGGTCCCAAACGTCATGATAGGAAGCACCCTCCATTCGACTCACTTAAGCCTTCACACACATTCAGCAAATATTTATTGAGCACCTCCTCTGGGCCAGGTAGGGTTCTAGGCTCTTGGGGGAAGAAAAGCTAAAGATTCTGGCCTTCGTGGAGTTGAAGTTCTAGTTGAGACAAGCAACACAGCCGACAGGATAAGTAAATGATAGAGCATGTGGGAGGGGGCGAGCTGCCTTCTCACCTAAGTGGTCAGGGTCGGCCTCGCTGAGAAGTTGACACCAAGCAGTTGACAGAATCAGCCAGTGGGATGTCTGGGGGGGAGAGCAGCCCAGCAGAGAGCTGAGCGAGGAGAAGGCTCCAAGGTGGGTGCATGCCTGGCATGCTCTGGGAGCAACGGGGAGGGCAGCGCGGCTGATGGCAGTGGGAGAGGCCAGACCGAGTGTGGGGCTGGGGTGGGGGCAGATCCCTCTGTCAGCATGGGAGCCACTGGCCACATGTGGCAATTTACATTTAAATGAGGTGAAATTAAATAAATGGAAAGTTCCATTCTTTGGTTGCAGTAGGCACGTGTCCGGTGCCCGAAAGCCGCCGCCTCCCTGGGACAGTGCAGATGGAGCCCGTTCCCCACTGACCGCCCTGTAGGATGGTGCCTGGGGAGGGCCTTGCAGGGCATGGTAGGGCAGCGGCCTCGCCCAGACATAACTGGGCACACATCCTGGGGTCCTTTCCTCACCTCCCAAAGTGGGTATGATTAAAGCAGGCAAGGCCGTTGGGTCCAGCCCCAGCCAGTGTCAGAGTGCCTTCCCCACCACCCGCGCCAGATGGCCCTGCAGTCACCGCTTCTGTATCTCTGGGCATAGGAGACACCCCTCCTGAGAAGGTCCAGGCCAACTTTGACGTTTGGCTTTGCTAAAACCGGAAGAATGTTCTGCCTCTCTGCAGCTTCTGAGCACCGGTCCCATTAGCCCAGTTAGCTCCGGGACCAGGTTAGTTAGAATGGCGCTCAGCTGCAGGCGACAGAACCTGCTTCGAGTGTCTTAACCCCTGGGCGGACCTCACGTAAGATCAGGGAGGCAGTGCCAGGCTGTCGCAGCAGCCCCGGGATGCCCGCAGGGACCCATCTCCAGCTGTCTTTCCCTCCTACTCTCCTGCAAGTGTGGTCTCTGTCGTTCTCCAAGACAGCCACCGTACCCCTAGCTTCACCTCTTCATCCCAGGGCAGAGGCCACAAAACAACAGCTTCCCTTCATGGGGGAGTGAAGCCCACCCCAGAGATTTACATTTTACTCTCCAGGATGGATCGCGTGGCCTTCCCCGCATGCAAGGGGTCTGGGAAGATGAATATTTTTAACCAGACATGTTGTTTTCCTAAACAAGATTAGCCTTCTGTGAGTGGGGAAGATGGAGAAAACGGATATTTGGTGAGGAACTAGCAATGTCTGCTCCGTAAAAGCTGTCTTAACCACCTCACGGTTCTTCTCCGACCTAAGCTGATGCCGGCCCTTCCTCCGGCCTCCGCTTTCGAGGGTCTGGTCCGCTTTTCCACCAGCTGGGATCTCCAAGGTGTTTCCACGGTCCCAGCAGTCACTCCGAGGAGAGCCTCTCTCTTGACGTCTCGAGAAGGGGTGTAGAGTGGCACCGCAGATGGGAAGGAGGGGTGCAGTGGGATCCGTCTCTGGAGCCACCTTTGGCCAAGCCACATCCCTTGTGGGGGTTATCACATTACTGCTGAGCGCTGTTCCCATCAGCCCTGGCTCGGGCAGCCCTACCTGGAAGGGGGGTGTTACCCCAAGGTCACGGAAGCCCGCTGCCTGAACTCTACTCCATAGGAGTTGCTGCAGCCTTGCCAGAAGCCTGGCCAGACCCACCTGGTAGAGGGTCCTCCATTAGGGGATTTATCAGAGGCTAACCTGGGGCAGCCCCACTGGGCCCCTCCTGCCGCAGAAAAGCCATCCTGGAGCCCGAATTATTTCTTCCTTTATTTTTTTAAAATAGTTTACACATTCCTATGGTTCAGAACCCCACCATTATAAAAATGTAGAGTCCGCCTCCCCTCCGTGTCCTCCAGTGAGGACACCTCCACACCCCATGGGCAACTGTTTGCAGTTTTTCCTTTCCTTCCAGTTACGCTGTGTATATATATGAAGGTGCATCCCATGAAATTGACCATGTCCGACCTACAAAATGGCAATTTCATACAGTTCCACCTAACACGAGCAAATGCATACTTGGATTCCTATTTTCTCTTTCTTACACAAAAGGTAGCATATTACACATACTATTCTGAACTTTGCCTCTCTGCTGTGTCTGCATTGGAGATCTTTCCATATCTTCCCCAGTAAAGACATTTATCAGCTTTTTTTCTTTAACACCTGCATCGTATTCCATTATATAGCTGGATCATAATTCATTGAATCAGACCCTCTTGCCTGAACACGATCATTAGGGTAGTTTCCAGAATTTTGGTATGTTAAATAAAGCTGGACACTCATCATTTCATCCGTGGGCTAGTATATCTCTAGGATAAGGTCCCCAAGGGGCAATGACTAGATCAAAGGCTGTCTGTAGTGCTTGTCCCATTTTATCTTCCCATGCACGTGAAACGAGAGTGAGAGGCCTCTGCCGCTGCCGTGCTGAATGACCTTGGGCAAGTCCCTGCCTCTGGAGCACTGAGCTCTCCTTTACTTGTCCTTGGGAAAAATAGCCGACCCAGCTTCGTCTCCTTGTGTGGCCTTTCCCACGCCCCAGCCACATGCAGCTGCCACGTGCAGCTATTGTTGCCACAGCTCCTTTGGGAGATGATTTCAGCCCCACCCGAGGCCACGGCAGCCCGATGAGATCAGCATGGAAGAGCCAGCGGAGGGACCACCATGGTCAGAGGCACAGAGATGCGGCAGCATGGGCTGAGGCAGGGTTTCCCAAATGCCAGTCGCTGATGTACCTTCCTAAGCCATGCTGTATCCACGTCCCACCTGGGTTATTTATCTCTGTACTATCTTAAAAATATTTTTAACTTTCTTAAACCTACATTTATTTTTATAAAGGAACTTTTTACATCATTACCATAAATAGAAATCCAGTGTCAGATAAAAAGTTAGGGGGAAAAAAAAAGGCACATACACACATAAGGAAAAAAAACATCATTAAACCATCCCTCAGATTGTTGCTCATGAAAAACTCAGATCAACGCTGCTTGCTGCTCTCTCTCTGTGCTAAATAATGGAATATAAGAGACTCATTAAAGACATAAAAGCCCCAAAGGAGACTTTCTCATTGATGAAATCAGGATGGTTGAATTTTAATTTTAAAAGAACAGTGTTGGGGCGCCTAGGTGGCTCAGTCGGTTAAACGTCTGATCGTGATGGGATTGAGCCCCACATTGGCTCTCTGCTCAGCGGGGAGTCTGCTACTCTCTCTCCTTCTGCCTGAAGCTCTGCCAACTTGTATGGGTACTCTCTCTCTCTCTCTCTCTCTCTCTGTCAAATGAATAAATAAAATCTTTAAAAAAATAAAAGAACAGTGTGACCTGATGAATGTCCCGGTATTACCTGTCATTTTGGTCCCAAGTGCTAAGTATTCCACAGTTACAAACATTGGCCTAAAGAGACGGATTTCTCCTCTCCGTCCTCCCAGAACCTCAGAGAAAGAGAGAGGGAAAGCCGATTTCAAAGGGTCTGTGCTCTAGGAACTAGATTCTGTGGAGTTCTGGGTGAGATGCACCCAAGTTAAGACAACCTTGCACTCAGTAGGCACTCACTAAATGCTTGTCAGTGACTGATGTCTTAGTGGGCCTGAGGGGCTCTTAAGAAAGGATGGGCATTCAGATGAACAGGTGCCTCCCTGAATCTTGTCTAAGAGCAGAGCCTTCCTCTTGCTCTGTCCTCATGTGGCAAGTGGTTTACCTCACAGCTGAGGCTTGCTGGAGGAGTACTAGCATAGGAACCACCCAGATGGACGGGAGGGGCTCAGGACCAGCCTCCACTTCTGCCATTCCTTCACACGTTTGTAGGATACACACACACACGCAGCTGTAGAACAGACCAAGCCTAAATTCACTTCCCACTATGTAAAGTTCAAAATCAGTGCCCTCATTGGTGGGCAATGCTCTCTCAAGCGATTCGGAGGCCCAGCCTCCTTCTGTCTCATGGCTCTGCCATCTTCAACACTCGGCTTCCAAGGTTGTCATGCTCTTCTGCATTAAGCCAGTGAAAAGGGAAAACACCCAGAATAAATGCAAGTGGGTAGTTTTTATTGGCCAGGCCAGGAAGGAGGGCTCGTCATGTCCTCTCAATTTCCATTGGCCAGAGTCCAGTCCCAGGGCCACACCTTCCTGCAAGGGAGGCTGGGGAACAGTCCAGGCAGGTGTGTGCCCAGGAAGAAGAGGTAACTGGTTTGATGAACTGCTAACTGGTCTCAGCCATGCTTAGTGACCATAGCATTCAAGGTCCTTTATCATCTGCCTCGGTCCTAGGTCTTCCTTCACTCATGACATTAACATTGTCAGGCTGAACTTTTCTCAGTTTCTTAAACAGTGTGTGTGTGTGTGTGTGTGTGTGTGTGTGTGTGTGTCTTAACAGCTCACGTGCCTTGGCTCCTGCAGTTCCCTCTATTCAGAACAGCCTTTTCTGACTTCTTTCCTGTCTTCTCTGATGGACCAGCTCACAGGGATGTGGAGAATAAGACCACAGCCTCAGAGTTGAAAATAAGACTTTGTCATTTTCCAAGCACTACACTCCGGGAGAAGAGGGGACACCTGTCCACAGCCTGGAGGGGTCCTCTTCCGCTCCCCCACCTCCTTCATAGAGCAGATTGCAGGTTTCCTTTCATACAAAGACGCCCCTCCTCGGATTGTCCTGCAATAGGTAGGGGATCCGTAGTCAGGGACGACAGATTTCAAGAGTTTTTGTCAAGAAAGCTAGTAACCTGTTTTTCAAAGGGGGTCACAGAAATTGTCCAGGGGAGGAGGTGAACTGCAAGGGTCTGAATCTGCTCAGTTAACTTTTTTATAGTTCATGTCAAATCCGAGAAGTCGCGTGAGGATGAAGTAGCTCTTGGAGGGGCGGGTGGTGGGGGGAGGTGGGGAACCTGCTTCCTTGAGCCTGCCAACCTCTGTGGTGTAAATACCGCCACTGTGGCCCATTTCCTGCTACTGAAGTGCTGTTCCCCCAGTGCAGAGCCGGGAAGAGCGGTGACAAGGTTGGCTCTCTGGAGCGAGAGCTTGGCTGAGCAGCTCCCGTGCACAGCTAGCCCAGGGCTTGATTCCTCCATCTCGCTCTGCATGCAGCTGTAGCCCAGCTGTTGTCAGCTCCTTGTTTCTTCGGGGCTCCCGAGTCTAGAAGCCTGAAAGTTCCAAAGTGGAATGTTTTCCTGCCAGTCTTCTCTACTAGTCTGTAAGCTTCTTACGGCCGGGGCTCTGCTCTTTGTATCCCCGTTGCATTGTTGGAGGCCCGCACTTAGGAGGCACCCAGGAAATGCTTCCAGAAGGCGGGCAGAGAAGGGTAGAACAGGTGGGGTTGAAGAGCCCGTTCAGGGGGCAGTTCCTGCTCTGTGACTTGCTGGCCGTGTGACAGCAGGGACACCCCTTCACCTTGCCGGGCCTGTTTCCCCGTCTGTACACAAGGCTCCTTCATCTTCCTCCGCTCTAGCTGGGCAGGCCTACCGCTGCATAGTAATGAGGATGATAATCGTAGTAACAGCTGCTGTTTATTTGTTCGACAAAGTGCTATGAAGCACCTACTCTGGGCCTGGCCCTATTCTAGGTGCTGCGGATTCAGTAATGAACAAAACACACAAAAATCCCTTCTTTGTGGAGCTTGCTCCCATATTTGCAACATGCCACCTACTGAGTGGGATCTCCCAGGCACCATGTCATTCGGTTTCCGGCGAGCCTGAAGGGCAAAGGTTAGTTAGTGCCATTTTATTGCTGCAGGAAGTGAGGTGAAGTAGAGTGGCAGGAGTTGCCAGAAGTCAGCCCGTGCATAGAGGATGAAGATGGGACTTGGACCCTGGCATCTGGTCCCAGGACCTGGTTCTTAGCCATCACAACATGCCCTCCCCTCCCCACAGGCCCCCTTCCCGCCCAACCTCTCTGCCTTTGCTCAGGCAGATCCCCATGCCCTTCTCAGTGTGCCCTCTCCACAATGGATCTGTTCCTGTGAACACATCCCTCAGGCCACCTGCAACCTGACTCCTCCCTGACAGCCTTTTTTCTCTGTCTCTGGCCTTGTCTCCAGATCCTTCCTCCTTGTCTGGCCAACTGTGGTTGGCCACCAGGAGTGGAATCCTTTGCTTCTTTATTTTGCTCCCTTGAGACACCTCTTTCCCCTCCCCTTCACTCCACCACCCCAGGGCCCGGGCATGGACCCACATGAAAAGCTCAATAAACAGTTCTTAGAAATCCTTGATTTTTCTTTGGATTCTGGACAAAGTCTCGGTTTTAAATGCCTTCATCGTATGGGTGATTTTTTCTTCCTGGGAAATGTGAAGGTCAGATCTACTAAACAAACCTCAGCAGCCCTTGTGTGCACCTACGGTGCGCTGGGTATGGTGCTCAGTGCTGCTGGGCTCACAGAGTGACAGACACAGTTGCCAGTCTTCAGCCTCAGTTGGCGCCTTGGTGTGTGGTCAAGGCTGGGACGATCACACAGCCTGGAGTGCCTGGGCCAGCCCTGGTTCATGCTAGGTACAATGATTAGCAGCCTCCCCTTCACCCTCAGCTTCCCTGGTTTGGATAAGCTCTCCAGTCACCCGAAACAAAGCCTGAGGACACGACTCCTCTTACTGCTCTAAGCGCTTTGCACATACCAACACGTGTCATCCTCCCCACTCTATGAGGCTGGTGTTATTCACCCTTTCCACAGATGGGGAAACTGAGGCACAGAGCAATTAAAGGAGTTTGCTCAAGGTCACACAGTTTGGAAGAAGCAGAGCCAGGTTTTGAACCCAGGTCATCTGTGGCCGGAATGTTCCCACTCAACCACTGCGTGAGCACAAACTTTTCTAAGAGATCTTCCCTGATCCCATCCCTGGGCTGGATGTGTTCCCCCGTGCCACCCCATAGACTTATCCCAGTCAGGACCACTGTGACACAGTTTTGTCACAGGAAGAGAGCTAGAGGGTCAGATTCCCCTCTGGAGCCTGGCACAGCGCCTGGACCAAATAAAATCTCTGGAAATGCTTTTTGAACCAAGGGATGTGACTCTCTGGGGCTGGGTTTGGCCCCTCCCTCCTCCTCATCCTTGTGGTGGCAGAGATGCCAGGCCTCGGGAACAGTTGTAGCTGCCTGGAATTCCTTCCCAAGGCTCTTTATCAGTTTTCAGAACAGCCTGGAGTAGGATGAGGGGGGTGTTGGGGACACTGGGGGCTGCTCTGGAAAAAGCTGGAATGCCATAGCCCGAGCCCCACCTGGGGAGGGGCCGGAGGTGGGGGAGGGTGCTGGGCAGGGAGGCCTCAGCTGTCACATTCCTCAGTCTCACAGAAAGCCCTCCTGGGCGCCTTGTCCTTATTTAGGCAGGAGATGTCTGCTGACTCGGGCCTGTGGGATGCTATTGCTGGCTGGCTCAGCACACAGGGGTGGGGGGTGGGGGGTGCAGAGCACTCCTGGAGCCAAGTCCGTGGGCTCTTGGGCAGGCAATCCTGGTGGGAAGTCCAACCCTTGGGGAGAAAAATCACTCTCTAAGTAATACTCCCAAAAATAGCAGTTACCGTTCATGGATACCTACTATGCACGGAGCACTAGGCTAGGCCGGTCTGTAAGCTCCAGGTGGGGAACTTCTCCCATTCATGGCCACGCTCCAGATCTAGCGCAGGGTCTGGCACACAGTTGGTGCTTAGTAAATACTTAGGACGATTGAGTGAATATACACTTCACGTGCCACAGTTCACTCCATCCTTACAGTAATGCTAGTGGTGGCTAAGTGCCATTATTAACCCATTTTATAGATGGTAAGACTGAGATTTACAAAGGTTCTGTGATTTGGCAAAGGTCATGAAACTTGGAAGAAGGGGTGCTGGGGTTCGAAGCCAGGTTCTCTGATTCCAACACTAACTAATGTTCCCACCTTCTTATTTTGGTGCCGGCCACACTGGGATTCCTGGCTTTCCCCCTTTATTGACTGTGTGAGTTAAGATCCATTATACAACCTTTCCATCTCCAGTGTTCTCACCAGTAAAACGGGAACCGATAGTGATACCTACCTCGGGGAATATTGTGAGGCTTAGGTGGAGTAACACATGCAGATGTCTTAGCATCGTGGTAAGCACACAGTTGGTGCTCAACATGTATTGTCTGTTAGTAATGTGGTGATGATGATCGGTCTCAGGGGACTCAGCATCCTCCTGGCTGGATTGGACCCAAGCAGAGTGAACAAAAGGTGGCGCCATTTCCCAGCAGGCTCTGTCCTCTGCTGGAGCGCCGTGATGATCATGGCCCTCTGGAGAGAGCCATTCCTAGCCTGTCTGAAGCCTTTCAGATTCCCAGAGCAAGAGACGGGAAGGGGTCTGGGTTTTCCCCTCTGTTAGTACCTAGTACGCAATCATGCCCTCATGTCAGCTTGATTGCCCAAGGTTTCCGTGAGCACCTACTGTGTGCCCAGGTCTGGGCTGGTCGCTGCTGCCATCCCTCGAGGAGCCTGTGGCCACACTAGGGAGTGGCAGCAGAGCGGAGCGTTGGAGAAACACAGATCCTGGAGCCAGACTGTCAGGACTCCCATCCCTTGCCGGCTGTGTGCCCCTGAGCAAGTTCCTGAAATGTCCAGAGTCCCAGTTTTCTCATCTGTACACCGAGGAGAATAATAATAAAGTATTTCCCATCCAGTTGTTCATGTTTAGTGGTGTGATATGTGTGAGCACTTAGACCAGAGCCT
This sequence comes from Phoca vitulina, assembly GCF_004348235.1. Classification (NCBI taxonomy): domain Eukaryota; kingdom Metazoa; phylum Chordata; class Mammalia; order Carnivora; family Phocidae; genus Phoca; species Phoca vitulina. The sequence goes on from NW_022589725.1 coordinate 3,099,316, forward strand.
GTCACATAGTAAGTGACCCTTCTAACATGTCTGCACCCGAGGTAACAATCACCAGGATTAATTTTCAATTATTGAAAAGGATCACATAGGCCTCTCTGGGCCTCAGTTTCTCCATCTGCTTACTGTATTGTTATTAAATGAGAAGAGATGCTTTCTGAGCGTCCTTCCAGCTGCGTGAGTCTCACAGTCAAATATGTAATCCGTAAGACACATTTACCCGATGCCTACTTACTGAACACCTGCTCCATGCCTGCTTCTGCTGTGGTAGGAACACAACAGTGAGGCTTCTGCCCCCTTTGGGGGGCTCACAGGCTGGTTGGAGGAAGATAAAGTGACCTGGCAGCTAAGTGCAGGGCACTGCAAGAGCAGAGAGCTGACATTCAGGGTAAGCTTTCCTGAGGAAGGGTCCTGAAGGATGAGTAGGAGTTCGCCAGATGAAGAGAAGAAGGATGAAGGGGGGAGCAAGTGTTCTCAGGAATGGAAGCAGCCTGGGTACAAGCCCCAGGGGTGGAAATAGTAGGGCACACATGGGGATCTGGAAATTTCTGCCTGTCTGGAGGGCTGGTTTGCTTTAAGTCCCGAGGGGTGGCAGGGGCTAGATCATGAGGTCATATGCATAGCGTAATAATGCCTTTCTATGTTATCCTCCAGGCATGGGAAAGACACTGAGGAGGCTTCCGCAGAGGGTCAAGATCACATTTACTGGGGGTAATCTCTGGGGAAGGCTTTCTGAAGCAGGTGGGGTGTAAGAAGGAAAACTTACTTTCAAGGTTAGTATCCAGCTGGACACTCCAGGAACATCACGCCAGTTGTTAAAGTTTTTAAATATTCTGGTTTATACCAGTTTGTAACCAGCAGCTGCCCTGAGCTCTCTACGTGCTCCCCACCTCCCTTTACTGCCCTGTACACCTGGCCTCTTGCCCAGGAGACGGACTTCTCCAGGACCCGGCAACTCTACGGTTAACCGCCTGGCACGCCGCTTCCGCTGGTCGGTGCCCACCCCCTCTAGCAGTGGCTCCATATGTTTAATATCACTCTGCCGCATATATCTTAGTCAGTCTTCCAGTTCCAAGAAAGCACTGGAGAACATCAGATAGAGCAGGACCAGCTCGGGAAACCTGGGTCTTACCCATTCCTTGCCCTCTTCCTGCAGGGTACGCAGGGGAGCCTGGAATGCCCACTAGGGCCCATCCTGCACGGCTGACACAGGCTTGGGAATCGGGCCAACCTGCGGTCTAGAGCACTTTCTGGCTATGTGGCGCTCCCTGTCTGTTTAGTGGACATAACAGTACTAGCCCTTAGGTTTGTTTTCGGGAATAAATTAAATCGTACCTTTAAAAGTCCTAGCACTCATAGATGTTAGGTTGTTAAAAATGTATTTATTTGCTTATCTTGGAAGACGCATACTATATGCACATTGGGAAGATCTAAAAGGGTATCAGTCAGCGTCCTGGCATGAAGGGGTATATTCAGAGAATTCAACTGCAGACAGTTTCATGAAGCTACTGGGTTTCCCCCCCAGATTTATTGAGCTGTAACTGACATAACACTCTGTACAATGTGTTGATGTGACTCACTTATATATTACAAAATGATTACCACCCTAGCATTAGCTAACACCTCCTTTGTGTCACATAATTACCAGTTCTTTGTGGTGTTAATATTTAAGACTATTCTCTTTGTACCTTTTAAGTATACAATACGGTATACTTACCTGTAATCACCATGCTGTATATTAGGTCCCCAGAACTTATTCATCTTCTAACTGGAAGTTGGTACCCTGTGGGCAGCAAACTAACAAGGGATGTTGAGCTACCCAGGGCCAGCGATGATGGGAAGCCATTAGCGTCCTGGGTCTGAAGGGCCAGAGGAGGAAGTGGTATTATACTAGAGTCAGTGGGTGCAAGCTGTGGAGGAGAGAGCCCTCTGGAAGAGGGACAGGGAATAAATACCCTGACCGCTCCCTCCTCCAGCTCTTGGCTGGTGCCCCCATGGGCCAGAGCCAGCTGGGAGCCAGAGAGCAAGGGCTCTGTGGATGCAGACCGTGGAGGACAGTCTCCCAGGGCACGGAGCAGGGTGGAGGATGATGTGCTGGGGCAGGGGGAGGAGATGGGGCATACAGCTCAGAGGGGGTGTGTGTGGATGTCTCCCTCCTTTCCACCTCCTCCCCAGCCATCTAGTTTCCATCCCTGTAGGCAGCCTGTATGACCAATTTCATACCTATCCTTCCAGAAATAGCCCATATACAGAGGAGCAAACACACTTGTTTGTCTGCACGAGTGTTGCATACAATATCCAGTAATTTACACCTTGCTCTGTAACTTGGCGTGTCAGGATTCGCTCTGTCCTAAAGGTCTATCTCATTCTTAGTACTGGCTGCATCGAGTCCTTCAACTGGCCATACCATAACTTAGGTTAACCAGTTCCCCACTGCTAGCTCTGGGGTTGTCTCCAGTCTTGGGATTATAAACCGTGTTGCCATAAATGCCTTTGGACATGCATCATTTTGAGCCTGTTGGCCAGATGCCCCAAAGCGGGATCACTGGCATAGAAAAAAATGTCGATGCCAAATTTCTAAAGGGAAACGCTGAGCAATTTGAAACGATGAATGCGAACATACAGAAACACAGAGAATTATTTCAGTGAAAAATCTATAGTAGCGGAAGCTAACACTCCTCTAGTACTCACTCTGTGAGCCGCTGCTCTGTGTAGGAACTCCTTGAATTCTCATAGCAACCCTAGGAGGCGGTAAGGGGTCTCTCCACCCAATCTCAACATGTGGCGGGGGAGAGGGGTTGTGGTTCTCCCCCAAGGCCCCAAGCAGTTCACCAACACCAGCTGGAGGTCTGAAAATTCAACTCAATTCTGACATTATCTACTGGGAGATAGCATCAGATCCCACAAGTTAGGGGTTCAGTCCTACAAGAGGTCCCCCAGTGCCATTTGCAAGTCCAGAGTGTCACCTGGGCTCCTGACTGGCTAGCTGTAGAGAGAAGGTTCCAACAACCCCCTCTGAGTTCAATTAATTTGCTAGAGTGGCTCACCGAACTCAGAGAAACCATTTCCTTATTACTAGATGATTAGTTGATTATAAAAGGATCTAACTCAGAAGCAACTAGATGGAAGAACTGTGTAGGACAAGATAGGGTGAAGGGCGCACAGCTTCTGTGCCCTAAGTGTGACACTTTTCCTGGACGTTCACCTATTCACCAACCCGGAAGCTCTCCAAACACCGTCCTTTTGGGTTCTTAGGGAGGTTTCATCATATCTGCATGATTGATTAAACCATCGGCCATTGGTGATTGATTCAACCTCCAGCCCCTCTTCCTTCCCCTGAAATCATGGGGTGGGACTGAGAGTTCCAACCCTCCTTTCTTGGTCGGTTCCCCTGGCAACCAGCCTCCATCCTTAGGGGCTTTCCCAAAGTCACCTCATTATCATAAACTCAGTTGTGTTGGAAAGGGGTTTGTTATGAATATCAAGACACCCGTTTCATTTTTATGACTCTGAAGTGATTTTAGGAACTGGGGACAAGAGACCAAATATTCTAACAAAAGATGCTCCTATTGCTCTTATCAGGAAATTCCAAGAGTTCCGGAAACCGCAAGACAGGAACCAAGGATGAAGGCCAAGTATATAAGAGACATATATTTTGGTCATCTGAATGACTAAATATGTACAGTCGACCCCTGATTAACATGTGTTTGAACTGCATGGGTCCACTTAAATACACGGATTCTTTTCAATAGATACAGTATGGTACTGTAAATGTGTTTTCTTTTCCTTACGATTTTAATAACCTTTCGTTTTCTCTAGCTTACTTTATTGTAAGAATACAGTATATACACCTATACAAAATAGGTGTTGATCAACTGTTTATGTTATGAGTAAGGCTTCCAATCAACACAGGCTATTAGTAGTTAAGTTTGTGGGGAATCAGAGTTATACTTGGATTTTTGACTGTGAGGGGGGTTCTGAAGTTCTCTGCCAACTCATGCGGAAGAGGCCTCCCTGCTGGCGACTAGGCTCCAGGTGGGACTGCAGGGCAGTCCTGTGTGGGGAAGGGGTGCGAGGCCTGAGGTCCCCGCCCTGTCATGGCATTAGTCACCGAAGTGCAGCCAGACTTCAGTCATATGTAATCAGCCGGGCAGTTCCCAGGCCCCGGCAGACCAGCCTTTCTTTGGGGAAGTAGGGTTATCACTGCTCGTAACCACTAGCCCTGGGCCCTCTCAGACGGCAGGGCTCACACCGTCCCTGCGGGAAGAGGCTGGGTGGCAGCCACTGGGCCCTTCTGGAAAGTGGGCGTGAACTGAGGCAGCACGGGACGCGTGGGTCAGCAAGGGCATTGGTGCCAGAAGGCCCTGGTAGCATGTTCCAGCTGGCTCTGGCACTCGCCAGCTATGAGCCTCGGGCAAATGATTTTCTGAGCCTGCGTTTCTTCCCCTGTAAAGTGAGTTGTCTTGAGGATGACATGAGATCACACAAGTTGTCTTAGTTCCCAGTTGCTGCCATAACAACCTTCCACAAACGCGGGGCCTTAAGACAACACGGGTTTATTCTTTTATGCTTCTGGAGGTCAGAAGTCTGAAATCAGTCTCCCCACACTACAGCCAAGGTCAGCAGGGCTGGTTCCTTCTGGAGGCTCCAGGGGCGAATCCCATTCCCTGACTTTTTCAGTCTCTAGTAGCCGCCCCTGCCCCTCCTCTGTTTTCACATCACACCTCACCAGACTCTTCTTCTGCCATCACCTCACCTTCTCCTCTCCCGCCATCCCATCTCCCTCTGCCTCCTCTTCTAAGGACACGTGTGATCACATTTAGGGCCTCCCTGGATAATCCAGGATAATCCCCGCTTCTCAAGATCCTTAATCACATGTGCAAAGCTCCTTTTGCCATATAAGGTCACATTCACAGGTTCCAGGGATTAGGACTGGGATATCTTTGGGAACATTATTCAGCCGACCGCATAGGTCAAGTGTCTGGCACATAATTAGCACTCAGTAAACAGCAACTCTTACTACTTTGCCTCTGCCTTCTTGGCGGGGGAGGGGGGAGGTCTTGCACACCTGCTCACATGTAGAGGAGACTTTCCAGCAGGCCTGGAGGCTCTTCTTTAAGAAGGGGAGAAAGGTCGCTATAAAATGTGATCTGGAAGAGGTCACCTCCGTGGCCTGGGGATTTCAGGCTGGGTTTCCAAGGTGGGGAGGTTCTCTAGGGCCTGAGGATGTGAGACAGCCCCCCACTTCAACTAGAACAAAACCACTTTATTGAAATTTTTCAAACTCTTGCATAGAGCCTGCTATATGCTATCCCTGTTCCAAATGCGTTACTACAGTAATTCACTCTGTAATCCCAAACACCCAGTGAGGGCGGGGCTATTCGTGTCCCCATTTTACAGATGGAAAAATCAAAGCACAGAGAGCTCATTAAGTCATCCATAGCCATACAGCTGTGCTCCTAACCATCTCAAAATACCAAAACATTAATTTTTTCTTTTTAAAAAAGGAAACCTGCTTATTTTCAAAACTTTTCTACAATGAAGCCATATCATTTTATACTCTATATTTTATAATATATACTATAAAAAATAACCAAAGACAAATTATGAACATGTAACCCACCAGATGGGCTTACTGCTACTCTGTAGCCTTCTGTTTGTTCTGATCTCAGGACCTTTCATCTTGTCTCATCTCTCCTACCAGATTCTACTTCCTTCCATGTCTGGCTCAGTGTTCATTATGGTAATAACGGGCACGTGATTTAAGCTCTCTGTGACTCAGTTTTCTCATCTGTACAATGGTGGTATTGCCTACCTCACAGGGCGGCATGAACCCTTAGGTTATTTCTCATTTTTTTCTTATTAGAAACAACACTTATAGATCTCCATGTAGGTACTAAAACTAGAAGACTTAGAGGAAAATACAGAAGTAAACCTTTGTGACCATAGGTCAGGCAAAGCCTTCTCGGATCTGACACCAAAAGCATAAGCAACAAAAGGAAAAAAAAAAAAACAGATATGCTGGACTTATTAAACTTAAAGACATTTATGCTTCAAAGGGCACTTTCAAGAAAGTGAAAAGGCGGGCGCCTGGGTGGCTCAGTTGGTTAAGCGACTGCCTTCGGCTCAGGTCATGATCCTGGAGTCCCGGGATCGAGTCCCACATCGGGCTCCCTGCTCGGCGGGGGGTCTGCTTCTCCTTCTGACCCTCTTCCCTCTCGTGCTCTCTGTCTCTCATTCTCTCTCTCTCAAATAAATAAATAAAATCTTTAAAAGAAAAAGAAAAATAAAGTGAAAAGGCAACCCACAAGATGGAAAAATATTTGCAATACATGATTGGCTATGTATCTGATAAGCAACTTATATCTAGAATATATAAAGAACTTTTACAACTCAATAATAAAAATACAAAAACCCAATTTAAAAAAGACAAAGGATCCAAATAGACATTTCTCCTCAAAAGATACACAGATGGCCATGAAGCCCATGAGAATCGATGCATCATTAGCCATCTGAGAAGTGCAAATCAAAACCGTATTGGGATGGCACCTCACAAACCACTAGTATGAATAAAATTTAAAAGATGGGTCTAATGGGGAAACAGGAGCCTTCATATGTTATGGGGGGGATGTCAAATGGTGCAGGAACTTTGGACCCAGCCTGGCAGTTCCTCACCTGGGACGTGGAGTTACCATATGACCCAGAAATTCTACTCTTAGGTGTGCACCCAAGAGAAATGAAAACATACAACTACACAAAAACTTGTGCACAAATGTCCATAGCAACCAAGCGGTGGGAACAACCCAAACGTCCCCCAGCTGAGGCACAGGTGAGCTCAGTCTGGTTTTTGCACACGGTGGAATATGTCTGGCAGTAGGGAGGAATGAAGGACGGACATGTGCTACCACATGGGTGGACCTTGAGACAGGGTTCGGATGACATGTCCTACAAGAACGCATATTTATATCCCAATTTGTGGGCAGTCCATAGAATTCCGAAGGGAATTGCTGGTCAGCATTGTTATAATAGTAACAAAAACCATGATAATGAAAGCTAATATTTGTTAAATGCTCATTTCAGACTCTCAGTAGCATAGTGAAGTATTATTATCCCCATTTCACAGTTGAGGAAACTGAGACCAGGGAGGAGATGTCAGATACGTCGAATGTGGTGGGACTCTTATTTGGACTTGAGTGTCTGCCCTTAACCCCTCTGGGGAGGGGCTTCCCAGCAGGCGCTTAGCCCCGTTTGCCAAATGAAGTCCTGGGGGGTGGGCTGGGGTCAGGAGGAGGTTCCCCCATCAGTCAGGACTCCCTGACTGTGCCCTTGCCTACATGCTTGGGGGGTGGGGGGCTTTCTTCCAGGGAGCTCTCTGGGCGGGGGGGGGGGCAGTCTGAACACCCCAGCTGTGGTTCCTGCTCGTGATTACTCTAACCATGATTGTTCTGGAGGAAATGGCCATGGCCAGCCAGAGCTGTGGGCGAGGGGCTATTTTGGGAGAGGGCAGGGCAGTGGCATCTGAAGCATCCCCCACCGCAGGAGGACACTTGGCAGCATCGTCCCTGTCAGCCATCTCTGCGGCCTCCAGAGAGGCTAGCAGAAGTTGGAGCTGGGGACTCTCATTATCCGCCTCTGTCCTCCACACACAGCATGGGTTTCTTGTTCTGAAGATTTTTGTTCTCCTTTTAAAAATGAAAAAATCAGGGCGCCTGGGTGGCTCAGTTGGTTAAGCAACTGCCTTCGGCTCAGGTCATGATCCTGGAGTCCTGGGATCGAGTCCCGCATTGGGCTCCCTGCTCAGCAGGGAGTCTGCTTCTCCCTCTGACCCTCCCCCTTCTCATGCTCTCTCTCTCTCTCTCTCATTCTCTCTCTCAAATAAATAAATAAAATCTTTAAAAAAAATAAATAAAAATGAAAAAATCATTTTAATTTTTATTTAACAAATCAGTGGCATGTAGTCCATCCAGGACTTTTAGTCTTCTCCAAAAAAGTGTGCTTATTTATTTTATTAACAAGCACTATGTGCACTTCCTGTGTCCTGGCCCGTGCTCCAAGGGCCAGATGACTGGTCATTCATTACATCATTTCTCCGGTAGGTGCTGTTATTACCCTCATGTTACAGATGAGGAGATCGGGGTTCAGGGAGCTCAGACTTGCCGAAGGGTGTAAGGGGCAGAGCTAGGACCCCACATCCAAGCTACCCAGCTGGAGTTTCCCCCTCTTAGATGCTCTACCAAGCAGTTTTGAGGCTTTGCTCTGTGCCGCTGTTCATCACTGGTTTTCAGGGATGTCCTGTGGTTGACTTGGCAGGGCTGCGTTAGGCTTTGAGTTCCTCGGGTGGCTGCTGGGTCCTAATCATCGCCATCCCTGGTCCCAGCACATGGAGGACTTGGCCCAGAGTCAGTGGGAGGAGGGTGACAGCTTGGTGTAATGGGTAAGAGCTTGGGCCGATTCACTTTTCTAGCTGTGTGACCTTGAAAAAGGGACTCCACTTCTCTGAGGTCATTTGTGTTAAGGTGACACAGAGCTGGGCACAAAGAACTCAACAAATAACAGATTAATATTGTTTTAATAGTAGTAGTAGAAGAGACAGTTATTGAGTGAATGCATTAAAATGGGGGTCAGCAGGGGCGCCTGGGTGGCTCAGATGGTTAAGCGTCTGCCTTCGGCTCAGGTCATGATCCCAGGGTCCTGGGATCAAGCCCCACATCAGGCTCCCACCTCAGCGAGGAGCCTGCTTCTCCCTCTGCCTCTCTCCCTGCTCATGCTTTCTCTCTCTCTCTCTGTATCTCTGTGTCTCAAATGAATAAATAAAGTCTAAAAAAAAAAAAAAAAACAGGGGTCAGCAAACTGTTTCTGTAAAAGACCAGATGGTAAATATTTTTGGCCTTGCAGGTCACACAGTCTATGTGGCAACTACTTACTCTAAGCAATGTGTCAACAAATGGGTGTGGCTGGGTTCCAATAAAACTTTATATGGACACTGAAATCTGAATTTCATGTAATTTTCATGTGTCAGAAGATATTACTCTTGTTTTTTTTTCATTCAACCATTCAAAACTATATAACCCAGTCTTAGCTCACGTGATAGAGCAGGGAACAGTGGGCGAGATTGGGCCTCCTGCTGCTGCAGTTCCCACCCCTGCACTGGAACGCGGGCTCTGCGAGGGGCTTTTGGATGCTTGGTTTGCTCTGGTACCCACAGTACTCAGAACAGTGCCTAGCACACAGTAGGCTCTCCAGAAAGTTGTATTAAATGAATGAATCAATATGTAGAAGTGGGTCTTGAGCTGGCCCTTTAAGACTGGGAGGGTGGACGGAGGGGAAGGAGTGTTCCAGGTGGGGGAACAGCCCGAGTGAAGGCATGGAGTCAGGGGTAAGTCCAGCGGGTATCCCCTTTGGCCGGTGAAGCCATCAATGTCTGGTGGAGGGGGCCGGGCAGCACGCCCCCCCCCCCCCACTGGAAGCAGCAGTTAGGGGCCTGGGGGTGGGGGAAAGAGGCTGGGGTAGGGGGATACTTTCAGAAGTGGTTCTGTCCGGTTATGCCCTGCGCCTAGCCCAGAACCACCAGCCTTATTTTTAACCCTGCTGACAAAGATAATCCGAATGAAATCAAGAAGAGTGACTGCTCCTTGCCCCTCCCACTGCCCCAGTTTCTGCTGCTTTCCTTTCCTGAAGGTCAGAGCCATCCTCGGAGACCCTCCCCCAGCGGCCTCAGCCAAGACACAGGGAGCATTTCCCTAGCAGGACCTGAACTCAGAGAGGGATCCTGGTGCTTGAGGAGAAACACTCGAAGCTCTTCAGGGAGTTGGGCAGGCTGGGAGCTGCCCAACATAGAGCTGGTTTCTCTGTCTGCTAGCACAAGCTTCTCAAACTGCCGGGAGGGTGGGCGGCTCGGGAGGGCTTATAACACACAGATTCCTGGGCTCCTCCCCCAGGGTCTGACTCCGGTCTGGACTGGAGCCTGAGAACCTGCATTTCCGACGAGCTCCCGGGTGATGAAGGGGCCAGGAGGGTGATGGGCCACACTGTGAGTGGCCCTGGCCTAGGAGAGCCTCTGGGCAACAGCGGGGGAGGGGGGGGCCCACCCTCACCGTGTGAGCTGCCCCAGGCTGCGCCCTGAAGGCCGCTGGTGATACACCCATCTGGACGCCCCAGCCCGAGGATCCAGAGAGCCTGGAAGGCTGTGTTAAGTGCCCTGGGCTTGATTTTGAGGTGGTAGGAAGCCTTGCAAAGATTTTAAGCAAGAGTTGAGGCCGCTGGACAACTGGATAAAGCCAGCCCCCGCCTACTGCAATCAGTTGTAGGGAGCCTGTCGGGGGCTTGGAGGAGCAGTGACGGAAGGAGGGAGAGGCTGCAGATGCTGGAGCTATAGCGGGAGTAGGAGAAGGGACCTGGTGAGTCATGGCCTTGGCTGCGGCAAGGAGACCAGCAGGAGGGTGCGGGAGGACACTGGGGTGCCTGGCTCCAAGGCTGGGAGCCATTTCTGAGACCAGAGACTTGGGGGAGCGCTGATAAGGGGTTCCATCGGCCAGACTGACGGACACAGGAAGGGGAGTGGGCTTCCTTTGAACACAGCAGCCCTCATTGCCTTGGGCTGTGTGGTCTCCCCTTGCTTCACCCCTGTTCTGGCTGCTCTGGGCTGGGGGGGGGCCACGGTTGACCCCCGCAATTCTTCTGGGGCTCTGTGTGCAGGCTGCTGCTCCAGCCTTAGGAAGAGTCCTGCAACAAGCTTCCCAGGCCAGGAAACAAGCAAGTGCCATCCAGCTTGTGTTACCAAAAAAGGACATTTTCCCCCTTTGAAGGTTTGCCCAGCCCTTTTCCTCCTCCCCCCGACCTGGGGTTTCAGGTTTCCAGGGAACTGTTTCTGGAAAGTGTAGGACTTTGAATCACACGCATCTGTGTGCAGGCAAATATGATATGTATGTACCACACTCCGTCTTGATGTCATAAACCTCATCTTCCTCCTTCTCCTCCTCCTCCACCACCATCACCTCCACTCACCACCTCCTCCTCCACCACCATCACCACCACCACCTCCTCCTCCACCACCATCACCTCCACTCACCACCTCCTCCTCCACCACCATCACCTCCACCCACTACCTCCTCTCCACCACCATCACCTCCACTCACCACCTCCTCCTCCACCACCACCACCTCCACCCCCCACCTCCTCCACCACTGTCACTACCATCACCACCTCCTCCTCCACCACCATCACCTCCACTCACCACCTCCTCCTCCACCACCACCACCACCTCCTCCACCACCACCATCACCTCCACCACCATGACCTCCACCCACCTCCTCCTCCACCACCATCACCTCCACTCACCACCTCCTCCTCCACCACCACCACCACCTCCTCCACCACCGTCACTACCATCACCACCATCACCACCACCTCCACTCAGTCCCATCCTGGCCTAAACACTTTCATATGCTGCCTCTTAAATTGTTAGTTTTCACCGCTGCTCCAAGAGGGGAGAATTACGACCTCCATTGTTCAGATGAAGAAACCGGGCCACAGAGAGGCAGAGCCATTCACCCACAGTCCTAGAGTCGCCGTGGGGTTGGGACTAGGGTGACGCGGGCAAGGTCATGCAAAACCGCAGGGTCGGATCCAGGCTTTATTTAAATTTTGTTCATAGCTCACCCTAGCGCCAGCCTTGGCAGAGCCAAAGTTGGAATCCAAAGCTGGGCTCTGGACTAGTCCCTGTGCTGCCCCTCTCCTTATACCTGTGTGTGTGTGTGAGCTTATTTACGTATTCTTTTTTTTTTTTTTTAAGTAAACTCGGCACCCAATGTGGGGCTCGAACTCATGACCCTGAGATCAAGAGTCCCATGCTCTTGATCCACATTTGGCGTGGATCCAGGCGACCCATGTTTGTGTCTTCTTTCCTTCAGTAACAATAATTGTGGCAAGGTGGCATTGTGGAGGGCAGGGCTTGGGAAGCAGACAGTTCTGGATCTGACCTCCACTGCTCATTATTGAGGGTATAGCCTGTGGTTCAAGGCACAGACCCTGGAGCCAAGAAGGCCTTGGTTTGAAATCTCGTTCTGCCACTTGCTGACTGTGTAAGTTTGTGTTAGTTCCTTAAAACCTCGTGCCCTGCATTTCTCATCTGTGAAGAGGGACAGTGGTACCAACATCTGCTACCCAGCATTATTGGGGGATCACATGAGTTCATTTCTGTAAAGCCCATGGCAAGTAGTAAATGCTTTGTAAGTGTTAACTGTCATTTTTCATCCTTGAGGAGATACTTCTCTGAGCCTCAGTTTCCCCATGTGTGAAGGATGAACAGGAAGAACCACCTCCCAGGCTGTTCTGAGGATTGAAGGGGATAACGTAGGTAAAAGTCCTCTCCTGTGGAAGGAGCTTAATAAAAGCTCTCTCCCTTATTTCAGGCCCAATTCTATATGCTGGAGACTGAGATACAAAGACACACGTCAACTCCCCAAGGAATTAACTCATCTGCAGCGTGGACCCTGAGTTGACCTTTCAGTTCCCCAAAGGCACCGAACTCTTACTTTCTCTCCTCTCCCTGCCTTGCTGTCCCCACCTCTCCTGTTATGGGTCTAACTTCTGTTTGTCTTCATGTCAACTTAACTGTCACATTCTCAAAGAAACCTTCCCTGACCCCACCCTGCCACTGACCTGTGTTGTCTTTCTGCTCCACTGCCTTCTCGACTCTTCCTTCATGGCACTTCTCACAATTGCAATTGAGGACCTTTTATTTAATCACCTTTTATTAAAAACATCTGTTGTTTGTTTACCACCTTTCACCCTCACTTGACAGTGAGGACAGGGACGGGGTTTGTCTTACCCACGGGAGTCTCTGTCCTCAGCTCCTGGCCAAGGGTGGCACCTTTCCAGAGTTGTTCAAGCTCACAAACTCTGGAGTCATCTTGCCTGGGTTCAAAATCCTAGCTTCTGCCCTCACAGAGCCTGAGACCCAGGGCAAATTATTTCACCTTTCTGTGCCTCACTTTCTTTTCTGCAAAATCGGGAGAATAGTAAGGACACCATCTTTCCTAAGGCGTGATGATGAGTGCATGAGATATTCTGCATGATTCCTTTAGAACAGTGCCTGGCCCATTCATAACGGGGCTATTATTATTTTAGTAGGCGTTCCTGGCTAGACTAACAGCTGAAACAAACATGCCCCAAATCTCAGGTGCTTAACACCACAGACATGTAAGGTTTGCTTAAATGTTCCACACTGAGTGTTTAAATGTAATGCCTAAATGTTCCACATTCCAGTGTGGGAACTTTGCACTACGCAACAATCATTTCTGGACCCAGGTTCCTTCCGCTGCGTTTCTGTGTCCACGGGGGGGTTCTGTGGATAGAATTCAGGGAGTCTGTGAACTTGGATGCTGTTTTAGGTTAGCTGAGCCTGAGCCTGAGGTGGGGCTTTTTTTTTTAATTTAAGATTTTATTTATTTATTTGAGACAGAGAGAGCACAAGTTGGGGGAGAGGCAGAGGGAGAGGGAGAAGCAGGATCCCTGCTAAGCAGGGAGCAGGACCCTGGGATCATGACCTGAGCTGAGGGCAGATGCTTAACCAACTGAGCTACCCAAGCGCCCTGAGGTGGGGATTCTTGCTCAGATGATTTTTTTGAACGACACTCTCGGGAGAGAAGGAGAGTGACAGAAGCAGGGTAGGGCCGGGAAGTAACCAAGCAAGGGTGTGATCTTACCTGCAGTCCTTCTTCAGCCTCGCCCCACGGTGGGGGTTCTGTAGCCTGGCTTGTACCACAGAGCTGGTTCTTCCTGGGGCAAGAGGGGGACTGGTGGGTGTCATCAGGCATTAGTTGTGGGCTGCTTGGTTGGAGTGGGGGCGTGGCTTCTGTGGGTGCCGTTCTCTGGGATAGCAGTGAGCATCAGCAGCCTATACAGGAGCTAGGGGTGGGGGCATTTGCCCAGCGAAGTGTTCTGGGCAGGGCACCCAAAGTGTCTTCAACAGATGGAAAAACTATCTTATTTTTACTAACCTATTACCGAAATTTAGCATTTGCTTCAATTATGGAGGTAGGCAATAAACCATAGTAGTATTTGAAACATCTGTGACTTGGTCACCAGTGGAAATTACATACTTTCATGTCACATTATTATTGTTGCAGATATCTTTTTTTATAAAAACTTTATTTTTTTAAGTAATCTCCACAACCAACATGGGGCCCGAACTTACAACCCCAAGATCAAGAGCTGCACGCTGCCCCGCCTGAGCCAGCTAGGCGCCCCTATTGTGGATATCTTTGAAATACCCTTTCTGCTAATCTGTACTTTAAAATTATTGTGGTTAGTTCACTTGCTAGATATTTTGTTCAATGTGTTAATGAAGAAAATGCTTTTCGTTCCTGTAATATTTTGGAAACAGTGTGTCAGTATAATTGCATCCCTATGTAATCCTATGTATTTTATGCATTTTAAAATATCATTCTGAGAAGGGGTCCATAAGTGTCACCAGATGCCAAAAGGGTCCGTGACACAAAAGAAGTTCAGTTCCCCATTCTGGGGTGTTGGCCTTCCCTCCGTTGAACCAGCAACAGGGAGAAAGGAGAAGATGTAGAGGATCACACAGGAGGTTTTTATGGGCCAGGCCTGGAAACAGCATACATCATGTCTTCCCACAGTGCACTGGCCAGGACTCAGTCACCTGACCACACTGACTGCAAGGGAGATGTAGTCCATCTGTGTGCCCGGAAGGAAGAGGGAATGGTCTAGGGAATGCACAGCAGTCTGGTTCACAGGGTTCAGTACGTCTTCATTGGCAGCCTGAGTGAATGAATGCTGTGTCCGGCGTGTCTTTGGTGGGCAGAGGTCTGGTTTTCTGGAGGGATCCTGAGTCTCTACCATGTTGTCTCTTCAGGACAAGCCACGCCAAGGCCAAAGCTGAGGCAGCGGAACAGGCCGCCCTCGCTGCCAACCAGGAGTCCAACATTGCCCGCACTTTGGCCAGGGAGCTGGCTCCGGATTTCTACCAGCCAGGTAGGGCCAGCCTGGGAGGGGACGGGCAGGACAGGGTGAGGGCAGGCCCCCCAGGGTTGGACCATTTTTCTTTTTGTTTGGTTGCTGGAAAGCTGAGGTGCCCAAGTGAGTTCACAAATGTCCGTGAGTTCAAGCAGCTAGGGGGCGGGTATGGTGAAAGCTTGGGTGAGAAGCTTGGGAGCGACACTAGGGGACTCATGCTGAGATGGTGGTGGGGGCATCAGAGGCTGCTGGTTGCAGACTGGACCCACCCCAGGCTGCACACAGGGCTGACAGTTGAGCTGATGAAAGCTTAGCAAATGGAGAGGTCTCTGTGGATGAGGAGGTAAAAAGCCCCGCTGCTCTTGCTCATCACTTTCAGTCTGGCATTGAGTGCTGCCCACATGTCAGGCACTGTGCTGGGCTCTGCGTACAAAACCTGGATTCTGGGTTCAGAATCTAAAGGAGCAGAGAGTCATGAAGACAGCCTATCAGGGAGTGAGGCACGTTTTCACGTCCTGACTCCGCGGCTAACCAGCTCAGCGACCTTGTTAAGTTCTTTAACTTCTGTAAACCTCAGTTTTCTGATCTGTAAAATGAGAGTAAGAATAATACTTACTTTTGGGGGGTGGGTCCAATGCATGTCAGGTGGGGAACACATGGCCTAGTCCACAGTGAGCTCTTGATAACTCTTGGCTCTTGTCTCACCGTTATGATTAAATTCCGCACAGCATCAGTTCTGTGTGGCTTGAACAGAGGCTTTGGGAGCTCAGGGGGGCACTTCACCCAGTCAGGCAGGGAGATGTCAGCGAAGGCCGCCCTCAGGAGAGGCCGTTTGAGCCGAATCCTGAAGGCTGAACGAGAGTTCACCAGGTCAGTGGGCTCAAACATGACACAGCCTGCTGGGCCCACCCCGAGTTTCTGATTCAGTAGGTCAGAATGTGCTTTTCTTTTTCTTTTTCTTGCTCTTTTTAAAAAAGATTTTTATTTATTATTTATTTTAGAGATGGGGGGCGGGGAGCAGAGGGAGAGGGACAAGCAGACTCCGTGTTGAATACAGAGCCCGACGCGGGGTTTAATCCCAGGACCCCGAGATCATGACCTGAGCCAAAATCAAGTCGGAGGACTAACCGATTGAGCCACCCAGGCGCCCCTGAATGTGCTTTTCTAACAAGGATCAGGCAACGCGGATGCTGCTGGTTTCGGACCACTCACTGCGAATCACGGGCAAACCAGGGGGAGGGAGTGCAGGTGCAAAGGCACAGAAACTTGGAGCCGAGTGGCAGGCTCGGAGGTTAGATAGCAAAACAGGCAGGAACTGGTGGGAAAAGAGGCTGCAGAGCAAGAACGACCCTGCCTCTGATAGAGACTTGGCGGGGGATAGAGAGCAGGGGGAGTCCAGGGGGTGGGAGATTGCTGTTCTCCGCACTGAAGAGTTTTATGGTAAGTGGCATGATTAGACTTGTGTCTTCTAAATGTTATCCTGGCTGTAGCAGGGACACCACAGGGGACCAGTCGGGGGACTGTGGAGCACAGATGTGTACCTGGGGGGCTAGGTTGCCTCCCGGCACAGCGTTCCCCCTGCTGGTCCCAGGAAAAGCGACATTTTACGACACCTCCCGGCGGGGCCTCCACCTTGGGTGGTCATAGCAACAGCTGTCACCATGTGCCAGGCGCTGAGCTCCGCATTTTTCATGCGTTTTTTTTCCATTAACCCTTCCGTTAGTATTTATGAAATAGGTACGATTAGGCCATTTTTCTGATAAGGGAATGGAAGGAAACCAGTGTCACGGTGAAGAGCATAAACTCCGGAGCCAGTCGGACTGGGTGCTGGTCCTGGCTCTGCCCTTTGTCTGCTGGGTGACTTTGGGCAAGTGATGTCACCTCTCTGAGCCTCCCTTTCTTCCTCTGGACACATGAGGCCAATAATAGCATGGACCTCAGAGTTAGGGTTGTTAAAAGGCTACAATGAGCTACTCTTTGGAAACTGCTGGACATAGTGCTGGGCCCACGCTAGACGGTAGGAAGGTGCCGGCTGTAGATAAAGCAGGCTGGGCGGCGTTAAGTGGCTCGCCCAGGGCCACCGGTGGTGGGACCCGGGTTCGAGGCCAGCCTCGCTGGTTGTCCCCCGCAGGACCGGAGTATCAGAAGCGCCGGCTGCTGCAGGAGATCCTGGAGAACTCGGAGAGCCTGCTCGAGCCCCCGGAGCGGGGCCCCGGGGCGGCGGGGCCCCCGGCGCGGTCCCGCGAGAGCCCGCAGATGCACGAGCGCGAGCCCCTGGGGCCCGAGGGCGGCCCCCCGTCGCCGACCGGGACGCCCCCGCAGCCCAAGCGGCCCCGCCCGGGGGCGACCAGGGACCGCCTGGCGAGCCCGGGCGCCTGGAATGGGGAGCCGGGCGCCGAGGGCAGCCGGCCGCTCACGCCGTCCGAGGGCGCGGGCCGCCGCAGCCCCGCGCGGCCGGCCGCCGAGCACATGGCCATCGAGGCGCTGCAGCCGCCGCCCGCGCAGGCGCAGGAGCCCGAGGTGGCGCTGTACCGGGGCTACCACAGCTACGCCGTGCGCACCGCGCCGCCCGCGCCGCCGCCCTTCGAGGAGGAGCCCGACGCCCCCGGGCCCGACTCCGCGCCGCCGTCGCCGGCCGCCGCCCCGCCGCGGGCCCCCGAGCTCGCGCCCGGCTCCCCGGCCAAGCTGGAGCCCAAGCCCATCGTCCCCAAAGCCGAGCCCAAGGCCAAGGCCCGCAAGACTGAGGCCCGAGGGCTGACCAAGGCGGGGGCCAAGAAGAAGGCTCGGAAGGAGACGGCGCAGGCAGCCGAGGCCGCCGCGGAGGTGGACGAGGTGAGGCTGGGGGCGGGAGGACGTGTCCCAGTTCGGGTCCCCCAGGGCTGGTTGCGCTCGAGGCGGCATTCCAGTGCGGATGATTTGGGCGTGCGGAGGGTGATGGCACAGGATGGAGCAGGGGAAACCCCCGCAGGGATGCGGGCTTAGTCAAGGGTAGCCTGATCAGGACTTGGTAGCATAAATCACAGTGCAGAGTCCGCCCACCTTGGGGCAGGGGGCAGGCCTTTGTGCCTGCGATCAGGTCAGCAGGGGGCAGTGCTTTGGAGAAGGGGGTGCTGGGAGCCCTAAGCAGGTTGGCGGGGCGGGGGAGTGGGGGAATGAGTGCACCTGGGGAACCAGAGCGATCTGAGCTGAGCACCAGCAGCATCTGCTACAAGGTGTGGTAGCAGGGGGGGCTTCCTGGCAGTGGAGGAAGGACCCAGTAGGGCTTATTAGAGGGGGCTGCGAGCTGGAAAGATCAGGGACCGCGAGTGAGGCAAGGTTCTGTGGGACCAATGGATGCCGTCCAGGGGGGGATTAGCAGAAAGGAAGGCATGTTCTGGCTTCCAGGCCCAGCGCTGCCCACTGTGTGCGTTGGGACACATCCTTGCCCCTCTCTGGACCCTGTATGGTTTGGTTAATCATTTCCCAGAATTCTTCCAGCTCTGATGGTCTGCTATCCAGGTGCTGGACAAGCAGTGAGCAAAACGAGGGGTGCTCTCAGGAGGGTTCTTTCAGAAGTTCCTGCTCTTCTGTCCAGCCTTGTTGGGTCTTGGGTGGGGGGTGTTTCAGAGGCCATGGGAACTCAGCTTCTCTCCACTGCTCCCAGGTCCCCAACACCGTCCTCATCTGCATGGTGATCCTGCTTAACATCGGCCTGGCCATCCTCTTCGTTCACCTCCTGACCTGACCCTTGTCTACCAGGTGCGTCCCCTGGGGGGTGGGGAGGGGAGGAAGGGGAGCCTGTAGAGAGCTCTGGGCACCAGGGAGATGGAGGAAGGATGTTATCTACTGGGCATCTGTCCTGTGGCTAATTGAGGCCCGGCCCCCAGCAGAGGCAGGGACGACAGATTTGTGGATTTGATAGATCATGCCTTCCCCAACACACACACACACCCCTTGTTAGCTCAACATGTGCAGAGCACCTGCTCCCTGTCAGGTGAGCCCTGGGGGCTTCACTCACTCACTCATTCATCATTCATTCATTCATTTGACCTCCATTTACTGAGCAGATGCTCTGCTGGGATCTAGGGATACATCAGGGACCCACTCCTGCCCTAAGAAATGGGGTGAAGATGAGAGTAAACCCTTAACTTACAGCTCATTATGCAGAAGTCGGACATCCAGAGGTGCGGCAAAACAGCCTCTCCCAGACTCCCACAGTCTCACCTGAGCTTGCCTGAGATGGGCAGGCCCTCTTCTCTCGGCCCTCCCTTTCTCTTTTGCCCACTTCAGTCTGTAATCCCTCTGCCCCCGGCCTCCCCATCCCCCAGTCCTCCCTTCCAGAAACCCCCACTGTCAGTCAGTCAGTGTCCCATGCTGGAGCTGGGAGGGCTTGGTAAGACCGGTGAAAAAGAGCTGGGCTGGGCTATGCTGGGCTGAAGGAGAGTGGCTCTCATGGGTCTCAGGGTGAAGTATCCACAAGACAAAATCTTTTCCCTGCTAGGACCAGCCTTCACACCATAAATCCTGTGCTTGGTGATGCTAACAGTTTCTGCGACCTGCCCTGCCCCCAACCAAAGACCCCCGCCCCCCTCCTCAATCCCAGCTTAGTGTGGGTTGGAGGTTCCTACTCAGTCCCAGGACAGGAGAAGAACTCCCTGTGCAGTCACCCAGTAAATAGCCAGTGACAACATTAGCCTGGTAGGTGGTGTCCTGGGGGTGAGCGCTGGGCTCTGCTGGGTCCTGTGTTTCACAGGGGATCTGGGCGTGTTGGCTGCCGGAACTGACACTTTATGACCCAAAGGGTGGAAGGGTGAACGAAATGACAGGAGGAGGAGGGCCGGGAAGAGAGTACCAGGCACAGGGACAGCCAGGCTGGGAGAGGCCTCACGGCCTTGACTCTGAACCTGTTGAGTCAGAGCCCCCGGGCAGGGCTGCCCCGGAGGCTGGGAGAGGTGGGTCCTGGCCGCAGAGAACATCAAGCCTGAGGCTTGAACCCCGCCTCAAACCTGGCTCAGCCTCTTCCTTTCTCCCTCCCTCCCTCTCTCACCTGAGCCTCTCGCTGTCTCTCTGCAGAGCCAGCAATCCCTGCTGAGGATGTGAGGACCCATCTTTCTGCATTACCAGGCAGGGTGGCCAAGGAGGACTGAACTCTGGACCTGGAGCCCTGGGGTCCAGCTCACATCCACACCACATCCGTTTAAGGAGGCCTCCCGTGGCCCTGCGCTGGGTGGCAGTGGTGCCCAGAGGAATGGAATGTGCTGGGGATCCTCCGGGAGCTCTGTGCCCGGCGGTAGGGGAAGCCTCGAAGGAAGAGCCCTGGTCTCTTGAGCGCGCCTTTCCCTCATCCTCATCCATTCCCTTGCCTTGCTGCTAGGGTCCCCCTACCCTGAGCTTTTGTGTGTTTTGGGAGACGTCACTAAACCAAGGTAGTAATACGAACTCCCAGCCCCTTTCCTTGCACCCCTGCCCTGATTTATTTTAACCGTCTGGCTGTGGGGGGAGTGACAGATCCCCGCGGCGGGCGAGCCAGGAAGCCCCCCCCCCCCCCCCCGGCCTCCCGACGGGGCAGAGGCCCTGCCTTTCATGGGCTTCGCGCAGCACACACCGTCCCTTGCTTACAGATGTTCTGGATCACAATAGAGGCAATGGACATGCTTAGTTTGAAAATCCCAGGACACAGTGCTCCTGCCTCCTCCCACCGGTTCAGTCAGCTTCCCTCCTGGACCAGTAGAAGGGGTGGAGATGCGCGGCACTGGAGCCTGGCGTGGGAAGAAGGGCCAAGGGGCAGGTGGGATGGCCCCCGTCTTTGAGTGTGCCTGAGCCCGAGGCTGCCTCGCATCTGGGGCTTCCAGTGGGCCCAGGGCGCTAAAGGGCCACCCCGCAGGAGCCCCGGGGCTGCCAGAATAACACCGGGATGTCCTACGAATTGGTTTGTCCGTTTCCCTCACCAGGGCCCACTGCAGCCTCAAGGGAGAATGAGCATGGAAACCCTTGGAAGCCCAGGCAGATTTCTCTGGGGACAGACTCTCAGGCAGGTGCTGAAGACAGGCTGTTTGTCAACCATCATTTCCCAGGGAGAGAAGAGCAAGTCTGAGGTCCCCAGTGGGTGCAGTCTGTTGGATAATGAGCCCCTTGGCTTGCTTGGCAGAAGATGGTATTTGCATGTAGCTCATTACAGATGTTTTGTATCACACTGGATCTCCAGTCCCTTGTGCTTGCTGGGCTGGGTGGAGGCTGAGGGCTCACGGTCCCGTGACCCTGGGAGGACAGAGGAAAGGGCTTCTAGGCCCCTTCAAACCCAGGGAAGATTGTGGCAATGGCGTCCAAGCAGAACCGTGGGGATGCTGCTCTCCGGCTTATTTCTGTGGACCTTGGGGGCTTTGGTGTTGTGATCCAGCTCTGCAACCTGGAGTCTGTTTCTGATGAGGTTGGCCTCGCCTTTCCCCCTCGGTACTTGGGCACCTTCCTCCAGCTCCACGCGTGCTGTTTCAAGCGCCGCTGGGGCCTCATGGCGGGGCTGGAACCTTGGACTGCGTTTCTGTGGAGAGGAGCCTGCGGATTCTCCCATCCTCAGCCAGCCCGTGGCTCTGCGTCTGTGTTTGGGCTTTTCTGGACTCCGAGGGAAGGACAGGGCTGGGCTGGGGGCACTGCTCAGGGCTGGTGGGTCCCGGGCCTCGGCTCTGAGAGCATTGTCCAGGTTTGGGGCTGGCCCAGTGCTGGAGATAAGCCTCTGGGTACCAGAGCTCCCGGGCCTAGGGTTAGGGCTGGTGCTTGGGGTGAGGGTTCTGGATGCTGCCGTCTGTACAATAATAAACCTGCATCTGCTCATGGGCTCTGGAGGAGCTGCAGGGTCTGCTTGTGGGCCCAGCCTGAGGGACTGGCTGAAGCGGGCAAGAGAGGCTGGGGGCCCTTTTTCTTACAGTTCCCATCATACCTCTTCGGGGCAGCCAAAGCGCTTCAGTTCGGCCAAGGCAGATCAAAGACCTTCTAAGGCAAACCCTGGATTTCTAAAGCAGACTTCCAGAACCTTCCCTGAGCAGCACATGTTAGAGGAAAGAGCCTGCCCTTTGAGGTTAGGTCCTCCTGGCCTCCTGGCCTGCTCAGCCACTTATGTCTCTTCTGACCCTCAGTTTCCCCATTTCTAAACAGGGAAAATAATAGTACCTCCCTCCCTCCTGAGACTGTGGTGGGGATTCCATGAAGTGTCGATGCTCGTGGAGGAAAGCCCGGCTGAAGAAGGAGTGGAGACATGGAGACTTGGATCATGATTGCCAAACACCCCAGTACCTCTTGCATTTTGGTTGAGGACCCCAGAAGCCGCAAAAGCGTGGAGACGACCCAGGTCCCAGTTAGATAGTCACAGAACGTCTCAGGGGGGACCCAGTGGCCACCTTCCTTCTCTACAGAGGCCCAGAGAGGAGAGATTTGCCGGAGGTCACACAGCAAGTCAGCGGCAGGAAAGCAGTTGTCCCGACTCATGTGTGAAGAAGCACTTCCGGTGAAGGTTCTCCGCAGCCGGCTGCCCCGTGGGACGGTTGGAGGGGCGGGTCCCTTTCCCCTCCTCCTCCTCACCCCTCCACAGGCAGCGCCCAGAGTGAGTGGGGGCTCAGGACTCCCGCTTCTCTCCCCGGTGCCACCATGGACTCGCTGTGTGTCATTCCTTCCTTCCTTCTGTGCCTCAGTTTCCTCTTCTGCCAAAGAGACTAGAATCCCTGCCCATGGCTTTCTTCACAGGCAGTGCAGTGAGAACCAGATGAGGGGGATTGTGGGTGGTAAAGAGGTGTTTGAAACCCTGGAATGATCCAGGAATCCCAGGAAGGAGGAGGGGCTTGGAGGGACCACTGGAGGGGTGCTGAGGATAGGAATGAGGAGGGAGCTGCTTAAATCTGCAGGGGTTCTAACAAAACCCACTGAGGGAAGGAGGGTCTGTAGACTGTGTGTGTGTGTGTGTGTGCGTGTGTGTAGGAAATGGGAGTGAGGGGTGGGGGGCAGAGGATGACTGCCTCAGAATCACCTTGGATGGTTTGAAATGAAGGCTCATTCCTGAGCCCCCGGGAGCCTCCGTGTCAGGCAAGGTGGCCAGAGTCAGGCGCCCCCTGGTGGCTCAGGCGCGCACACAGACTGTCCCAGTCTCGGCCAGTGCCAGCTCTAGGAAGTTTGGCCCGTGCTCTGCCATGTCCAGCATTCATTTGAGGTGTCTTGTGCCACAGGGGAACCTGAAACCACCCCATGGGCATTGCCGGGGCCTATGACCACTGACGGCTACCTTGGGGTCTTGGCAGGAAGCTTCCAGGGCAGTGGGAAAGGACACTCAGGGAGCAAGCAGAGGTCCCTCTGTCGGGGTATCCGGGCAGAAGCAACTTCAGTTTGCTGAAAAAAGAGCCCAGGACCCTGTAAGGAGGCGTGTGAGCAGGTGGAGGGGGAGTGGGGCTGGTGTGGGGCTTCCTGCTCCAGAGGGAAATGGTAGGGGGCCCTGCAGTCCGAGTCCCGGCCTGGCCTCTGGTCCTCCAGCTCCTGGGGACAGCTCAGCAGCTGGAGGGCAGGGCTCCCACCCCAGGAAGGCCTCCCTCAGTGGGCTCCTCATCCCCTTCTGGTCCCTAAGAGGAAGTCGTCTCTCTGGGCAGAAACACAAGTGGGTGAAGGGTGTGTGTGGAGTGGGATCCAGCTGGAGATGACGACAGTACACAGTGTCCCCCACCGTGGCACCCTCGGGCCCCTCCTGTCTGGGAGGAAAGCAGCTGATGCACTCATCCTCACCGGGGTGTTTGAAAGTTGCAGGGGAATTTTCACTGTAAAAGAGAAGTCTGGATACAGCAATGCATGATCAAAGGAGGACTTCGCTCCAGTGAGATTTCAGGTATCCACGGGGGTTCTGTTTTTTTGGTCAGGGACTCCAAGGCAGAGTAACCCCTCCTCAGCTCCAGCCAACGAAAGAAAAAAGAAGTAACAATGGGGCATCCGTCTGTTTCTCCTCCCACGAGACGGAGGATATTGGCAGCGTGGGGCCAGGGGCGTTCCGAGTGCTAGGATCACGCTGCCATCGGATCCTGCTAGGATCATAGCCAGCCCTTAGTAATGGCCATTAATATCACTTGCCTGCCTGGTGATATTACATTGTCTCATTAAGCTGTCAGCCACTCCATGGGATTGTAATCGGAGGTGGAGTGATGGAGGGTAAGAGTGGAGGTGAATGGCCTGTCGCCTACTTGCACATGGCAGAACTGGATTCAAACCCATTGTCGGTCTGACCCGAAAGCGTAACTTGGCTCCTAACCATTTTCTTCGGCCCGCTACACTGCTCTGCAGTTATCGAGTATGACCACCGGGGGGCGCCATGGCTCCACACACGAGTGGTCTCATCAATTCGCTCCTGAGAAGGCAGGCCGCTTTTATAAAAAATTCATCACCATCGCTGTCCTCTGACTTACCACAATAATAACAGCTCCTATAAATAAGCACTTACTATGTGCCGGGCCCTGCACTGAGCACTCCACGTGCGTTATTTCATATATTCATCACACCAGCTCTATGATTTTTTTTTTTAGATTTTATTTATTTATTTGAGAGAGAGAGAGAGCTCAAGCAGGGGAGTGAGGGGCAGAGGCAGAGGGAGAAGCAGAATCCCCACTGAGCAGGGAGCCCAACGTGGGACTCGATCCCAGGACCCTGAGATCATGACCTGAGCTGAAGGCTGACACTTAACCGACTGAGCAACCCAGACACCCCAGCTCTGATTTTGAAACACCACTGTGTTTTGCAGATAAGAAGCTAAGATTCCAAACCAGCTCTGTCTGTCTTCAAAGCCCATCTCTTAGCCATGTCCTCCATGGAAAGCACAAATTTGATGCCTCTGGCTGGCAAGCTGGTTTTGCTTTGGCCAGAGCGGTGTTTTACAGCAGGCTGAATTTAAATGCCTTTTGGCAGGGTCGTCACTTTCCACTCAACCACGCCCTGCCCTGTCCTCATCTGTCTCATTCCTTTGTTTATGTTACCTGCCCAACTCTGAGGTCATCTGAATTTGCAACTCCATTTATGCTAATAACATTTCAGGGACTGGAATCAGATCTAGAGAAAAAACCAAAGGGGAGCTTAGAGGTTTAGGAAGGCACCCGGGAGAGATACCAAATGGTTGTGGCCCGGTGTCATTCTGGGGATGGGGGAGGCAGCCCTGTCCTGCGCTCTCCCCTGACGCGACCCGGAACAGAACGTTCTCCGAGTCATTCCAGCGTGCTGGCCCCATGCCAGATGTGTGGGCCTCCTGGGACGGACGGTGGTGAGCGGGAGGCAGATGTGGCTTGTTTGGACTCCCAGCGGGGTGATCTGGCTACTTTATGCACCCAGGTGAATCCTTCCAGAATTGGGTCTCTGACAATTTCCTTTGGCCTGGCCCACGAGCCAGTGGTTGGACTTCACCCTCGTTGCAGACTTTCTAATCAATACCAGCCACCCCGTCTGTTAGGGCTGCGCCGGGTCTCCCCGGTAACTCCTATGTAGAAGCCTGAACCCCCGGTACCTCAGAATGTCCCTGTCTTTAGCGATAGGTCCTGCAAAGAGGTGATCTTGGCCTTCAACAACAGACATTTATTCTCTCACGCTCTGGGGTCTGGAAGGCCAAGATCAAAGCGTCGGCAGGGTTGGGGTCATCTGAGGCTCCTCTCTCCGGCTTGCCCACGGCTGCCTTACCTCGTGTCCTCACGTGGTCTCTCCTCCGTGCACAAGAGCTCTTCGTGTCCCCCCCGTGACCAAATTTCCTCTTGTTGTAAGGACACCAGTCCAGTTGGATGAGGACCCACCCCAATGGCCTCATTTTACCTGAATCGCCGCCCCCACATGCACACCAGCTACACGGACGCGCCACGTGCACGTGACATGTATCTTGTGCGCACCACGCACACCGCGCACAGACACGCACGCTGCAGACAGGTGCACAGCACACGCATGCGTGCGCACTACGTGCAGGTGCGAACACACCACGTGCACACCTCACCCGCCGCACACACACGACACACACGGGCACACGACCCACCGGCACACCACACGGTACACCCAGACACACACCACCCTCAACCAGCCCCAGCGCACAGGGAGCCTGGGCTGGCCCTGACCCAGGACGCGGATGCAGAGCTCAAGGGTTTGAGAACACGCACTGCGCATGCGGCTCACCTTCAACCTGTGCCTGACTTAGAGATCCCCACGCAGCTGTTTGCACTCAGCCGCAGCTTCTTCCAAAGAGAATTCTCCCAAAATTCTGGATGAGAATCACAATCACAGAGCCACAGCGTCTGGGGGTCCCAAATCAGGAAAGCAGGGCGTCCTAGAACCCCACGTCAGTCCTCCAGCACAGTCCCAACATCGCCTCACCCCGGAAGACTTTGGGGTCCCTGGTTAGGCTGGGAGCCCCTCTACTGCATTCTCCCGGCCCCTCCCCCTTTCGGACTTGCCACAGAGTGTAGTTCATTTTAGATTTTTATGATTTATAATATAAAGTTATAATTTTATAACTCAATATCACCGTTTTCCTTCTCTGCCTCCCCAGCTAGCCCTTAAGCTCCTAGGGGTGGGATCTGTGTAAGACTCCCCCAGCATCCCCGGTGCTCGGCTGGGGCAGAGACTACCTGCTCACCTGTTCGTAGTCTTGCTGGATGAACACATGGAATTTCAGCACGGTGGACCCTTAAGAGTAACGGAAGGCCCCTCCGTGCCGTGTTGCCCATCTTCCAATCGAATGTGGAACCTCCTGTGGGCCCTCCAGGGAGCAATTAGTGTTGGACAATCTTGGGACCAGCCACCCCTTCCTCCTGGGGTCCGGAGGCTTGGCCTTTGCTCAGGCCGTGCCTCTGCTGCGGTTCCAGGGTGTTTGTGGGAGGAGGCGCGGGGTGGAGGGATCTGAAGCAGGTGTGTGGGCCTGGGAAGGGCCAGCTCCGTGGACAGTGGGGTGGGCTGCAGGGGCTGCTGATCCTTACAGTGTCAGGGGCACGGCTCTAGGGTCTAAACAACAACACGTGGCCTCGAAGCGTGGCAGGTCCAGAGCACAGACTGGCCTTGGCAGCTTGGGGGTGCCACAACCCCCGGCCCCTGCCGGCAGGGTATTTAGACTCCACTTGGGCATCTCTGAGCCCCCCTTGCCACCAAGAGGCCAGCCTCGGCACGCGGACGCCTCCAGAGGCCGGTGCGGCAGTGGGGGGCCGGGGTGGGGGGCTCTGCTCTGAGGCGAGAACCTGATAGCCTGGCACTCATTATTTTGGGTTGTCTGCATGGATCCCAAGGATGCTGTTTTCTCACATGTCAAAGCAGGAGTCGAATATTAAACTAAGTCATCACTGTGTTACTGACAAGCTCCGAGCAGGAAAGGAAATTGTAACCACATGAAATATTTATGCTTCACATTGCAGTGATGCTGCGGGCAGCGTGTTGTTTTTGTTGTTGGTCTGGTTTTCTTTTTTTCTTTTTCCAAAGTAGATTACAAAATGCCCTCCAGTGAGGAAACTGCTCGCAGAGAGATGGTGCACCAGCCCTGGGGCTGTTTTCTGGGAGAAGGGAGGTTTCGGGATCACAGAGGGAGAGGCCCTGAGAGCGGACTGGGGAGGGGGAGGCTCCTCCGTCTGGGTCACTGGTCCCCACCCCAAAGCAGCCATGTCACGAGGCCCAGCAGGGGCAGCTCCCAAAAGCTCCTCCATACCAAGAAACTGTTATTTTTCCAGATGCAGTTAAAATCGTCACATATTACTTTTTTTTTTTTTTTGTAAGTATCACCACCTAACATCTGTCGGGAAATCTGGGTTAGAGTCCCCTGTCTGGGCTGCCCCTTACATTCAGGTTTGGAGAAGCCCCCCTGCCCCGCCTCCCCGGGCTCCCGGAACCCACCTCTCGCCTCCACCAGACGGGGAGCCTGCCCCCCCCACGGCCAGCACTCTGTGCCCATAACCCCTGCTCATCACCAGACCGGCGCGTGTTGGCGCCACCGTCCTACTTCCGGAGGGGACAACACTGAGGCCGGGGAGGCCCCGCGGTCCGCGCAGATCTTCGGGGAGAGTACACGGCAGGTGAGCCTGGACTCGAAGCCCACGGAGCCGCCACCAAATGCCTCGTCGGAAGGCCTGGCTCCGGCTTGCCAAGGGCACGAAGAGACAGACGGATTTTCAACTTTTCAGAAGTTTTATTATAAAGAAACTGAGAGAAGCACTGGGCACTGGGACGGACACTTGCCAGGGCCAGGAAACTGCTGCAAACGACGTTAAGAACCAAAACCCAAACCAAACCCGAAAATCACACACACGTTATGATACACTGCATTTCTCTTCTCAACTTTGCTTCATAAATAGACAAAAGTCATTGTTGGCAATTTTAAATAGACGGACACAGGGTTAAAAACCAGAAAAAAAAAGCGCAACGTCTCCGAGTGTGGCTCTAAGTGGTCCCGCTCTCGCTGTTACAGGGGCGGAAACAGTTTGGCAGCCGCTTTTGTGCTCATCCCCAAGAGAAAACTTAAAGAAAAATATGTGCTAAGGGGTCATATAAAATGCTCTTCACCTTAAAGGAAACTACTCCCCTCCCCCACAAAATCATCTTATCGACGACGTCTTCAGCACGGTTCTAAAACACTTAGGCAACTACTTACATGGAGCCAACAGTTCAGAGGTTTGGCGATCTGTGTTCACTCGGTGAAGCCGCATTCGCGCGTCCTCGGCCGGGCGGCCGGGCCCATGCCTCTGGGGGTGCGTTTCGGTCGGAAGGCGGCCCCTCCGGGCGGGGGCAGCCCCGGGAGCGTGGGCTGGGGCCGGCCGTCCAGACGCGGAGCGCGGAGTGCAGGGCGAGGGGCGGGGTCCGCGGTAGCCCTGGAGCAGGCAGGTGGGGGGCAGGAGGTTCCCGCGGGTGCTGCGGGCGGGCCGCCTCGGCAGGGTCTGCTGGGAGGTCGAGGAGGAGACTCGGCCCTGGGGCGTCGTCGTTGTGTCACTGCTCTCTTCCCGGTCATCCTGCTTCCTGCCCGGGCTTCCCTCCTGCTGTGGGCCCTTCAGGCGCTGAGCGGTGCCCCTCCAGCAAGCCTCAGGGAGGACAGGGGAGGCGGGATTAGGTGAGGTAGAGCGACTTATCCCTGGGGAGCAGGCTGGGGAGAGAGGAGGGCTGTCAGAGCCGTGGGAGCCCAGCCGGGCCTGGGGGCAGCGCCAGGCCACCTGCTCGCTAGCCTCAGCCCCACCCTGGAGGCGTCCCCTTCACCCCCAGTCGGAGGCGCCCGCTGCCCCTCTGAGGACGGGAGGGGACGTGCAGGTCCCTCCCCCGACGGGCCATAAGCCACCAGCCCAGCTGCCCTCCTGGAATCCCGGCTGGGGACCACCCGGGCCTCCGCGCTGCAGGAAGGTGGTCCCAACACCGCCTGGCTCTCGGTCCGTGCTTAGTCATTTGCAAACTTCACATAGAATCAGAGGAAAGCGCCTTCTGTGTTTTTAAAATAGGGCATTCCCTCATGGAGAGCCAGGGGGACCTTGAGGCCATCATGCCAAGTGAAGTAAGTCCAAGGAAGACGAGTAGCGAGTATCGGGTGATCTCACTTACATGTGGCACCTACGCAAACCCCAAACCAAGCTGACAGAGCCAGAGAACAGAATGCTGGTTGCCGGGGTGGGGGGATGGGTAAAATGGGGGAAGGGTCAGAAGTACAAGCTTCCAGGGAGAAGATGAGTAAGCCTCGGGGATGCCATGTGCAGCGTTGGGACTACAGTTAATAACACTGCATTTTTGTAAGTTTCTGTATTTGAAAGTTGCTAAGAGAGTAGCTCTTACGAGTTATCACGGGACAAGGAAAGCATCTGTAAGTGAGCGGCCACGGGTGTTGCCTAGACGCCGGCGGCGGTCAGTCCCCAGCACACACCAGCCTACTGCAGAGTGTATGCCGTACACCTGCAACTAATACGCCAGGTCTCCCTCATTTAAAAAAAATTAAGTAAAGCAGGGCACCGCAGTGGTCTGCCCTCCGTGTTGGGGGGAAGCTCGGACACGGTTCATAATGCCCATTAAAGAGCCCCCAGCCCCACACTCTGACTGGGAAGGAAGCCTGCGGCAGGAGGGCGGGGGTGGGAGGGCCTGCACCTGCTGGGGGGTGGGGAAGGGGATTCGGGCTGAGCCGAGTCTGCCCGCGCAGGTAGACTCCCACCGGGCACCGGGCACCGGCCATTGGCCGTGGGCCATGGGCCGTGTCTGCTGGCTCACTGGCGGGCTGGCTGGTGAGGGGCAGAAAGGCCAACGGCCGGGGCTAGGGGCAGCCGAAGCTGCCTGTCCCCCACACGTCACGCCTTCCAGGCTGTGGAGCCACTGCTGGGGCCACAGACCCCAGGGGTGGCCACGGGATTGGTCCTTGCCAGGGGAATGGGAGTCAGGGTTGGCAGGGAAAGGAATTGGGTGCCCTCTCCACCCCATTTCCCTCTTCAGCTGCTGAAATGAGAGGTCACTGACTCTTGGAGCAGGAAGACCTTCGAGAGGAAGGGCCGCTAGCGTGCCGTTGAAAGGCTAAGAGGCTAAGAGCGCAGGATGGAAGAGGAGGCCCGGAGGCTGAGGTCCACATAAGGACCACGGAGAAGCCAAGTGGCCTGGGGGTTGGTGTGTCAGGGGGTGCTGGGCTGTAGCAGTGGGGGTCCCAGTAAGGTGTGTGACTCCTGGTGTTGGCTCGTTGGCCCTTCGCCGAGGGTGCGGTGGACGCCGCAGGTGCCTCCCCAGGTCCCCTTTCCTGCCCTCCCAGCAGCCTCTGCTCCAGAGAGCTGCCCTGGGCTGGATGAGAGCTGCCTCCTCCAGGGGCCACACTCCCCGGGGCAGCCCACAGCCAGCGGCTGACTGAGCCAGGGAACAAAAAGCCCTAACCTCAAGGCCAGACGCAGTGGGCGGTGCACGGGCACCAAGCTCCGGTGGGCTCAGGCTGAAGTGAGTCTCTGGCTGAGCGCACACCCCCCGCTGGCTCCTTCCCTGGCCCTGTCCCACCTCCCTCCCTCCCTCCCTCCCTTTCTCCTGCAAGCCCTCCCTCCACATGATCAAGGGCGCCCAAATCCTGCTGCCCAGGCTCCGCTTCTAGGGAACCCGACGGAAGACAGATGACCCATCCGTGAGTGTCACAAGGCGGCCCTCGTGAGAAAACCAGGACGGCAAGAGATACAGCCAGACTGAAGCTGGGCCCCTTTCCCAAGCAGAGCCCTGGCATCAGACCCGCTGAGTCCTTCTGGGGTCTTGCTTTGTTCTGCGTCTTCTCATGAAGACGGCGGACAGCCAGCACCCACGAGGCGCGGTTGCGGGGCCACCGTGACCCACGGGGCCTCGCCTCCCCCCAGCCCTGGGCAGCCCGTGCCCCCTCTTCGGCTCGGGCAGCACTGGGGCGGCATCGGTGGAGGTGGGGCGGGGAGGACCCACCTGCACGTGCTGACGCCACACTCCGCGCTGGGGTAACTGCTGTCCCAGTCCCCGCTGCTGCTTGGGGGGTTGGACGGGCCAGGTGAGCGGGGTCCCGAACCGCTGGGGAACTCGGAGATGTGAGGGAAGTCCTGCCAAGGGGGAAGGAGGCGGGTGAGCAAGGCAGAGATGATGGGGTGCACAGCGCAGGCGGCAAGTGGGGGGCAGGAACTCTCCGTGCCCGCGGGAGTTCACAGGGACACTTCCTCTGGCTTCTCCAAAGCCTCCCCTCTGCCTCTCTGCCTGGAATGCTTCTTCCTTTTCCCTGCAGAGCACCTTTTGGAAAATTCAACCCTTCTCCTAGCTGCATCTGGGGGGTGAAGGGCTCTGCTTTCAGGGCCTTTCTTTTTCTGGCCTCAGTTTCCCAGTCTGCAAAATGGAGTTGTTGTGCTGAGCCACGTGAGTCTGTGGAATGTTCAGTGGGTCAGGCCTCCAAGGCTTTGGGGAGAGCCAGGGGCCGGGGCTGACCCGGCAGAAGCTGCATGGCCTCAGCGCCTTGGGCCAGAGAGCAGAACTGGACGGAGGATAGGAGAAGGAGGGCCTGGGGTGTCCTAAGACTCTGAAGACTGGGAACTTGTCAACTGTCCGCTGCAGCCAGTACACCTCAGGGAAGGTGTACTAGACCCATTTCACAGACGTGGTGACTGAGGCTCAGAGAGGTAAGGTGCCGAGGTGGTGCTGCCGGTGAGGGCCCGGGCTGGTACCCGAAACCCCGAGCTGCCTGCCTTCCCCACCCAGGGTCCTGAAGAGCACGTTCCCACTGGGCCCTGCTTACCTGAGGCCCTGGAGGTGAGGGGCTCAGAGCCAGCTGCACCTGCAGTGCCATGGGAGTGGGCAGGACCGGAGCCTGGGGGGCTGGGGACATGCTGACAGGCGGACTGAGGAGAGCGCCCTGGGCGTGGGGTGGCAGGGGCAGCTGCTGGTGCAATGGGGGGCTGAGCGGGAAGGAGGGCGGCGGCGGCGGGGACGCGCTGAGGCCTGGCAGCAGGGACTTGGAGCCCAGCGTCCGGGCCAGGCTGGCCGGAGAGGCCCCGCTGCGGAAGGCCTGCAGGTCCGACGGCGTCAGGAAGGAGGCCAGGCCCGGCATGGCATACATGGGCTGCTTGGGTGGCAGCATTTTGGCCGGCGGGTTCGCCTGAGTGCCCTTGGTCTCACCCTGCTCTGGGGAGCTCTGCAAGGAGACAGACACCAGTCACTCTGGAGAAGACGGATAAGCCAGAACTTGGGCCGTGAGACCCGCTGGGTCTGCAACCCGCTGACATGGTCCGTGGCTGGCTCTCTGGCCCCTTGGCGGGGAGCTACGGGCAAACCAGAGGTAATCCCAGGGCCTCGGTGCACTTGGCTCTGACCATCCAACCACCCCCTGCGTTAATTCCTGGGGCTCTCCTGCCCGTGAGGAAGCCCAGCCTCCTCAGCCTGGCCTGTGAGGCCGGCCTCATCCAGCCGGGCCATCCTCCATGCTTCTCTCCAGCCTCTACACCTCTGCCTGTGCTGTTCCCTCAACTTGGAACGCCCTCCGTGCTTGGCCCTTTGCGGCCTGACCCATATGCCTTGTGCTCTGTGACAGCTTCCAGACAAGGCACCTACGCTCCTCATTTCAGGCCCGCCGCTCAACCCCACTGGAAGAATGAAGTGAAACGAAATGCACGTAAAGTGCCGGCATGAGCGTGGCACAAAGCAGGTGCACGGGAGGAGTGACCCCACTGGGCTTATTCGTCCTTTCCAGGAACTAGGGCACTGACCATTCCCGTGGGCCCGGGCGCCTCCCTTATCAGGGCTGGGCCGATGGGCCAGGGTGTTACCTTGGAGACGAGGCTAGCCCTGTAGGCCGCCAGAGCCTTCAGATACTCCTTCTTTGCCGCTTCGGTCTTTCTTTTATAGGCCTGAAAGATCCAAGACATGGGCAACATTGGGGAGAGGTCAGGCGATCAGCCGGAGGTCCAGCCGCCGGTAGCTGGCATTTGCCTCTGAGCTGGTTCTGCTCCCTGTTCTCCCTGGATGCCCTTGAGAGGGGCCAGGGGCGCATGGTCAGTGGGAGAGGAAGCCTGGACTCCAGGCTGGCACGGCTGGATGGACAAGATGGACAGAGATGCTTATTCTCGCTTAACAGAAGAGGAAGCAGGAATCAGAACGGTTAAGCCGCTAGTGAACTCTGCTGGCAAACAGCGGACCCGGAAGGGCTCTAGCCTCCCAGCTTACAGATGGGCAAACTGAGTCCAGGAGAGACCCCAGCAGGAGGCTTTTCCTGATTTCAGACATTCCAACTCTGTCATTGGCTCCAGGGCCTCAACGCCCTGGGGGAGGGCCCTGGAAGGGACAGACTCACCTGCTTCTGCTCCTCTCCCAAGCTGTCCCACATGGAGGCCACAATTTTGGACACATCCCCGAAGGTGGCACTGGGGTTCTGTCCCTTGATGGCAGCCTGAGTGTCTCTGAAGAAGAGCGCATAGGCTGACACAGGTTTCTGCGGCTCGTTGGGGTCCTTCTTCTTCTTCTTCTTTGGGTTCTTCGTCTTTTTTCCTGGGTCAGTTGAAGGTCTCTTCTCTCCTGACATCTGCACAGGTGAGAGGAGTCAGGAAAGCAGAGACGCCAAGGGCCTCCCCCTGCGGGTTCCCCACCCCAGTCTGAGGCGCAGGGGACCTTCCTCAGCAGCCCCACCCCGTCTGTCCGGCTCTGCGCATGCGCACGTGCCACCCTGGACTCCAGCGCGGGCTGCGTGGGCCACGCTGTCATGCTCACCGCTCCCTGGTGAGGGAGGCAAAGGACACACACACACACATGCTCACGTGCACACACGTGCACACACACGCTCACAAGCACACAGACGCATGCACACACACACACACACACACACACACACACGTGCTGGGTAGGAGCTAGGAACCCGGGAGTTTTTGTTTCACTCATGAATGAAAATCAGCAAGGTGGCAAAGTTGACTCAAAGAAATATGAGAGAACCTGCCCTACAGAGCAATGAAACGGTCACCTTTGGGGCTTTTAATCTTTTCTCCTGGGCAGAGGTCATTTGCATCTCTACAGGAAGAACTTAATTTGCCTTTTAATCAGACAAAAATTGTTTACCTCTCTGCCGCTTCTTTCCCAAGGTAACATGTACCTTTACAGAGTGTAGAATCCCCGAATGGATCATGAGTAATGAACCCCGACAACGTACGTTCTCCTAGGGAATCTGGGGCCTCCCGCGCGAGCCTGCAGACAGCGTGCGCAGCCCTGTGCTCGGCCCTATTTCCGAGTTTTGAGGGTATCAATTTTTCTTAACCATTCACCCTTCTTGTGATCACAAATAATCCCCAAAGATGATCCTTAGTCACAAAAGATCGGTGTCTTCCACCTACTTCCAGGTGTGCGACTTAGGGCAGGGGGCTTGGTGCCCAGGGCCCTGTGGAATGACTGGACGGGAAGGAGGTTATGTGACTCGGTGGGTGCGGCCTCACTCGGGACGCCTGGCCTCCGAAGCAGGACCGCAATCCTGTGAGTGTGCGACTCAGGGCTTGCGGGATGGGAGCCACGTAGGGATGCTTGCCACAGACCTCAGTGGGTCACGGGTAGGACCCTCAGGCCCCACGGGGACCAGGAATTTGGTCAAAGGTCCTGGATCCTATAGTGAAGACGGTCACTCTCTGCACCAAGCAGATGAGGGTGACACCAGGAATTGATAGGGAATTCATGGGCCCCTGGGCAAGATTCAGGCCTGCATGTCTGAGGGACAGTGAGGGGAAGCCCATAGCCCTGCTGCACCTGTTCCTGCCTCTCTCTGCAGCCAGACTGACGTAACCTCTCTGGGGCCTTGGTTTTCCCATCTGCCAATCGGAGAGGACAATGGCCCCGACCACACAGGGCCGTCATGAGGATCCCATGGGTTAATGCTGGTGATGTGCTTAGAACAGTATTCGGCGCCAACAGTGTCTGCTAAATAAAAAAGAAAATAAAAACTGCTCCTGCCTGGCCTACTGTAGAGACCAAGTTGTCCTGGGGATGCAGCCGGACCAGACCCAGAGGCACACACCCAGCCCAGGCAGTCAGGGCCCCTGCCAGGTCCAAACTGCCCCCTGCCAGGCGTCTGCAGGGCCACCGCGTGGAAAGGGTGAGAGCTCTGAGGAAGCAGAAGGGGAGGTGGGAGTTGGGGGATCAAGTTTAGATTCTGCCACAGGCTCATTGGGAGAGTCGCTGCGAGCGAGGCCATCCCTGGGCTCTCTGGCCTCTGTTTTCCACCCCAGTAAGACACAGTGCCTTCCGGAGCCAGGGAGAGTTGTCAGTGTGAAGGAAGGACAAGCCTGGACAGCTGGTGACCTCTCAGCCCTGACATGTTCTTCAGAGGCAGGATCACCCATGACTCTAGGGATGCTGGGGGGGGGGGGGGGGGTGCCCCGGGGGGGGGGGGGGCAGTTTCGTGCTGCCCGGGTGTCCTCGCTGGGCCGCACAGCTTTGTCAGAGTATCTTCTCCTAAAAGGCCAAAGTGACCATAGACGTGACCCTGAGGATCTTGCCGATGCCATCAATGTCCCTGAAATGACCCACTGGCCATTGAGGAGTAAGACTTCACATTTTCACAGGATTCTCTCATCCAGCCCCTGGCCGTGGGTGAGTGTCATCTCTGCTTTATACAGAAGGCCGTGGGAGTGGAGGGGCACAGCTTGGCAAGGACACTCCGCTAACTTAGCGGCCACAGCCAGAAATCCCAAATTCCAAGCAGGGCCTTTTCCACTGCCCAGGGGCTCCGGCCGGTGGGCCCTGTTCTACCTGCTGATTTCCTTCCTCTGTGTCCTCCAGCAAAGGACACAGTTGCACTCTTGCGGTCTGGTCTCGAGGCAGGTGATGCCCGTTGCCACACAGGGCCTGGGCACCTGCTGACAGGAGGGCATCTTAGGGCCCTGCGTGGCCGCCCTACCTACCTTAAGATGCGCTTCTGATTCCTCCTCCTGAGTTGAACTGGAGGGGGAGGGCGTGGCTGACTTGCTCCCTGGGGGTGACGGGGAGCTGTGGGCGATGCCACTCCGGATGCCCATCTGAGAGATGAGCTGGGACTGGCTGAGGGCGCTCATGTGGCTGGCCAGCATCGCTGGGCGGCCCAGCAGGGGCCCCGGCCGGCCCGAGTCATAGGCGGCGACCTCCGAGTGGACCATCTCCTGGATCTAAGAGAGGAGAACGGGGCATGGTGAGTTAGAGAGGACCTGCCCGCCACCATCACGTCCACACATGGCGGGATTCAGAGGAGGGACGTGCCAAGGAGAAGGGTGGCCAGCTCCACGTGAGCTGCACTTTCCCAGGCCCAGGTGAGTGTGGCCCTTCTACTCTGACCCCTGAGAGACTGGGGCACCTGGGGGCGGCCTACAGCTCCTTGACAGTTTGCCTTCTGTTGAGAGTCACCCTGGACAGCCGGTCAGCAGCTCAGCCCTTGCTAGAGAGCTCAGGCCAGCAGCGAATTGATCGTTTTGTGACATCAAATCCTCCTTCCTGGAACACGTGTGTCTCTTCATTTATTCACTGTGCGGGCCAACAGCAAAGAGCGCAGAGGCTCAAAGCGGACTGCATTTTGAAGCCTGGTCCGGCTACTTATAAGTTGGGTGACTCTGGCTAAGTTACTTAACCTCTCTGTGCCCCAGTTTCTTCATCAGAAAAATGCAGATAATAATTAAACCTACCTTCAAGGGTTGGTTAGGATGAAATGTGCCTGGCACCTAGTAAGTCATATATTGTGTAAGGGTTTGTAAAATACATACAATAAATAAATCTCTTAATAAAGCTATGTACTTCTCTTCCTCTAAGTCAGTAATTTTCTTGTTAAATCTTCCCTATGATATTTCTAACTGGTTATTTTGGGAATATAAGAAAGCTCCTGATTTTTACGTACAAGCAGTGCTCACACTAAACACCTATGTGGAACAGTGTGTCCTTTTCACTT
Source organism: Phoca vitulina (assembly GCF_004348235.1). NCBI lineage: Eukaryota > Metazoa > Chordata > Mammalia > Carnivora > Phocidae > Phoca > Phoca vitulina. Next base: position 3,136,619 of record NW_022589725.1, read on the forward strand.
AAATATTTTAAATACACACACACACACACACACACACACACACACACACACACACACACTGTGGAGTGAGGCATACCAATATGCATACTCTTGTAATTATTTTTATTGCCTTTGCACCTGTGTTTATCTTCCTTTGTTATTTCTGACGCCGAGTAGCTGTGTTTTCCTCGCACATTTTCTTCATTAGGCAAGCTCATGGATTTTCCCCTTTTATTATGTGGGAGGTTTCTTCCTCCTCAAAAGAATCAAATTTCAAATTGTTTATCACTTCTCCGTTTTCTGATTCCTTAATATCTAATCTTCTGTATCTTTATTAATTACGTCCTCTGATTCTAAAAGATGCGTGACTGTCGTTTCTGCCCCCCCCCCCCCCCCCGATTTTGGTCATGTTTCTAATTCATTCTTTCCATTCTATTTCATTAGAAATATGTCTAATGCCATGAAGTTGCCTCTGGGCATGACTTTGACATTTCTCATAGATTTCACCATGAAAGATTTTCATTAGCGTTCTCTTCTGTGTGTTTATTTTCTATTTCAGTTTTTAGTTTCTTTCATCCAAGAGTTGTTTAAAAAACGTGTTGGAGAAAGAAAGTTTTGAAATTTCTAAGAGGTTCATTTTGTTTGTTTGTTTCTTTTCCCTTTGCTACTAATTTCTACTAACACAAGTGATCAAAGGACATCGTCTGTACTACTTGCACGTTTGAGACTGTGGTAAGCTTTCCTTTGGGACCGAAATATGTTTATACTTTGTGTCTGCTCCACAGGCCGCAGGAACAGGGTGAGCTCGTGTGCAGATTAACCTGCTCCATTAGTGGCCTCGTGGTATGATTTTGATTCCTTCCTTCCTTTTTTGGCACGTCTAAGTTACCTGCAACTTTTCTGCTTCCATCACGATCTTCCTTCAACACTTAAAGTGTTTTGTTTGGGGACTTCGACGTTGTTTTTTATTGCAAAAGGAAAACTCCAATTATGCCTTCATTATGGATTAAATGTTAATATTATTATAAAGCACCTCCCTTTTGCCTTCAATTCAGCGGAGTCTGATCTGAACATCGCCATCCTTGCCTGGATATGTATTTGTTTGAATTTGTCTGGTGTGTCCTCAGTTCTGAGGAACTTTCTTTTTTAGGTTTCTCTTCCCTTCCATTTTTTTTTGGGGGGGGTTATCTTTGGCAAATGCTGTCATTTGTATTATGTGCTTTTTGAAAGACTGATTTTCATAATATTTTCCATGGCTACTTTGGGTCCCATACTTTCTTGAGTTACATATATAAGTTAGTTACATAAATACATACTTTTAAAACTGTCTACTTCATCCAGATTTTAGCACTAATAGCATATACCTAGGATAATATTATCATATTTTTAACCTGCTCTATGCTTTTTGTAGTTAAATTCCCAATTGCAATATTGTGAATGCCTGTTGCTTTTTAAAACTTTCCTTCTCAAAGGTTTATATGTTTTATCTACCCAAAGAACCAGTTCTTATACTTAAAAAAAAACATTTTGACAAGTTTTCTAGGAATTAAATTTTGCTTTTCTATGAATGTTGACCTCAGGTATCATCAGTGGCTTTTTGTGTAGCTTTCAAATTAAATAATTTATTTATACTTTCACATTTTCTTTTCTAATAATATTAGTATCTAGGGCAGAGGTTCAAACAGGGACCATTTGCCGAGGAACCTGGTCATGTCTAGAGACGTTTCTGGCTTTCACAACTGGTGTGTGTGTGGACGTGGTGCTACGAGCATCTAGTGGATAGAGGTCAGGGATGCTGCTGAATGTCCTGCAGGCTGTAGAATGCCCCCTACACACACACA
>NW_022589725.1:3138448-3387504 GCF_004348235.1 Phoca vitulina
ACACACACACACACACACACACACCCCAAAGTATTATGTATCCCAAAATGTCAATTGTGCTGAAGTTGAGAACCCTTGCTCTGTAGCTATGATTTTTTTTCCCATGAGGAGCATTTTAACTGCATCATATAAATATTTTTATAAATATTCTACAACTGGAGATTTTATTTTTTTAACCTACAGTTATTTGGAGGAGAGTCTTTATTTAACATATCCTTTTGTTATTATGGTCAGAAAACCTGATTCCTAGAATTTTATCTTTTTGGTATTGGGGTTTTCATTATGGCTTAGGGTATGATCATTTTTGGTAAAATGTTCCTGTGCATCTGAAGTCGTGTTTATGCTGTAATATACACATTTCTCTCTGTGTCTATTCAATAAACTTTTTGACTACTTAAGCTGTGAGATCTCAAGAAAAATGAGTTAAATCAGCTCCCATGCTCCTGTGTTCCCCTCAGTTTCTCTATAGAATTTAAACAGGTTTCCTCACATATATTGATGTGACATTATTCATTCCTATAAATGTTCCAGAATGCTATATTTTCATGATGGCTTCTCCTTCTTAATAAAAAAACCCAGCATCTTCGCCTCAATTAATATTTTTATGTTAGATCTGACTTCACCTGTGATCCATATCTCTCTTTATTTTTCCATTTTATTACTGTTCTGCATCATTTTAAGTGTGCATCTTGTAAATAGTGTATAGGTAGATTTTGGTTCTGAGCTCTTTTTGTGAAATATATATTTTACTATTATAGCAATCATAGAGAAACCCAAGAAACAGACTTCAAGTGCATTGTTTCAAAGAGTAAAAGATTTTACAAAGAATTCGATTAAAAAATGGACAAAGAACTTGAATAATATTTTGAAGACATACAAGTGGCCAATAGGGTCATGAAAAGGTGCTCAACAGCACTCATCATCAGGGAAATGCAAATCAAAACCACAATGAGATACCATCTCTCATCTGTTAGAATGGCTATTGTCAAAAAGATAAGAGATAGAGGGTTGTGAGTTTGGTCCCATCTTGGGCTCAATGCTGGGCATGGAGACTACTTAAAATAAAAAAAAAAGATAAGAGATCAAAGTGTTGGCAAGGCTGTGAAAAAGGGGGACCATTGTGTGCTGTTGGTGGGAATGTAAATTGGAGCAGCTACAATGGAAAACAGTCTGGAGGTTCCTCAAAAAATTAAAAATAGAACTACCCTATGATCCAGCCATACCACTTCTGGGTATTGATCCAAAAGAAATGAAATCACTACCTTGAAGAGATATGTGTTCCCGTGTTCACTGCATTATTTACCATAGCCGAGTCATGGAAACAACCTCGTGTCTTTGAACAGATGAATGGATAGAGGAAATGTGGTACATATGTACACTGTTATTCGACCATAAAAAAGAAGGAAATTCTGCCTTTTGCGACAGTATGGATGGGCCTGGAGGGCAGTATACCAATGAGATAAGTCAGACAGAGAAAGACAAAGACTGTAGGTTCTCACTCATGTGAGGGCCTAAAAAAGCCAAACTCAAAGAAAGAGAGAGAGAATGGTGGTTGCCAGGGCCAGGGGCTGGGGAAAATGCGTGAAGGTGGTCAAAGGGTACAAACTTCTAACTGCAGGACGAATAAGTTCTGGGGATCTAATGTACAGCATGGGGATTCTAATTAACAATATCTATTATATACTTGAAAGCTATTAAGAATGTAGATCTTAAGAATTATCACCACACACAAACACACAAAGGTAATTATGTGAGGGGATGGAGGTACTGATTAACCTTACTGTAATAATAATTGCACAAAATATATGCACGCATCAATCATGTTGTAGACCTTAAAATTACATATGTTAAATGTTAGTAATATCTCAATAAAGCTGGAAAAAATTTTAACTCTCAAGAAAATAAGAAGAAAATCTCTTCTCTAAACATCCCTCTTTCCATTTCAACATGTACACACTCTTCCTTCCCTGAATCTTAAACAAGAATCTGACATTATTTCTTCAAGGACAAAATGGCCTTGGGGTTCTATGTTTAGGACTTGCGTTTTTTTTTTTTCCCTTCCCAGCAGTATGCTTAGAATTCTTCAACCAGATCTTCCTGACTCTGTAATTTAATATATTGCCAACATGGGATAACGGCAGACTTCTGAATTTTTGCAAATCTGCAAAGTATGAAATGTTCTCAAAGTTGTTCTAATTTGCACTGTCCTGATTACTTGAGAGGCTGAACACGTTTGCTTAAGTTTACTGGTCATTTGGGTTTCTATTTATGCAGCTGTTGGAGTGTAAGCTAGTAAGTAACGTAAACGCTTCCGGAAGCAATCTCATTAATACCCAGGTATAGTGAAGATGTGCAATCCTGTAACCTAGCAATTCTACTCCAAGATATTTATTATAAAGAACTTTCCCAGATGCACAAGAAGACATATATACTGCAAGATAAATTTTAAAGACATTAGAATGGGCAAATGATTGTGCTTTTGGTGGAATGCTGAGCGCTGGCTCTGGACTTCTGGGGTTATCTGTTTCTAAAGGAATGTGTGCCTTTGTCTTTGATTAGGCTATTGTACAACTTTGTAACCTGTAGAAAACTGAGATTAGTGCATCTTATTTTTTATCATTAAATTATTTTCATTGTGGGGGCACTGGGGTGGCTCAGTCGGTTAAGTGTCTGACTCTTGATTTTGGCTCAGGTCTCGACCTCAGGGTCATGAGTTCAGGCCCCGTGTTGGACTCCACAGTGGGTGTGGAGCCTACTTAAAAAAACATTTTTTTCATTGTGGTAAAATACACATAACATAAAATTTACCACCTTAAACACTTTTTTAAAGATTTATTTATGAGAGAGAGTGTGAGAGAGCAAGCGCTTGCAAGTGGGGGGAGGGGCAGAGGGAGAGAATCCTCAGACTCCCCGCTGAGCAGGGAGCAGGAAGGGAAGCAGGGCTCGATCCCACAACCCATGAGATCACAACCTGAGCCAAAAACAAGAGTCGAATGTTTAACTGACTGAGCCACACAGGCGCCCCTAATCTTAACCATTTTTAAGCGTACCGTTGACATTCACATTGTTGCGCAACCATCACCACCATCCATCTCCAGAGCTCTTTGTATCTTGGAAAACTGAAGCTCGACCTATTAAACAGTAACCTCCTATTCTTCCCCCTCTGTGGCAACCATTTGACTACTGTGAAATTTGACCACTAGTCTATGAATCTGACTTCCCTGGGTACCTCCAGTAAGGGGAATCATACAGCGTTTGTTCTTTTGTGACTGGCTTATTTCACTAAGCACGATGTCCTCAACGTTCACCCATGTTGTAGCCTACATCAGACTTTCCTTCCTTCAAAGGCAGAATAAAATTCCATTGCCTGGGGCGCCTGGGTGGCTCAGTTGGTTAAGCGACTGCCTTCGGCTCAGGTCATGATCCTGGAGTCCTGGGATCGAGCCCCGCATCGGGCTCCCTGCTCAGCGGGGAGTCTGCTTCTCCCTCTGGCCCTCCCCCCTCTCATGCTCTCTCTATTTCATTCTCTCTCTCAAATAAACAAATAAAATCTAAAAAAAAAAAAATTCCATTGCCTGTGTACACTGCATTCTGTTTGTCCATTCCTGTCTTGATGGGCATTTGGTTTGCTTCCACATTTTGGCTGTAGTGAATAATGCTGCTACGAACATGGGTGTTTAAGTACCTCTTCAAGTCCCTGCTTTTGATTCTTTGGGGTACACACTTAGAACTGCTGGATCATACAGTAATTCTATTTTTAATTTTTGAGGAACTGCCATATTGTTTTCTATAGCAGCTGCACCATTTTACATCCCTACCAATAGTGCACACCTCCACATCCTGGCCAAAACTTATCAGTTTTTTTTTTTAATTTTTTTATTGTTATGTTAATCCCCATACATTACATCATTAGTTTTAGATATAGTGTTCCATGATTCATTGTTTGTGCATAACACCCAGTGCTCCATGCAGAACGTGCCCTCCCTAATACCCATCACCAGGCTAACCCATCCTCCCACCCCCCTCCCCTCTAGAACCCTCAGTTTGTTTTTCAGAGTCCATCGTCTCTCATGGTTCTTCTCCCCCTCCGATTTCCCCCCCTTCATTCTTCCCCTCCTGCTACATTCTTCTTCTTTTTTTCTTTCTTAACATATATTGCATTATTTGTTTCAGAGGTACAGATCAAAACTTATCAGTTTTTTTTATAGTACCCATCCTAATGGGTGTAAGGTGGAATGCAAGGGATTCTTGTCCATGAAAATGCAAATAAATGTTGTCTGGTAGAGGTACAATTGATCCCACCTTGTAGAAAAGAAGATTCCAAACACTATATTCTCTGGGTCACTAGATATCAACCAGTTTTGCATTTATTAGAAAATTTATGTCAACATTTTTGGTTGCTGAAACCTATGTGTATTCATCAGATTCTCCTTTGAGCCAATTGTAACATATTATTGGCTTTCTCATTAGTGAACGAGTTAAATAAATGGACACGTCTTCATTTTATATTCACACCAGAGTCATGGTGTTACCTTTCAAAACATATACATGATAACAAAGATAATCATTACAGTGTTTTCCAAATTCCAGAAGAACTGGAAATCATGTCAATGTTCACCAATTAGTGAAATGGTGAAATCTGTGATCTATTCGCATAACAGCATTCTGTACCGAGTTAAAGGGAATGACCTACAGCTACACCTGCCGATGTGGATGGACTCAGAAACGGTAATGAGTAAAAAGAGTCTTAGGATACATGCAGTATAATACCTTTATGTACATGTTTAAAACATAAAACATTACTACAAAGTGTTTAAGGACATATAAAAATGTAGTAAAAGCATTTTTAAAAAAGTCTCAGGAAAGGAAAGACAGATACAAAGGCAACTTAATTTGTATCTGTAATATTTTAATTTTTCAAAAACAGATCTAAAGCAAATACTAATTAATAATAATAAGCAGGGGCTCTTCCAAGCATCATGTTGAGGCTGAATGTGCTGGGTTCTGGGAAGTCCGGGAAGGCGGCTGGCATGCGCACCACTTAGCTGGCTATGTAATGCATCCTGAAATAAGGGGTGATCGCTCCCCTGAGCGTCAGCTTGGGCCCTGAAGCCTCCGCTCCCTTGCCCAGCTGCCTCTTCACTGGATGCCCACAAGCATATCAACATGTTGGAAATCGAACTCCATTCCCCTTCTGTCTGTTTCACCAAAACACTGAATGGCCCTGCCAGCCTTGCAGTTGCCCGAGCCCACACTGGGGCACCAACCTTGATTTCTCCGTGTTCCTTGCACCGCCCCCCCTCCCCGCCCCAGACACACCTCTGCTGGCTCTGCTTCTACAGCGAACCCTACGTCCCCTCACACGTCTCCCGCCCAAGCACTGTCAGCTCTCATTTTTCCTGTTTCCTCGTCTGCTCTCCCCACCTCCCGCCAGCCTCCTTCCCATACACTCACAGGAGGGATCTCTAAAATACATGAATGAGACCACGCTACTCCCCTCCTTAAAATTCTTCCTCCGCATCCTGAACCTCTTAGAGTGCAATCCACTCCCCTTTCCACGGTCTTCAAGGATGTGCATCATGGAGCCCCATCTGACGCTCCAGCCCTTCTTGCAAACTATCCCCCACCTACTGCATCCCTCACTTGCCTTGGCCTCCCTCTCTCAGATCTTCAAGTGCAGGAGGCCTTCCCCAGCTCAGCTCTCTGTGCCCGAGCGTTCCTCCCCTTGGTCTCTGCGTGTGGCTCCTTGTCTTTCAGATGTTAACTTGAATGTCACCTCCTCAAAGAAGCCTTCCCTGACCACTTCGTCTAAAATCCTAACCCACAACCGTTATTTTGCATCATCATATTGCCTGTTTCCTTCATAGCGGTTATTTCCAGCTATAATTATTTTGTTGCTTTATTTGTCTATTGTCTCCTGAGAGCATTCTCTGCCGAGGGCAGAATGGAAGTTGAGCACCCTGAAGTGTGCCCCTCAACCCTGAGGGTCAGGAGCGTGTGGAAAGGCCTGGGCTCTCTCTCCCCTTGGTGGGGCAACTCCGAGGTGTTCTGTGCTCTCCTCAGAGGGTCCGCAGTGGGGCTGCGTTCCTGTGGCCGCAGGGTCACAACTCACCACCCCACCCTTCCCTGGCTTTCTTCCCTTCCAGTATCAGTTCCCTTCCTCCTTTGCAGGGCCTCCTGGCCTCACCCCCACACAAAATACTTGCGCCCAAACCTTTGTGTCAGAGTCTGATTTTAGGGGGATCCCAAATTAAGATACCAGCCCCCTCTCAGGTGCCATGCTGGTCACCGGAGCAACCCCTCTTGAGTATAAAGGGTCTCCTCCCTGCTCAGACTCTTTCAGAAGCTCCTCCAGGGCCTGCTAGCATTGTCCTAGCCCTGTGAAACAAAGATCTGCACCCCCTCTGTCTTCCTGACCTCTCCAGATCCTTCCCAGAGCTCCCCAGGGACACGTGGGCTTCCCTCTAAATGAAGACTTTCCCCCTGTGGCTCATGGGTCCTTCCCTCCTTGTCATCATCCTTCGAGGCGGACCTGAAACATCACCTCCTCAGAGAAGTCTTCCCTGACCTCCCTCTCCAGCCCCCCCCCCTCTGGCCACAGCGCTTTCCCCAGCTTTCCCAGGACTCAGCATGGTGGGCATCAAGCATGGGCTTCTGGGCAGAGACGCAGGATGGGCCTCCCCAGCCCCGGGCAGGCGGCCCAGCTCGCGTCTGGCACTTAGGAGGTATGTGGCGACCAAAGGCTGCACGCCCCCTGCTTCTCTCATGGGAACATATGGACACGTCAGGGGCCACATCCGCAGCCTCTCTGGGAAGGTGAACAGAGGAAACAGTAAGGAGGCGGCGGCGTGAACGTAATTAGATTCGCCTGGCTTAATAGGTTCTCGGAGGGGCAGGAACACAGCGGTGTTTTTCATAAGTTCCCCATTTGCAGCCTCTGTGGAGAGAAGAGCCCCAGGTGCCGGGGGTGCCCCCACCCGGGGAGGGGCGGGGGACAGGATAAGCAATGGCACCTCCTCCTTCCCGCCTTCTGCTGGTTCACAGAACTAACACCCCGCCTGCCTCCTCCCAGGCAGGGACGTGGTGTCGTTAAACAAAGCCTCACACTCTGCCTGGGGAATTGGGACTTTTTTTCTGGAGGCAACAGCAGCTCAGCTCAATTCTGTTCCCTCACTGAAGCCTCTGCCTCGGCTCCAGAGGGGCCAGAAACTTCTCCTGAATTTCTAGTCGGACCCCAAAGGAAAATTAACAAGCCACTGACCAGCATTTTACAATCCCTCCCACGGCCCCAGAGTGGCTCTTTCCAACTGATACTGATCTCCCTGTTCTATAGAGGACAGTAACAATTGTGATAATGATTACAATACTTAGTATTTTACCGAGTGAGTACTCACTGTGCGCCAGGCACTGTGCCAGGGGCAGCATGAACAACAAAACACTCTTATCACCCCTGTTTTAAAATAAAGACACTGAAATTCAGAAAGATTAAGTGACTCTCCCAAGGTCACATAGCCAGGAGTGGGAAAGTCAGAATTTGGGTTGTCTTCTGAGACTGAGATCTTTTCATATCTTAAAGGCTCTAGTATGGGGCGCCTGGGTGGCTCAGATGGTTAAGCGTCTGCCTTCGGCTCAGGTCATGCATGATCCCAGGGTCCTGGGATCGAGTCCCGCAGGGGGCTTCCTCCTCCTTGGGAGCCTGCTTCTCCCTCTGCCTCTCTCTCTCTCTCTGTCTCTCATGAATAAATAAATAAAATCTTTAAAAAAATAAAAATTAAAAAAATAAATAAAGGCTCTAGTGTGCATGCAGAGTAATGAACCTGCTCTCACAGGGCAGGTGTGCAGATCCAATGAAAAGATAGCTTTGTACAGAGCCTAGCACATGGTAGGTGTTCCTTTCCTTCATTCCCTTATGAACTTGTTGAAAGTATCAGCTTGAAGCTTGAACCAGATCTCAACTGGGCTAAGAAGTGGCCGGAAAAATGGATGTTTCTGGAGTATGAGAGAAGCCAGGAAGGAGGCTCCAAAGAAAATAAAAATAACAGCCCAAGGCCTGGCACAGAGGTAGTGCTTCACAAATATTTGTTAATAGTGGTTAGATCAGGAGTTGGCAAGCTTCTTCTACAAAGGGCCAGATATGAAATATGCTAGGCTTTGCAGGCCAGATGGCCTCAGTTGCAACTATTCAGTTCTGCCATTGTAGCACAAAAGCAGCCCTGGACAACATGTAAATGAACGGGCATCGCTGTGTTCCAATAAAACTTTATTTAAACAAACAAGTGGAGGGCCAGAATTGACCTATGGCCATAGATTGCCAATCTCTGTTTTAGTTGAATATTAAGTAAACAGAAATAGTGGTAGAAGCACTATCCTTCCGGTGGCAGTTAACATCTGCCAGGCACGGACCTTCTGAGCATATTTAATTCTCACCCAGTCATGGGAGGAGGGTGTGTTTATCATTAGCATCTTACAGACGGGAAAGCTGAGGCTCAGAAAGGGAAGTAACATGCCCCAGGTCATTTAGTGTAAGTGATAGAGATACGATTCAAACCAAGGCTGTCTTGTTGCCACGCCGTGTCCTCAGGGACTACACCTCCAGCCCACCCTCCTGTCCAGCCCCTACCCCAGGAAACAAGCACTGGGTGCTGTCCCTCAGCTAAACCCTGCCCTGGCCACCACCTGGGGCCTTGCTCTAACTGCACTGCAGCCTCTCTTTAAAATCAGAAAGGCCTGGACTAGCCACAAAGACCTGGTAGTCAGTCCCTATCCTGACGCTGATCTTCCATCACTGTCTTGAGCCTCCTTCTTAGGTCCTCAACTAGGCCTCTGCCTTGAGCTGCCCTCATCAGAACCACCTCTGTGGTCATCCTACTTCTCTAGTCCCCCAGGGTCCCAAGCCTGCTCCTGTTACTCATTTATTCAACAAACATGCCCTGAGGGCTGCTGTGTCTGGGCCCCTGGGATAGATGGAGGAGACAGAGAGTCTGAAGGAGGAGACAGAGAGTCTGAAGGGGGAGGCAGAGATGCCTCCACACAGTTTTAACCAGAGCAGCAGAGGGACCTGGGTGGGGTCAGAGAAGGGGCCCCTCCAACGCCTGGAGAGCCCGCAAGCATCTCCCCAGGGGAAGACTCTGAGCAGACTCTGGAAGGGGAAGTTTGCAGAGGATGAGGAGGTGCGGAGGGCATTCCTGGGAGCAGGGACCGCCCATGCAAGGGCGCAGAGGCATGGAGTAACGTGATGGCTAATTTATCTGTCACTTTGACTGGGCCACAGGGTACCCAGACATTTGGTCCAACGTTATTTAAGGTGTGTCTCTGAGAATGCTTCTGGATGAGATTAACCTCTCGCTCAGTAGACTGAGTGAAGCAGATTGCCCTCCCTAAGGTGGTTGGGCCTCATCCAATCCACTGAAAACCTGACCAGAACAAAAAGGCTGAGGGAGAGGGGACTTCACCAGCCCGAGTGCTGGGACATCCTCTTTCTCAGGAGAACCTGGACTAATCCACGTGGCACGATGAGCTCTACAAGCTGCCCACAGCCTGGCATAGCCGGACCGTTGGGAGGAGTGGGAGGCGAGGAAAAGCAGCATTGGAGTCTAGCACCGGGGGACCGAGGCCTGCAGGTGCTAAGGGGAGGGCCACAGGCTTTAAGCAGAGGAGGGTCAGAACCCAGATCTGTGTGCTGCCAGCCACCAGGGAGTCCTGTGATCCGTGGCAGGACCGCCTACCTGGGGAAAGTTGCCTGGGGACGCTAACAAGAGTCTCAGGACTCCAAGCAGCACAGAGAGCCTGGGTAGCTGTTCCCTGTTTCTCTAACAAATTACCTCAAACTTGGTGGCTTAAAAGAACACAAACTTGGGACGCCTGGCTGGCTCAGTTGGTGGAGTGTGCGACTCTTGATCTCAGAGTTGTGGGTTCGAGCCCCACAGTGTGTGTAGAGATTACTTAAAAGTAAAATCTTAAAACACACACACACACACACACACACACTCATCCCCTTATTAAAGTTTCAGAGGCCCGAAGTCCGGAATCAGCCCCATCAGGCGACAGTCAGGGTGCTGGCAGGGGAGGTCCCCTCTGGAGGCTCCAGGGGGGAATCTGTCTCTTTGCTTTATTTTTTCTTTTAGGATGGATGCTGTCCTTATTCCTTGGCTTGTGGTCCCGCATCATGTGGCCTTTCCTCGCTGTGCTTCACTGTCACGCCACCTAGTCCAGGGGGTTGGCCCCTCCTGCCCCACCTCCCTTATAAGGATTCATGAGTACAACATTGGGCCCACCCAAATAATCCAGGATAATCTCCCCATGCCAAGATGTTTAACTTAATCACATCTGCAAAATCCCTTTTGCCATATAAGGTAACATGTTCACAGGCTCAAGGGACACCTCGGGGGCGGGGCACTGTTTCGTTGACCACACTCCAGCAGCAGTGATGTGGGGAGTCACACCCGAAGCTCCTCCTCGGCCAACCAAATCAGCTCTCTGAGGTTTCCTTGGGCTTTAAGAGTCAAATACTTGAAAATTATTTCCTTTTACGAAAAAAACAAAAAACATTCCAGCACCAAAGAAAGGAAATGAAAGCTAATAGGAAGCCTTCCCCAGTGCCTGCCTCTCGCCCGGAAGCCTTGTCAGTTAAGTATTTCTAATAAACTTTCATGCTTGGTGGGAGATCCCTCGCACGCTGACAAATTTCTCCTGGAATCTGAGATGTCTTGTTCAGAGTAATAGCTATATAGTGCACAGGTGCCCAGCTGCTATTGTAAAATCAGTAAGCATTTAATTGAAACAAACGACCATAATAATAGTACATTATCCCTGCAGGCCGCGCGCCATCATAGTTTTAATTATTGAGTTAAGAGTCAGACTAATTTATCCTTTTAAGGCAACAGCCCCGTTCCTGGATACACTGATCATCCTGTGATGAATATGAAGGCACCAGCAGGGAAGGGTGTAAATGGAAAGCAATCTGTCCCCTTCAGGGCTGGTTTTGTCTTGGAAGAAAGGTTTGCAGAACAGGATCTCTGAGACACTGGGTCTGGGACTGCTCTGCTGGGGGAGTGCGGTTTCTGTTTGGGTTGGGTGGGAGCTGCGGCCCTCACGCCCCCGCTCAGAGCCTGCCCTCGTTCCCCACCGCAGTCCAAGAAAAGCCCAAGTCCTTACAGTTCACAAGCTCCCAGAGCAACCCCCCCAGGAGCACCAGCAGCAGCTTGCTACCTCTCTGGCCCGCCCCCCTCCCCCTTTAACTCCACTCCCGCACGCTCGCCTCCTGCTGTCCCTTGAAGACACCCACGCATGCTCGAAGCTCAGGGTCCTTCTCTAGCTCAGTGTGATTTTGCACCGCAGGGGACATTTGGCAATATTTGGAGACATTTTCAGTTACGACCGGGAGATGCTACTGGCATCTACTGGGTACGAGGCCAGGGGCTCTGCTAAACATCCTACTATGTGCAGGACAGCCTCCCCCCATGAAGAATGACCCAGCTCAAAATGTCAGTAGCGCCAAGGGTGGGAAACCCTGGAAGTTAGCTGTTGCTTCTGTAGGGGATGTTCTTCCCCAGCAAGGGGGGATACCTACCCCACTTACTCCCTCACCTCCTGCCCATCTTGGTCAGATCTGCCCTTTCCTACCTTCCCTGACCATCCTCCCCAAATTGCCCTCTGCCCCCCTGGCACCCCACACCTTCTCAACCCCCTTCATGCTGCCGTTTTCTTCCTTCCAATGCATTGATCACCTGCGAACACACTACCTGACTTCTTTATTACTTTACTATTTCTTATCTTGCTCCGCCTGCCAGGGTGTGAGTTCCACACGGACTCACATCTTCCTGTGTTCACCCATGGACTTCCAGCACCAGAACAGCACCTGACGCACAGCAGGGCTTCAGTGAATGCTTGTTGAATGAATTATCTGCTCAGACTCCTTCCTCCTTCACGTCCTACATCCACGTGGCCTCCAGGTCGGGCAATGCACCTCCTCATGATCTGCCAAGTCCACCCCTTCTGGCCCAGGCTCAGCACCAGTGATGGTTAATTCTGTGTCCACTTGGCTGGGCTAAGGGGTGCCCAGAGAGCAGGTAAAACTTTTCTGGGTGTGTCTGGAAGGGTGCTTCCAGAAGAGATTAGCATTTGAATTGGCCAATGAGTAAAGCAGATTCCCCTCACCCGTGCAAGTGGGCATCAGCCAAGCAAGTGGGCATCAGCCAATCCATTGAGGACCTTCACATAGAACAAAAGAGAACAAAAAGGCAGAGGAAGGGCAAATTCTCTCTCTTCTGAAGCTGGGACATCCATCTTCTCCTGCCCCAGACTTTGGAGCTCCAGGCTCATAGGCCTTTGGACTTGGACTAAATCATCCCCCCAGCTCTCCTGGCTCTTCAGCCTGTAGATGGCACATTATGGGACTTCTCAGCCTCCATTACCACAGGACCCAATTCCTATAATAAATTTCCTCTTATATGTATGTCTGCATATGCTGTTCTGTTTCTCTGGGGAACCCTCACTAACGCAGAGCCCGTGCTGCTTAGGCATCTGTCTAGCAAGTGTTCTGGGGTAACTTCTGAGTGCCACCTGGCACACGCTCAGTTCCTCAAGGGCAGAAGTAGAGGCCTGTGATCTGTCACAGCCCCGGGGCCCTCACGGTGACAGCCCATGAGCCACAGACCCTGAGACACAAAGAAGGCAGGCAGAGCCCCTGTCACTCAGGAACGGCCACCAAGTCCAGCGGGACAGACAGATGAGTGAGCCAACCATGTCACAGAGTGTGACACGTTATTAATGCACCCACCCTTAATGCGCCGTAGACGCACTCACCCACACAACAAATGCAGTGTGTTTCCTGCGGTCCTATTCAGGCCTACGAGATTCTTCCAGCACGTTAATATTGTGTGCCACCAAGGAACCACCTCTGGCCACAGAGGATGCTAATCCAGTGGAACCCAGCCGCAAGTGGAGGGGTGAGCACTCTCCCTGTGCCCGTTCGCCCCCACCCCCCTCCTCTCATCCCGCCCAGCCACAAGTTCTGGCGTGAAAGCACTTTCTGCATGTTTCTCTTCAGTCTGTGTGCAGGTTGTCCTTTTCCCCCATAACCCAGCAGCAAAAAAGGCATCCTTCCCCACCTTCCGTGAAGTTACCTTTCCAGTTCTTACTGAGAGTTTATTTAGTAAGAATTGAACATATATTTTTTAATAGGATCATTATGGTTTTCTGTTAATGCTGTGGTTACAAAGTTGCATAGACCTTGAGAGGTTTGCCCTGGCCCTATTTTTCCCGTAAGCTCTGTCATTTTTAGGATTTTGCAGGTTTTGTAGAATTGCGTCTCTCCTATCGTAGCAGAAACATCTGTATTTACTCATATCTGCCATGTGCCAGGCACTGCAGAACACGGATGTCATGGTGAGTAATACAGGCGCGGTCCCAGCCCCCACAGAGCTGACGGTCTTGTCGGGGAGACGGGCATCAATCAATTCCACACCCAAGTCAACATGCAGTCACAATGGTGATGAGCGCCGGAAGGAAAGCCATGGACCACTGTGAGCTTGTGAGGGGCAGACTGGGGCTCTGGAAAGGCCTCAGTGAGCAGGTTAGTGGGGGGGCGTGAGAAGGACAGGAAGGAGGAGCATAAAGAGCCAGGAAGGGGCCGGGTGAAGATGTTCAGACTTCATCCTGAGGGTCACCAGGAGCCCAGAAAGATTTTAGGCAGATCAGTGACTTCAGTTTTAGAAAGGCCAGCTTGGCAGCTAACAGGTGAGAAGTGACATAGTCACTGTGGCAGGTTCAGATAATGGAAAGGAAGAGATGGCTGTGAGAGAGGCCAAGGGAAGAGAGAGAGGCGGGATTTGGGACTGGTCATGGCAGGTGGTCCAGGATGACGCCAGATCACTAATGATATTCACAGGCTGGTCACATGGGAGGAGAGACGTGTGCAGCCGGGTGGGGAGGAGGGGTCAGTTGCGGGCAGGCTGAACTGGGGCAGAGCATCCAAGTGGGGTCACCAGGTGGGGATGGTCAACTACATGGTCTGCTCTTTAGAGGTGGGGACCGAGCAATGGAAACTGTCCTGGGGTCCCCGGAGGTCCCCAGCCCCCATGGTGGAGAAATCGGGCTGAAGGAGAGGGAGGTGTGGGAGGGGCTGTGAGAAGGGGTGGTCTGAGCAGTGGAGGACGCCAGGAGCGGCATGTGAAGTCACATGGAGGAAGCAGAGAAGGAGGGCATTTCAGGAGGAAGGGAGTGGCCCCTAAATGTCAAGTATGATAGAGGCAGGGCGTGCCCCATGGATTTGGCAATGTGGAGGCCACTGGCGCCCCTAAGTGGAACAGTTTTGTAGTTCGGGGAAGGCAGAGGCCGGAGGGAATGGGAGGGAGGAAATACAGACAACCAGGGTCGATGACCCTCCCTGGGAGCCCCACTGGGACCATCGGGAGAGAAACCGGACAGAGGGGAGGTGTCCAAGGATGACCTTCTATGTAGACGCTAAGGGGAAAGTGCAGTCGTGGAGGGTGGGTATTGCTGTCCCGGAAATGCCGCCGCGGGGACATGGACTACAGAACTGAGGGGCCAAACACCACTATGCCTCTTGCCAGCCACGTTCTTATCTTCAGTCTCAAGTGATCCTTTTAACAAGCCCTGTGAGGTAGATGCTGCCGCGCCCACTTCACAGATGAGCACATGGAGTCCCAGAGCAGTAACATCAATTGCTCCTTGATCCCAACCCGGGGTCTGCCTGACCCCACAATCTGAGCTCTTCCCACTACGGAGGGTGGAGGGGTGCATCGCGGGCCTGGCTGGGCCACAGTCACAGAACACCCGAGAGGGCACAGTTCTGCGATGCATCCAGGGTAGTCGGCACAGCATCACTGTCTGGTTTTGACCACAGCGGAACTCTTCTGTTTCTTTGTGAGGAACAGAGGCCTGGGGAGTGCCTGCAGGACAAAAGCAATGAAAACCACCAGGAAACTGCTGTGATTACAACAGAACTGGAGGCTTGCGGTCCAGAGTCAGCAGGATGGTCACCCTGAGTGCCAGGGGGCTGCTAGGATGCGGGGTGCACTGGGGCCCAGGCAGTGATGAAGCTGGGGGAACCCGGAGGGCAGATCACAGGGTGAGAGCTTGCTCGTGCAGGCTCTGGGGAGCCCAGATGGCCCAGCAGGTTTCCTGTGCTCCGGGCAGGAGCCCGGAGGTAGGGGTCAGGAGGCACCCGGGGCAGATGTAATGGACAGGAGAGCGCTGAGAGCCGGAGCCGGTGCCCTTGGACACAGGGAGCTGATGACCAAAACGACCTGTCCAGGCTGTGAATCCTCTGTCTTCCTGAACTTGATCTTCAGTTCCAGTTTTGAAGGGGGCCTGACGTCCCTGCCAGCAACACGAGGGCCAAGCCGCGTTCTGCAAGGATGCACCTGCTTATCTGGCATCCAACCTTTGCTTCCCCGTCTGAGTGGGGGGAAGGGTGTATTTTATCTCCTTATCTTGTCGTCTGGCTACCACACTGGAATGTAAGCTCCACGGATCACGACTGTCATCTGCCTAGGGCTTCAGAGAGTGCCCGGTACACAGCAGGGGCTCCACAGAAGTTTATAGAATGAATGAAGAGTGCAGGAGTGAGTCCAATGGGACAAAGCTGAGAAATGCCACGTGTCTTACTCAGGGTCTTACAGCCTGAAGCATTGGAGCCAGGATTTGGGACCAGAAAAGGGGATTCTTGCCTTTAGCAATAGCTCCCCAGGGACAGATGCCCCCTTCCCATTACCAGTCCAACCCCCACACCCACGCCTGGCCACTGCCAGGGACTCTGCTAGACCCCTGTCCTCAGCACCTGCCTCTGGGGATGGGGCAGCTGTGACGCCCTGCTGGCCCAGCTCCCTGGGCCTGCAGCCCTGTTTGCCTTCCTAGCCCCTACTTATTTTTCAGGATTCAGCTCAAATGTCATGCCTCCAGGAGGCCTTCACTGGTTCTCCTACCTACACCAGGGTCCCCCAGTGACTACCTCTCATGGCACCTTGTTATTTTTTTCACTGGCCTTGTCATGGTTGTGATTATACATGCCCTGCCTGTGTGCATGATTCTGGCTGTGTGCTCCAGCCATGAACTGGGGACTGTGGTTGCTTTGCTGGGGGCTTTCCCCCCAGTGTCTAGCCCCAGGCGTGGCAAAGAGCAGGCCCTCAGGAAATGTGGAGGGAATGAGCCAGGTAGACCTGGGTGCTCTGGGCCCCAGAGTGGCAGCCTCCCCAAGCTCCAGGCCAGCCCAGTCAGTACCCAGGCCCTGAGCGGGCGTTGCCTCCCACTCTTCCCTCTCCAACACTGGAGACACGCCCGCCTGGGTTCCTGCGACCTTCAAGCCTCATCTGCTCCCCACTGGCAGTCCTGCCTCTTTGCCTTTGCTTATGCTGTTCCATACCATTCCTCCAAGTCTAGAGCCTGGCTGGAGTCCAATGGTCCTGGCATGCTCAGGGTGAGAAGACCTTACCCTGAATGACCTGAATGACCTTGACCAGCCACTTCACCTTCTGGGCTTCCTCAGTGGAGGGGCTCTAAAAGGGGCAGAAGTGGAACCAGATTTGCATTTCAGAAAGCTCACAGGCTTCCGGGCGGCCCAGGCCATGACCCGGATATCTGAGCTGGGATGGGGCAGTGGGGCTCCCCCGAGGCAGGGGCAGTGCAGGTAGGAGTGACTCAACAGGCAGGCTCAGAATTGCACTACTGCGTATTTACCCCAAAGATACAAATGTAGGGATCCAAAGGGGTACGTGCACCCCGATGTTTATAGCAGCAATGTCCACAATAGCCAAACTGTGGAAAGAGCCAAGATGTCCATCGACAGATGAATGGATAAAGAAGATGTGGTATATATATACTATGGAATATTATGCAGCCATCAAAAGGAATGAGATCTTGCCATTTGCAACGACGTGGATGGAACTGGAGGGTGTTATGCTGAGCGAAATAAGTCAAACAGAGAAAGACATGTATCATATGACCTCACTGATATGAGGAATTCTTAATCTCAGGAAACAAACTGAAGGTTGCTGGAGTGGGGGGTGGGGTGGGAGGGATGGGGTGACTGGGTGATGGACACTGGGGAGGGTATGTGTTCTGGTAAGCGCTGTGAATTGTGCAAGACTGTTGAATCTCAGATCTGTACCTCTGAAACAAATAGTGCAATATATGTTAAGAAAGAAAAAAAGAAGAAGAATGTAGCAGGAGGGGAAGAATGAAGGGGGGGAAATCGGAGGGGGAGAACCATGAGAGACGATGGACTCTGAAAAACAAACTGAGGGTTCTAGAGGGGAGGGGGGTGGGAGGATGGGTTAGCCTGGTGATGGGTATTAAAGAGGGCACGTTTTGCATGGAGCACTGGGTGTTATGCACAAACAATGAATCATGGAACACTACATCAAAAACTAATGATGTAATGTATGGTGATTAACATAACAATAAAAAATTTTTTAAAAAAAGAGGCAGGCTCAGCATGGCTCAGAGATTCCAGGTGACTGGGACCCACAGGAGAAGGAGGCACAAGGAGAGCGAAGGGTTACTCACCCCTCCCCAACGCTGAACGTTCTACATTCTGAATTAGCACATGTGCTAATTAAAACCATCTTTCCAAAGAATTTATTATAGGATATTCCAAGCTAATTATAAATTCTCTGTAGCTGATCCTGAGGAGTTTGCTAATGCGGTGTTGAAATCTCTTTGGCCACCCTCATTTAAATTATTCATCAGGCCCTGCAACAGTTGTGAACTGTAATTTAAACAGTCAGCTCATGAATATTCAATTAACACAACAAACACTGGCGTGTTTTACTGCCTTGCTGCTCAATATTTTGTATCCTCATCCGTGTTTACATGTTTTTATGAACTCTCGAGAAAAGCGTTGCCTGTTGAAGTCCCTGGTTAAGCCAAGATTGAAATGCCTGGGAGGGGCTGGAGGCGGCAGGCCAAGCCTCTGACACTCTTTCTCAGAAGAGCGGCAGATCAGGCTGGAAGGGTCCAGGGAGGGGAGGCCCAGAGAGGGCAAGGACTGGTCCTCAGGTAACACAGCACATCCAAGGCACATACGGGACTCAGAGTTCTGGGGCAGTTCCCACTGCCTAAACTGCCATAAAGTAATCGGCAAAGGGGGAGCAGGGACATCTGGCTCCGAGACGATATTAGGAGCGCAGAGGAAGCCAGGCATTGCCTGCCATCCAGCTTCTTAAAGGCAATGGCCAAGTGTTGCCAAAGTGGCTCAGGACCACAGGCTGTTTTGCAACCCGGGCTGGCTCCACCCTTAAAGATCAGAGTTCCCGCCCCTCCATGGCCAGGTCAAAGGACTCTGTGTCCCCCTCTCCCTAGGGTGATTTTTAGGGCCCCTACAACCTGCAAATAGTTTTGAAGCCTCCACAAATGGCCCCTCACTTACTCTCATCTCCCTCCTATGAGGTGGGCACCTTGATGACTCCCAGGTTTACAGGTAAGACGGAGGCTCGGAGGACGAAGAAGCTTGCCTGGGGAAGAGCTCTCTTTTCCTCCCTCTCTGAGACCACGCCCTCCAAAAACCGTTTCCACAATGCTGAAGGAACCCATCTCAAGAGAGTTTTATACTTGAGGAAAGTCAGAAACAGCCTCGATGCCAAAGAACATTGTTTATGTTCACAGTGAAACAGCCACACAACAGAACGTTAGGCAGCCGCTGACATAAGGGTGTGGCCTGTAACTACGGACGTGGAAATACGTCCCTTGGCTACTGCTGCAGAGAATCGTGGGGCCACACAGAGCAGCTCCAACAGAACAGACTACAAAGTCCAGGAAAAGGCCCCATGTTATGTCTTATTTGTGTAAACTGTATGTGTATCATGTGCAAAGATATGACTGAAAAGATACCTAACCAGCAAATGGTTAATAATAGTTACTTGTGGATGGTGCAGTTTAATGATCTTTTCTTTCTTCTTCGTATTGGCGTGTAATTTTTTTTTTTTTTACAACAAACCATGTACCATTTTTATAAAAATCAATAAAGCTATGTTTTTGGAAGAAGTAGAAGATGTAAGAATACCTCATTTCAAAATGTAGGACAGGATACAGCCAAAGCCATACTCAGAAAAAATGTACAGCCATCAACTTTTTAATCATTAAACAATAATCAAGAAAAGTAAATGAACTAAAGAATCTAAAGTGAAACATCTACAGAAAGAAAGGAAGGAATTAAGAGATGTAAAAGGAAAAATGAATACATTAAGAAAAAAGAAAAGTAATAGAATTAATACATAACTCTGATGGTTCTCTGAATAAAATGAATGAAACAAAGTAGAGAGACCAATAACATGAATGAGCCCCCCACAAGATGAGCATGAAAAAAGAGAAAAACTACAATATACAACTTTAGGGATATGAATGGGATGTAATTACAGGTACAAAGGCTTTAAAAATTATAAGTAATACTACACGTGATTCAGTGGTAAGAGCTGTAATGAACTACTCATTTTATGAAGATGGTATAACCTCTATGATGGTTATATAGATTATAGTATAATCTGTATTTCACTTCAGAAATATGAGAAAGATATATAAGATATATAAATATATAAGATATTATATAAAGAAAACTACTGATCCAGTCACTATAAAAAATGTAAAAGATGGGGTGCCTGGGGGGCTCAGTCAGTTAAGTGTCTGCCTCTTGATCTCGGCTCAGGTCTTGATCTCATAGTTGTGAGTTTGAGCCTCGCATTGGGATCCATGCTGGGCATGGAGCCTACTTAAAAAAAATGTAAAACCAAAACCTTAAGTAAAATAATAGTGCCTTAGATCCAGCCTCACATTAAAAAAACTACATATGTATGTATGTACGTTTAAATATGTATGTATACATGCATATCATAACCAAGTAGAGTATGAATACTGAGCAATCTATTAATAAAATTCATCACCCCAACATACTAAGGAAGAGAAACTATATGATCATCTCAATATATACTTAGTAGGCATTTGATAAATGGAAGAGGTCTTGAACAACCCGCCAAAAACAAGAAGGAAAGGCCCAGGTACAATTTACAGACGGGTCAGTTCCCCACGGGGGTACAAGCCAAAAAGTGGGTGGTGACTTCATTGCAGCAACATACATGGGGGTGGGGGGGCCTTGAAAGAGAACAGAGCAGGGGCGCCTGAGTGGCTCCGTAGGTTAAGCGTCTGACTCTTGATTTTGGCTCAGGTAATGATCTCAGAGCTGTGAGATCCAGACTGGCATCAGGCTCCGTGCTGGGTGCTGGGCGTGGAGCCTGCTTGGGATTCTCTCTCCCTCTCCCTTTGCCCCTCCCCATACCGCGCGGGCATGCACTCTCTCTCTCTCTAAAAAAAAAAAAAAAAAAGGAAAAAAGGGAACAGATCAGAATGATGTTCCCAGTGGGTGGGGCTGTGAGCCCTGCATCTGATCACCCACTTTGTGTGGAAGAAGGAGCAGGTGAGACTATAGTCAATTCTCATCCTTCACGGTAGTTGGGTTCTTTGTGTGTGTCTGTGTGTGTGTGTGTTAAGATTTTATTTATTTATTTGACAGAGAGAGAGACAGCGAGAGAGGGAACACAAGCAGGGGGAGCAGGAGAGGGAGAAGTAGGCTCCCCATGGAGCAGGGAGCCCAACGTGGGGCTCGATCCTAGGACCCTGGGATCATGACCTGAGCCGAAGGCAGGTGCTTAACGACTGAGCCACCCAGGGGCCCCGGTATTTGGGTTCTGATTAGCGAATGTTGAACCACTACTCCTAGGGGAAATACAGGGTTAGGTTCCTGGGAGCCTCTGGTCACAACATTTTCATCTACCAATCAATATATGATCTTGTTTTATGTGTGTTTCTGTTTAAAAACGCCTTAGTTGATATATAGTTGACTCATTAACATTGAATTCAAGGCACTGTAACTCATGCCTATTTTCTCTGTGAGACATTTCTTGAGTTTAGAAGCACCAGGCAGCATGTCCACACTATGCTTGGGGACCACTTTAAACAGTGAAATAAGCCACAAAATGCAAAAAAAATGTGGCACTACACAAACTGCAAAACAGATCCTTGTTCACGGAAGGAAAACGGAAGCAAGAAGGCACAGCACTGCCTTGTTTGACCCCAGCTGGGAACGTGCACGTGGAGTGATGTGAATTTTCTGCCATTTTTGCGTGTCCGCGGATGACCATGAACACACCATGAGTATTGATTTCGGGGTTATAAATAAATTTTAGCTAGTAGATGAAGTGGCCAATAGAGAAATCCGCCAATAATGAGGATGGATTATATACAGATTCACAGCAGCGGCCAAGGGCCTGGCTGTCGGTCAGGGGCCTAGAAGGAAGAGATATGTGAGCTTGGAGGCAAGCCAGGTCTGGGGGAGAGGTGTATGGATGGAGATACAAGAGTGAGCATAAAGTGAGATTTTTGAATCATGTTTTGCCAACCAGAAGGCATTCGTCATAGAAGAGGCACTGAACGATCAAGTGGACAAAATGGCTCAGCCCATTGCGATTAGCCAGCTATTACCATCAACCACCCCCAAATGGCACTGAGCGCCTGGATGGAGTGGCCAAGGTGGCAAAGATGGAGGCTATTTACGGGCCCAATGACAGGAACTCCCCCTTGTCAAGGCCAATTTAGCTGCTGCCGCCTCTGAATGTCCACCCTGTCAACAACAGAGACCAATGCTGAGCCCCACACGTGGCATTACCTCTGGATGGTAAGTCTACTACGCTGGGCCCCTTCCATTACGGACGAGCCAGCCGTGCATCCTCTCAAGGATAGATATTCTGGGCGTGGTTTGCCTCTCTATCTGCAGGACTTGAGCCAGGACTGCTCTCTGGGGGCTCACCGAAAGCCTGGTCCACAGGCATGGAATCCCACACGACACGGTATGCAACCAGGGGGCCCATTCACAGAGACAGGTGTGGGAACGGACCCTCGTCAGGGGGCTCTCCTGGCCATAGCACATGTCTCGCCGGCCAGAAGCCAGCATCCTCACAGAATGCTGGAAGAGCCTTCTACAGGGGCAAAGCCTCTTCAGCGTGGAAACACTGAAAGGATGGGGTACGGTCGTCCATGGTGTGGTATGGGCGCACAGTGGAGACCTCCATGTGGTTCTGTGAAGAGTACATGGGTCCAGGAGTCAAGGGGTGGAAGCAGAGACAGCAACAGCCCTACACGTTATCCCTCCCAGAGACCTACCGGGGGATCTTGCACTTCCTGGCTCTGCAATTCTGGGCTCGGCTGGGTTGGAGCACCTGGCCCCCCAAAGGGGCATGTTCTTGCCAGAGGACACAACAAGTAGCCTGCTGCCAAGGGCCTTGGGGCTTGTGTCTAGGGAGCAGCAGGTGAGAAGAAGACTCCCCGTCATGGCAGGGGAATTCATCCTGACCGGCAGGAGGAGGGAGGGCGGCTGTGACTCCGTGGGGGCAGAGAGTGTAATACACATGTGACCCAGGTGACCCACCTGGGCGCTTCCAGCAACTCCCTTCCCCATCGCAACTGTGAATGCACAGGTGCAGCAACCTTGAACAAGTGCCAAGGACTCAGACCTTTCCAGAGCAGGTAAGACACAGAAGCCACCAGATCCATCGAGGGGATAGCCGAGGGGGAGGGGAACTGTCATTTGCTCCACTAAGTTTCCTTCAGGAACAGGGGCCCAGGGAACCAAGGAGAGTCAGACCTGCATGGCACAAGGGGCCATGGTCAAATGCACGGGTCGGCCCTCCTGCTGTGGGAACCCCAGTGCTGAGAGCCCCAGCCACTGCTGCCTGGCTCCATGAACATGCTCTAGCTGAGGCCACCCCTAGCCAGCAGCTGCGCACACGGGAGATACTGAGGCAGCACCATCTGGTGAGACGAGCAGCTCCTCCCGTGGGTGACTGGCCTGGGCAAAGCTTTCTGGGAATTGTGCCCTGTCTAAGACTCTTCATACCCAGCCGCCCTCCTACTCCCGCCTTCCACAGGTGTCAGCCCTGCATCCCCCACCTCCCACCTTATCTTTCTCCCTCTCAACAAATCTCTTACCTGCCTGATCCTGTCCAGCGCTGCTTCTTGGGGGATTCAAACTAATGCAACCAGAATCCCTCTGTGGGAGAAGACTGCACCTTACTTGTGTTGAGAAATGCACTATGCCCTGCTCTGGGTGGAGGGTGACCCCAGGGATGCTCAGTTCAAACCAAAGAGGCCCTAACCTAACCTCTAAGGAAGTCAGGTGCTGGGAATGGAGGAGCCTCCGTTGGGCTGATTTCAGCGGGGCATCTGGATCTGTAGGCCTTGGCGGGGGAGATGCAGAGGCTGAGGGGAACACAGCGGCAGACAGAACGGAGGGGAGCCCATGAACTTGCCATGCGGGCAGGGATAGGAGAGAGAGGTCATCAGAGCATCTGTGGGGCCACAAAGGGACTCGGCAGCATAGACACGTGCTGCTGTCTGTGGTGGGCATCCCCGTAAGACCTCCAGGGAGCCAATTTTGTCCACCAATACTTGGGCAGGTGGATTTCTTGGGAGATCTAGAAAGGATACAGAGTTCTCTGTGTGGGTGGGCAGAGAAGAAAGAGGCAGCTCGTACACAAAGCGCTTAGAGACTAATAGCATTATTATGGCTATCATGCTGAGCATTTTATAAACATTATAGCATTTAATTATCAAAACAGCTCCATACGGTAAGAATTATTAACATATCCATTTTACACATAAGAAAACTAAAGTTCAGAGGGGGTGGGGAGCTTGCTCAACATGGCAAGCAGCTGGAGGAACTCAGATTTAAATCCACGTCTCGCGAGGTCCAAGGCCAGTGATGTTACTTCTGGCAAAGTGCTGACCCCCTTTCAGCACAGCAGTGAGCAGCGGGTACAGAGACATGGTGTGAGTGTCTAGGCTAAGGGGCCACAGCAGAGGCTAAGCCCCTCTTCCCAGAATATAGTTTTGTCTCCAGTGTCATTGGCCGGCCGCTGGTCACTTGCACTTATGGACGCCTTCTTGGGTGGCAGGCTTCCGCCACGTGCTGGGGCACAGCGAGCCTATTCCCTACGACATGTAGGGCTATGGGAAGACACAGTTCCAATTCAGTCTGACCAAAGTCACAATGGTGAAGACATGCAGAGGAGGGTGCTGCCACTTTGCTGGCTGGAATTCTGCTTCTCCTCAGCAGGGACACAGCGAGTAAGAATACGTCAAGTTCCCAAGGCAGGTGAAAGGGAGCGGGGAGGAGGGGTCTTCCGTGCAAAGGCATAGGGGCCCAAGGTCTGGGGTTCCCAAGGGAGAGGAGGAGTCCTGTGGATGGGGAGTGGCCATCTCGGGCTGACCCTTTGGGCCCTGGATCGCGGGTGGGGGTAAGGAGGCCCATGCTTTGCTGTTCCCTTTGACCCAGGCCCCGTTCTTCTTGTCCAGCTGTTGCTAATGCTGGCGGTGCTAGAAGTGTAGCTTGAGTCTGTTTGTTCGACTGCTCACACTCCATCCTCTCATGGTCTCTAGAACAGGCTTCACTGACTGCCCCGTACCCAGCACACAGGCACAGTCCCCCATAAGCAGCTGGAAGAACCTGGCCTCCCGGTCACACGGAGGTCCCGATGGTCTCCCTGCCCCAAGTTCCCCTTCTTTTCCCCTACTGCATTTTGTTTCTACTTCTGCGTGGGCCCCTGGTGCACAATTACCCACGAACCTCACAAGGATGAGGCATTCAACAATCTAGGGAGATCTGGCCTGCAGTCCTTCAGATCTCAGGCTGGGCACGGTCCTCATGCCAAAGGGTCTGCTTCAAGGCCTGAGCCAATGGGAGGTGTAAGGGGCTGAGAAGAGTTGGAACCACCCACAGAGGTGTGGATTCTCTGCTTTCTCTGGGGGAAAGGGTTTGCCACTGTCACAGGCGTGATGCAGTCCTCAGGGCAAACTGACACATAAGCGACAGCTCTGCGTACGCTAAAAACAATGGAGAACTTGGGCCCCCACTGAGGATGATGCAGTCCAGCGGTGCCAGCAGGATCAGAAACCCCTGGGGGGCTGGTTAAGCACAGGCTGAGGGGCTAGGGTGGGGCCTAACAAATTCCCAGGTGATATTGATCCTACCGGGAACTCATTTTAGACACAGAGGCTGCCGGAGCCCCAGGTAGATGGACTCCTGGGTGTACTGGCTGCCAAAGGTCCGCACGCAGCCGCCCCCTTCTCCAGGCCATGCATGAGCCCCACCCCTGTGACCAATGTCTGACTCACACCTCACCCAGGGGCACCAAGGCTCGCAACTCTGGTCTGATTCACACTTGAGAGCTCCCTGTGGGACCACGCGGACCTCCCTCTAGTGAAGATCTGGACACCATCTACCATTCACTCCTCACAACAGCCCCATCAGGAAACTGTGGCACAGAGAAGTTAAGTGGCCTGGCTGAGGTCACACAGCTGCTTACACATGCAGCTGCCTGACCCCTAGGCTCCCTGACTTGTGGCTCTGACCCGCAACCCCAGTGACAACAACCCCTGGCAGGGCCCGTTCACAGGATGCTTCAGAGATGCTCCCTCCCTACATCCTCTCCTCGACTCCCTCTGTAATCTGAGGTTTGTCCACTCAGCACACGAAGAACGTGAGGCTGGGAGGAAAGTGGCTGGCCTTACATAATCCACCAGTGACGGCAGAGGTAGGACGGGAGCCTGGACTCCAGGTCTCTCGGTCAGTTTCTGGGGTGACAGGAAACACTCACCCTGGCTTATTCGGAAGAGACACCTCTAGGCTCCAGCATCGCAGGCCCCCGGCTCTATGCGACAGACCCGGCCCAACGACAGGTTGGAACTACTCACCCCAAAGTTCCTTTCCTTTGGCCTTGCTACCAAGAGTTTGGAGAAATCACCGCTGGGGCCATTTTTGCCCCTCCCACGACTCTGACTTAAGTGAGAGGTCTGACAGTCCCTCACCGGCGGGGACGCACAGGGGCGAGAACCCTCCCCCCCCGCCTGCCGTCCAGAGGCCCAGGGCCAGGGGCGCTTCTGAACAACACTGACGGCACAAAATACTTGGGGTCAAGGGAAAGAGGTTCTCGTCCTGCCTCCGCCACTTCCTGGCTGTGTGTCTTCAGTCAGGCCACTTGCCCTCTGAGTCTCAGGGACACATCTGTAAAATGAGGATAATTCCATCTCCCTCCAAGGTCGATGGGAGGGTTAGATGAGATGAGGTGGATTGGACCGTAAGATGGAATAAGCTACTGGGGCCCCACCTGGCTTACTCGCCAACGACAGAGACAGTGCTCTACAGTTTGGGAAGTGTTGACACAGGCAACATTTGAATAGTCAGTCAGTCTGCCAGTCACTCGACAAACCCTTCTCAGACACGGCTCCATCCCACACGTAAAGCTAAGGACCAGGAGTATTTTATTAGCACATTTGACTCTAACAACCACCCTGTGGGGTAAAAAGCATCAGCTCCCAACTACTTGAGGCTCAGAGAGGGCGAGTAATGCCCCAGACCACCCAGCAGGGCAGAGCAGGGACCCCGGGACTGCAGGCTCCCCTTTACGTGCTACTGCTTAGACATCAGAAGGCCCCATCCCAGCCGCAGCCACAGCCCAACCCCACTGGGGAGCTGAAATCTCCCGCGGACTCTTCTCCTCCTGATGCTCTTGGCTCCGCGGCTCCAACAGAGCACAGACACTCTGCTCTGGAGCCTTAATACTTAGAGGAGTTTTGTCTTGCTGCCTTTTCTAAAGACTCCCGAGTTCTAAATGGACAAAGCCACAAGATGAGAGAAAGAGCGCAGGAGACTGACTTTTTATGATCCAGCCAGAGCAGGGGGAAAATGACTCCAATAGATCTCAAGTTTTATGTGCTCCAGACATTCCGCAGAGCCAGAGATGGCTTCTCAGCAATGCCGACGGTACATTAAAAGCTCATTTTCCCAAACATGGTACTGAATATGCACTCGGAGGAAAGGGCCATTATGCCGGGTAATGTCGAAGCTGCAGCTGACGGATGCTGCTGTGATTTTCCCTGAATTCTCCCTCATGACTCGGGAGCAGGTCTCAGAGGGAGAGGTAGTCTGCCAAGCTTGGCATCTCGCCCAGAATGGAAGTTAAATGCCTGGCCCTTGCAGCCGTTCGCGGCCAGAGGGTCACGGCTCGGATTAGGAGCCTGGCAGGGGGTGGTGAGGATGGCCACCAGAGGGCACCTAAGTGATCATAAAATGTCACAAACTGTTTTGCAAATCCCAGCAGAAGGGGTGTCGACTGGATGTGAACGAGGAAGTCTGGAGAGGTGTGAAGTTTCCTCTTTTCGGGCTTCTGCTGCTGTTCTCTGGCCCCTAAGGCCCAACCCCAAGGCTACCTCCTCCAGGAAGCCCTCCCTGCTCCTACTCTCCTCTGAACTCCTCAGTATTCATCTGTTCCTTATTCCAAGCTAACACTTCATACTTCATGCTATGCTTCCTTATGAACATGAATGGCTTGACTCGGAGTCAGATAGATAACGCGGGTCTCAGTCCTGGCTGGCCCACTCCCTTATTCATTCACTCACTCGTTTGAAGGCTGTTCAGTTAGATATTGGAATACCTGGGAGTCAGCCTGCCAGGGTTCAGATCTGGGCGCCACCATTGACAGTTGTGTAGCCAAGTGATTCGCCTCTCTGTGCCTCTGTTTTTTCATCTGTAAAGTGGCAACAATAAGAATACCTCCTTCTCGGGCTGAAGGGTGAAATGAGATAACAAATAGAAGGACTTAAGGGGGTGCCAAGCACAGCATAAGTGCTAAATAAATGTTAGCAGACTACAGTCAGAGATAATTCAGCCACTGTGTAGGAGAAAAGTTTGCCAAGAGGAGATGGGGTCAAACCAGATGTGGTCTTTGCCCTCCAAGGGCCAAGATAAGGAATCTCTGCCCACAGTGAGCACGCAGAGCATGCCCAGGGGCTGGCCATCGTGGTTCCGTTCTTGGCGATGCCCTCCTGCCTGCCAAGGGGGCGGTGAGGCTGAAATGAGAGCCACAGGGAGAGCCAAGTGGACAGCACGCTAAGATCATGGCTGCTGTGGCCCGGCCCCTCCCCCAGGTTGGGAGCACTCCGGGGGCATCTTCAAATCCTCTGTGGCTTAGGTTTCAGTCCTCAGGCAACCTCCATTCACCTGTGCACAGCCTGAAGGGTGCAGAGAGCATGGAGCTCAGAGTCAGAGGCTCATGTTCAAGTTTCAGACCCACCCTTCTTCTCACTCTGTGACCTTGGACACGCAATCTCTCTTCTCCCATTCATTCCGTCAATGAACAGACATTGAGGGTGATCCGCTAAGGCAGGCCCTTTGCCAGATGCTGGTGCCAGAGAAAGGCCTACGCACTGACCCACCTTCAGGCTGTCCCAGGCTGGTAGCACAGACGGACATATGAATGGACAGCCACCTGTCTCCATGAACGCAGACTGATCCCACCTTTATTTGTACTTTTCATATACCTTTCATCATGGAGTGGGTTTTTTTTGTGGTAATTTTGATTTTAAAAACTATCGCAGAAAGATACTGTTTATCTCGATTACTGAGATTTTTGGTGCTCCCTCAAATGTTTAGATTGAGGCAAGTGACTCACTTGTCTCACCCACTCCCAGCCCACAGCATCCCGACAGCTTCAAAGAGAAGATGACTTCTGAGCTGGATCCGAATGCAGGAAAAGGGGTTCAGCGGGTTGACAAGGGGGAGGATCCTCCTAAACCAAAGAAACAGCTGGCAGGGGTCCTCAACCAGGGCTGATTTTGTCCCCCGGGGGACATTTGGCACTGACTGGAGACATTTTTGATTGTGATTTTGACTGAGGGCGGGCTACCAGAGGCCAGGGATAGAGGGTGGAGGCCAGGGACCCTGCCAGACATCCTACAATGCCCAGGGCAGCCCCCCCCACAGAGAACCTTCCCACCCCAGATGGTGGTAGTGCTGGGTTGAGAAACCCTGCACTAGAGCACAGAGGTGTGAGACATCGTGACATCATGCTACCTTGGGCTGCTTGCTTGGCCTCTAGTCTCAGTTTCTGCGTCTGAACAATGGGGACACTAACAGATTGCTGGGAGGAGGCAAGGGGACCAAGTCTGTACACAGCAGGTACTCAGTAAATGCCTATGAGCCCTCTTTTCCCCCTTTGAACACGCCTCAAACTTTAGAGCAAACAGTTCTCAGGAGAGACAGCGTCCCTGGGTTCCAAAGAAAACTGGGACACGGAAAAGAACACATTCTGTTCTTTTCCGACCTTTCTCTTAGTGAAAACCACGAGTCTTATCTCTCAACAAACGGGAGCCTGCTCCCAGAGAACTAGCCTGTGTATTGGCTTATCATGGGCCTGAGTTTTAACAGGGAGTGAATTTTTATGACCGAGTTATAAACCTCTGCAAAAACCATTTTTAAACTAAAAAATGCTGACAGGTTCTTAACTACTATAGCTGCTAAATTAAGCATGAGGGATGGGGTGGGGGGGGCAGGAGAGGGTGGAGGAAAACAAAAGTGCCCTAAAAGAGTTAGTGGAGGTAAAATAATGTTCATTAAAAATAGAAAAACAAACACACAAAAATCTTTTGTGTTCAACTTCACACTCGTACATCATAATGTTCCAGTAAAAGGCCATTTCCCCCTGAGATAATAAAAGAATTGAATTTTTCCTTATCGGTCATCTATTTTTCTAGCTGAAGCTATTACTCCCGCTCTGGGGTTGCTAGGCAACAAGAAATATTAATAGCGGCTTTTATTAGCTTAGCTTTTGCAGCCGAGTACCAGAATGAGAAAATGGGAAACATAAATGTGTTACATAAATCTTTCAACCTTTCAGAGCTGGTGTTAGTCTCTGTTTTCATAATGATTTATTGAAGTGATGGTTCATTTATGAGAAAAGGGAGTGCAGGATAAGAAAACGGAGCAGTCCCCTGCAGGAGTGTTTGAAAATAAATAATTATAGCAGGAGAGCAAAAGCTGTTTAAAGCCATTTTTCTGAGTTTTATAAAATGTAAAAAGACATATTTCTTTCGCATACTGCCTCTGAAAAAACAGGGGGCGGGAGTTGCATCCAGACTTGGCTAAATATAAAGAAACCTGTGGGCCTCTGGTTACCCCCACTTGAGGATCCTCAGGGGCCTGTTGTGAGATCTGCACCCCCATGCCCACCCCCAGAGAGGAATTAGATAAAAACATGGCCCCCAGGAAAACCTCAAGCTGGAGTATCCCCATGAACCCCTTGTTCTTACTGAGATGGATCCTGCCACTGGTCAAGCAGCCCGGAGAAGTTGGGTTTGCGGCCCTTGCCTTCTTGGCACGCAGTGGGACTGTCACTTCTCAGTTGCTTTCAAGCTCTGGGCCCTGGCTGTGGTCCTGGCGGAGGTAATACGCTTTCCTCCAGCCCACTCTCCAGCTGGGGCCCTCTCCCTACCCCCTGCACCTCAGCCTCTGACCTGCCTTTCTTGGCACCCACCTCTGGGCCTGGCCCCTGGCAGGTGAGCCAGCCTGACTACTTCCTGCCCCAACAAAGCCGACTCCCAGCAGTTCTGGCTGGACAAACGTAGATACGAGGCTGAAGCCACCCAAACCCCATGAGCAAAATGAATAATTAATAGAGTAGCTTACATTTATTATGAGCGCTTACTGTGTGCCTGGCACTGGGCTGAGCACTCTTCCTACATCCGATCGTTCAATCTTCACACATTCCTATGAGGCAAGTAACATTACCTCCGTTTTACAGATGAAGAAACTGAGGCTCACGGAGGATTAACCCCTTGGTCTGAGTCACAGGGTGGAAGGAAACAAATGGTGGAGCTGGGTTTTGAACTTGGGTTAGCTTAACTCCAGAGCCCATGCTCCTAACTCATAGGTGATACCAAATGTCAAGAAAACAAAAGCACATAAGCAAAACAAAATGATATCACAATAGATCACAAAAATGGCCACGAATTCCTGCCCTCCCTGCATCCACACCCTTCTGCAACATGACGCTGACATTTCTCCCTTCAAGAAGTGGGGCCTATTTCTTCACTCCTTGAATCTAGGCATGGTCACATGCCTGGCTTTGGCCAAGAGGACATCAGCAAATGTGATGCGAGTCGAGGTTTGAAAAGTGGTTGCACCCTGCAATCTGTCCTTCCTTGATGCTGTTGGGAACCCTGTGGCCACTGCCACGTAAACAGACCCAGGCCACCACGGGATGAGAGACCACTGGTTCCAGCCAACATCGGGTCAACTGCCAAGATGTGAACAAGATCGTCCTCAACCAGGCAGTCCCAGCCAAGCTGCAAGCTGACCTCAGGAATCAGCCAAGCCAGTCCAGATCAAAAGACCTACTAACCCATAGAATCACAAGAAATAGTAAGAGTTCATTGTTTGCTGTAAGCCACTAAATGTTGAGGTGGCTTGTTACACAGCAAAAACTAACTGATAACAATCATAAACTAAACCAAACCAAACCAAAACAAAAAAACAAATTAAATGCATTAAGGACAATAAAACAAATAAGTTGGTTTGGGGGTTCTCCATTGCCCCCTGTAGCTCAGTCATCCAGACAAGGTTGAGGGGGGTGTCTTTGGTCCCTTTTCCTCAGACTCAGGAGGGGAATCCCCTACATCTCAGCTTGTGAGATTCACATAGAGGTAGACCAAATCTCCTACGGGGAGGAGGGATAAGGCAGGGAAGGGAGGAGGAGAGAGAGGAGATTGGAGGGGAAGAACAGAGAACAGGAAGATGGGGGGGTGGGTGTTAGGAGTATATCAAGGACTACCCAGAGTCAGTACACAGGCCCTGCTCCTAAGCTCTGATCCCTGCGCCACACTCCAGGCCCAACTCAGCACTGCAGGCTCTCTCATGGGAACCACCTCTAAAGCAGGGGGCTGAAGTGGCAACCAAAGACTGCCCAGCCCCCTCCCTGAAAGCCTGCCCCAGGACACTAGCCTGGAAAGACCTCTCCCTTGGCATGGGGTCCCTGCGCCATGGCTCCTAGCAAGATGCTTTGGGACTGGGACCCAGAACACAAAGGATCTAAAACTACCAGTCTAGCACTCAGGATTTTGATCCAGGTTGGTAAGACTTGAGCCCCCCGGGCGAGTGGCATGGGTGGTGGTGGTGGCGGAAGGTCTATCCAACCTCAAAGCCATATACTTGTCCAGGGTGTCATAGCTGACAGAGCCATTATCCCGCTTTTCCCATTTGTGAGTTCGCCACAGTTGGCACCCCAATCCCCATTTCATAGGTGGGCAAACTGAGGCTGGGAGAGAAGTGACTTGTCCGAGGCCCCAGAGAAAGCAAACAAGAGTCAACTCTGGGAGAGAACGCTTGAATGCCAGCTGCATGCCACGCCCGTGCTAACCGAGGCCCAAAACTGCACCACCCAGCTCCAGCGACCCACCGGGCTCGGCTTGGGGAAAACCCCAAACTTCCCAAGTGGCCAGAACCGACGGCTGGAGTGGGGACAGCTCTGCCAGGACTCCTCTCCTGTCGGGCCTGCCTCCACCCACTCGAGGCTCTCCCAGGGCTCTCTCTGATCTCGCAGGAGGTATAGGTTCCCCGGGACTTGTCTGGCAACACCCAGCATTGTCCCTTCCCAGGATAGTTCCTCTCCTGGGTATGCCGGGACCATAAGCTCGAACATTTCCCAAGGACGACTCCAAATAAATTATTTCAGACTTAACAGAGGCTGCTTAATAAATTCCACTCTTCTAGTTTCTTTGGGTATTTTAGAAACTGATTTATACATACAATATCTCTCTCAAAATGAGACAATCAACACAGGATAAAATTATTGAGTTATGAAAATAGGGGTCAGATGGAGGTGCAATGCTTTAAATTAAACCGGCAAAATGTATCTTTCATACTAAATTGACTCTTTTTGTCTTGGAAATGAATGTTTAATCAGTTAAGACGCTGAAGTCGAGGGAGAAGCTTTAAGCATATTTAATTTTGTAAAAGGGGCCCAATTCCAATATCGCACAGGATTCCTGCCAGCAGCCATACCTTAAAAGCAGAAAAGCTGACTGCCATGCATGTCAGGAGGCCGCCAGGCTGGGACAGGGGACCAGAAGGAATCGGTGGCCTCTGGGACGAGAGCCAGAAGGGCCTGGCATCAAGGAGACGGTTGTCAGACGCCCTGGCCTCACCCACCTCTCCAGGGACATCCCTGACGCATCTCAATCTGTGCAAACAGCATCTGTGACCTCCTGGCCATCGGGGCACCTTCTGGGCCACCTGCGGCCCTACAGCCCAGCTGCTCCATCTCTCGGGCACCTGGTAAAACTGAGAGGCGCACAGTAGCGGACAGAGCTGGGCTCGAGTTCTGCTTTGGTTTCTCAATAACTGTGTGACATTCTTTCACTCATTTACTCGTAACGTGTTTCTAGAACCTGCTTTGTGTCAGGTCATCGCTTCCTAGAGGTGCCTCTTCTGGGCACACACAGCAGCGTGCACTGATTCTATCAGAGCATTTACTACATTTCCAGAAGTGGAGACTTCACCTGTCTCTCCACCTGCACCAGGAGTTCCTCGAGGGCATCTTATAGAGCCAGGGCTCAGAACACTGCCTGGGACTTAGGAGGCTCTTAATAAAGACTGTTGCACAGGTGATCACCACAGTAGGTTGAAAACAGCCCCCCAAAAATGTCAGGTCCTAATCCCTGGAACCCGTATTTGGGAAAAGAGTCTTTGCAGGTGTGATTAAGTGAAGGTTCTTGGGATGGCGGGATTATCCTGGATCATCCCTAAATGCTATCACACGTGTCCTTATGAGAAAGGCAGAGGAGACTGCACGGACAGAGAGAGGGGGCCACGTGAGGTCGGAGTGATGTGGCCACGAGCTAGGATAGCCAGCCACCTCTAGAAGCTAGAAGCAGCAAGGGAGGGATTCTCCCCAGAGCTTCCAGAGGAAACTCACCCTTCCTGACACCTTCTAGCCTCCAGAGCTCTGAGAGAACCAATTTCTGGTTGTTTTAAACTACCACGTTTGGGACAATTTGTTCGAGCAGCCCTCGGCTGCCTGCTCCGAGCCTCCGTTTCCCGATGGAACGATCCCTGCCTCCCTCCGTTCTCGGGAGCAGCGTGTAAACAGTGTGTAAAGCCTTCCGCACTGTGCGTGACACCTAGCAGGTGGCGACACAAATTCTAGCACCACCTTCAGGATGCACGTCCACACACGCGCAGACACACACCTGCCTCCCTACTGCTTGGACAAACTTGAGAAACTTGTCTCTAAGGGTGCCTTGTGTCTCTTCACCGGAGAGTCCCAACAGACGGGCGTGATGGACATGTGTTTATCGGGTTTCCCATTTGGTCCAATAGCCCTCCCCTGGACAAAACAGTTTGGCTTCTCTTTCATTATAGAACGAGGGAATATAAAACTCAGTGAGCCCTTGACAACTGATTAATGGAAGAATTAAAGCTATCTGAATTTGTGAAGTCTCTTTAACATGAGCTAGTTTTAAAGAAATCTGGAAAATGACCGCAAAGTGCCTATTTGGACCAAGCCCAACCAAAACATACCCCAGGAGGAGTGATCAGAAGGTCATTTCTGACATACAGACAACATTCTTTGCAACTATCAGAGCTATTATAACCAGGTGGCCCTATAAAGGTACCTGGCGTATCTGCAATCTGTTCCTTTAGGTAAATGAGACTCATGGGAAAACCTCCCTATTTGGTTACAGTGGGAATTCACTTTTATTACTAATAATCACAATAATAAAGATTCCCTGATTGTTTACTCTCTGCCAGGCATTTTTCTAAGACTTTGCACACATTATCCCAAATACACTTCACTGCAGTCTTGAGGTGCATACTGTTAGGATCCCAACGCAAGGGAATGAAGCTCCAGAGGTGGATCCAGGATGTAAGGCAGGGCTGCGGGACTCCAGAGCCCACACGCTAAGCACTACCCCCACAGTCTCTCCTGCCCACCGGCACAAAGGCCAGCAGGACCGGGGCCCAGGACAGCAGCCATACCGACCCTTGCACTCCCAGCCTTCCCTAGGGCACACGCCAGAGGTGTCCGCTGGCCCTCCCTTGCTTGTGTTACCATAACCCCCCAACAGGGACAGTCTGGAGTAGTGACGTTTTGTGAGCAATGAGCTGGCCAGATGGCTAAAGCACATCATTCTAACAAAGTGGAACTAAAACCGTATGGCTCTGGAATCTTCAGGTCTCTTAGAGAAGAGGAAGCCGAGGGCCTGCATTATTGATGGGCCCCAAAGAAAGGTATTCCTCAAGAAACGGAGTATCAATTTCCACTGAGCACTTCAGTCTGACCCGGAACATCCCTCCCTCCTTTTATTTCTCACCTGGATTCAAAGAAGGAAAAAATGTGATGTAGCTTACAGAAATACATAGAGGATACCAGCTTTTTTTTTTTTTTTTTTTTTTAAGCAAGGAGCTTTGGTGGTAGTAAGAGTACACAGTAAATAAAACACTGTCAAGATTGCTACAGTATACACTGCATGTCCGAAGGTCCCAGGCATCTGCGGCCTCTGAGCATTCTCGGCAGAGATAAACTTGATCCACCCAACACCATGTGATTTTGATAGGAAATCAGCTATGCAGTCCCTCCTCCCCTGCCACAGGTGAGTCTGTGACCCAAGCTGACAGAATCGAAGATTGCTTCCTCCTGGACACAATGGTTGCTGGTCCGGCTGTGCTCCAGCATGGTCCTCCCTGGAAGACCCAAACTGTCACTTGCCAGAGATGTCAGGGAAGATGTCAGCTACAGTAGCCATCGTGCCTGCTGTGTGGAAATGGGCATGGGACAGGGCCCTAATGGCACTACTGGGGTTTCTGGATCCAGCCATACCTGAAACCCCTTGTCCACCCCCGGATATTTCAGTCTTTTTTGCTTAAGCTAGTTTGAGTTTGGTTCCTGTCACTTAGAAATGAACTTAAGAGTTGTGACTAGTATATAATATTATATACAAACAAAAATAACCATAGTTATTCAGGAGAAGTACTAGAATTCCCTTTAGGGACTTTTTCTATTATACCAAAAATCCTCTACTAGTTTTCTACAGCTCTTGATTGTTCAAATCAGCCATTATGCTAAGAAGTCATGTATCTCCTTAGCATGGGATTCAGGACCCTTATGATCCAGGTGCTACTAGCTCTTTCACCTCCTTCTCTCTCTTGGGCTCCAGGTCCATTTTCTCCTGCCCTATAAAGAGAATGAACCACATGCTGTCCCCAAGAATGACATGAGCCCTCCTGCCTCTTGCTTTCGTACATGCTGTTCCCCCAACCTGGAAGGTCCTTTCCTGTCCTAGTCTGCCTGCTGATTTTCTACTTATCCTGGAAACTTTAACTCAGCAATCACCCTTCTCCCTGGCAGCTTAAACAAGAAACAAGATACAATATTTTAAAAATATTATGATTCTATTTATATGAAATGTCCAGAAGAGGCAAATATCTAGAGACAGAAAGTAGATTAGTGGTTACCTAGGGCTGGGGGTTGTGGGGGGTTGAGAATGAGGACTAAGGGGTATAAGATTTCTTTTGGGGGTGATGAAAATGTTCCAAAATGGACTGTGTTGATAGTCATATAACCTTGTGTAAAATCTGTCGAGCTGTACACTTTAAATGGGTGAACTGTATGGTGTGAGAATTGTATCTCAATAAAGCCATTATAAAATAAAAATGAGATTATACTATTAGAAATAACAACAAAACAGATAATACCAAGATACTATAAACAGAGCTCCAGAAGTTACCCGTGTGAAGACACAAATTACCATCCATGCCCACCCCTCATATTCTGCAGACCCCATGCAAACATCCGAGCCCACACCCTGCACACAAGCAGAGGGTCCTCATCAAAACATTGGCATTCTGCTCCTCTCTCAAGCCCCTTCCCTGCTGGATCCAGCAGAACCATGGGGGGTGACAGGGACTCACCGTGGGCAGCTGGCCCGATAGCAGGTGGCTGTCCTGGGCCAGCATGTTGGACACCATGATGGCTGGGAGGTCCATGGCCTGGTAGGAGTAGGCAGGGAGCAGTCCGTTGGGCGTGAGGCTGTGACACAGCGAGTGGTAGCCGGCTTCGTGGTCCCCCAGGTGCAGGAGGGATGGCTCAGGGAGGTTGGGAGGTGTTATCGGGGGGATCTCATAGTCTTCGTTGCTCTCGCTCTGGCTGTTGTAGGTCTAAAACATCAAAAGGGCATGTTGTTGGGAATCAGTGCCTTACAACTGCAGAACATGCTTAATAGGACCAATAAGAGCAACAAAATAGTAACAACTTCTTGACAAAGGAAAGAAGGGATGATTCCCTGGAAGGCAGACAGTCAAGATGACCCTATGACTTGGTCAGATTCTCGCCTCATCTCCAAATGGGTGCTCCCTCCCACTAGAGGGTCTGTATACAAAACCCTGCTCCCCTGGAGAGTGGGACCCATTCTTGTTCCTGTCTTCTTCATTTTGCCATCAGATCTGGACACTGCAGCCCACCACGAGTCCATCTTCCCAAACCCACCCATTTTACAGATGGGAGAATCCAGGTCCAAAAGGAAAGTGGCCCATCCAAGGTTAGTCAGAGTTAGGAATGGAGCTGAAGTATCCTGATTCCCTGCCTGGTGGTCTTCCAAGGCAGTTGGACACCTTTCCCTTGTGTGCCCTGAACACCCAGCCCAACTGGGTTCTCTCCTGGTCTTTCTCATCTCCGTAAATGGTACAAAGACAGCTCCAGAAGCACAAGCTAGGAGCCATACTGGACACCTTCCTCTCCAATCCTTGTTTGTTCGTTTTCCCCCTCACTGCACTGATCAGGAAGCTCCGGTACAATGCTGAATAGAAATGGTGAGAGTGGGCAGCCTTGCTTTCTTCCTTAACTTAAAGATCTCAGTGTTTTACCACTAAGTACAATGTCTGCCATAGGTTCTTACAGGTGTCCTGGAACAGCATGAGGGCATTGCTAGTTTGTCAAGAAGGTGTTTATTTTTCTTTCAGTTGTGCGTGGTTTGTTGTTATTGTTGTTTTACTTTTATTGGACTCATTTTCCCTGCATCTACTGAAAGCTCAAGTGACTTTGCTCCTTTAATTCAGTTAATAATGGTAAATTCTTCACTTGGTTTTTCTAATGTTAAAACAACCTTGCATTTCTTGAATCAGTATCTGTGGGATTTGAATCTAATTCAATGGAAGACCCACAGCTGGTGCCTGAGATTAACAGAATGGCCAGGAGAGGGACCCAAGGAAGACTCAGTCCCTCCTGATCAAGCTCAACACTTAGGTGGAAACCATGTCCTGGTAGGTCTCAGATCTGCTGAAAACAATTTCCTCAAGCCTTTTTTTTTTTTTTTTTCAATCAAGGAATATAAATATCTAGCATTTATTGAGCATATAGTATGTGCCAGGTACAAGCACTTTACAAACTATTTACTTGCCCAAAGTCACATAGTTAGAAAGAAGCCTCACTCCAGTTACCTCCCTCTTCCTCCAATTTACACTGTCTCCAAAGGAAGACACGTCTTGTCTGTAACACAGATCCTGGGAATCTGGGTCCTCATAATCCTTAGAGTAGGGGCCAAGTCATTGCCAAATTGAAGGCTTGGGGACCAAGAAATAGGCTTTGGTCCAGCCTTGATATTGATGAGGTTGGCAAATTAACACCTCCTTCTAAACTGTGAAGATCAAAAGCACTTTTTCTTACACAGGACCCCAAACCAACCCTCTTCCTTACCATTTCTTACCTAGAATAATAACCATCATGATTCCTGACCACCCATCATGCAGGGTGTTTTATATGGGCACCATCTCTAATTCTGTTTTTTGTTCCATAATTTCCTAGGACACATTTCCTATGGAATGTGTCCCTAATACCCCAGGCATGTCTATAATGACCTCCTATATTTCCCTAATTACAAATGTGTGTCTAATATGACCTGGGATGTCTCTCTAATTCCCCAAGTGTGTTCACCCTGGTGTGGGTTATCTCCCTAATTCTCCAGGTGAGTCTACCTTGACATGAATGTCTCCAGGGTTCCCCAGTTGAACAATTTTTTCCCCAGCTTTATTAAGATATAATTGACATATAATTAATCTCTAATTCTTAAAAGAATCCTGTATTTATCCCCATTTGACAGATCAGAAAATCAAGATCTAGAGGCTTCAGCCAGGTTCAACAGTAGGAGGGATCTGGGTCTGATCCACCCCTTTCTCTTGTGACACAGCAACGTCTTCAAGGAGTCTCTAGGCACCAGTCCTCCACGTTGAGACTCTGTCCACTGTGCACCCAGTGCCCACCCTCCAAATAAATACATTCTGAACACTCTGTGCTTAAAGACTAGTATGTCTCTACTGGAGAACAGGGGAGGGGGGATAGAGGGAGAGAGAAAGAGTGAGAGAGAGAGAGAGAGAACCCTCCAAACATCTTAACATGGGCACCCTGGGGGGGATGAAAATGATTTTTCAGGTTGTATTTTGATGCACTTTGGGGCATATATGGGGGTGTTAATGTAATTTTTCCCTTAAGTGCATCTTCTCCAAGACAAGGTGCCCATAGGTCAACTGGTATAATATTATAGTTAAGGGTATGAGTGGTACAGGGCTTGGTGAAGGGAGACAGCTATATGGGGGCAGAATGGAGGAGACAGAGTACCCCTGAGTAATCAGAAATGGGTGGAGGAGAGAAAGCACGCTGTGCCCCTCTTGCTCCTCTACGCCTGGCACCTGGCTAGTAAAACCCCCACCACGATATGAACCCAACCACCCAGCCCTTCTCACCATCACCAAGAGAGCTGAGCCAAGCTCTGGCCAAATTTCACCAGAAATCATGGTCACCAGCTGTGTGATGTCTTCATGCCTCCGGGATCCACTCCCTCCTAGCTTATTCATTTCCATGGCGGTTCTACCCAGCCTGTCTTCTCTCCTCATTCTCCAACACCCCCTCTGCCCCTTCGCCCAGTGCAGATGACCAATCACCCTCGACTTCCCAGGGAAAACAGAAAATAACCCTAACAGCATCCTGACACCAGAACCACAAACTTGCTCCTGTTTTGACGCCAGAAGAGCCATCCCTCCTTCCTAAAGCCAATCTCCCTGCCCATGTAGGCAATGATCCTCCCCCCTCCCCTTCCCCCTCTGTCCAAGGACCTTGGGCATCCCATGAACCCTTCTTGCTCCTGGCTCTCCGGCCTCCCCCTCCGCTGGACCACTCTCCTCAGCACTGAAACATGCTCACCTCTCTCTGGTCTTGCACACGCCCCCACCCCTCCCCAGCTGCCGCCACCTCCTCCCCAGTCCACACCCGTCTTCCTAAAAAGGCTGTCCTCACCTCTCAGCCCTTCTTCATCTCCCACTCACTACACAGCCCACTGGGACCTGCCTCCTCCACCCCCAAGGCCCCCACCACCCAGTGGCTTCCACGGTGCCAGATCCAATCAGCTGTTTTCAAACCACATTTCACTGTCTCCTCAGTGATGTCGGTCCAACTGATCCCTTCCCTTCATCTTGAGAACGCCCCTCCTTTAGTGTCCAGGACCTCACGCTGCCCACCTTTTTGCTCCCCCTTCTCCTTCTCCCATGCCAACTCCTCTTCCTCTACCCAACCTTCCACGCTGGAGATTCTCAGCCTCAGTCCTGACTCTTCTCCTTTCCTGTTCTACACCCTCTCCCCAGTTGGACCTTAGGCTCAGTTGTAATTCCCAGCTAGGAGCCACATTTCCACCTCCAGTCTTGGCACCCATCTGAGCTCCAGATGTGAGCATCTGAACATCTTCCCCGCTCCAATATTCCCACCTGGTGTCTCCCAAGCATCTCAAGGGAAACATGTGCAAAGCTGCAGTCACATTGCCCTTCCCCAATGCTGCACCTGTGTGTCCCTCATCCGGTCCTCCATGCAGTTAATAAAGCCACCAACTTGGGGCTTACCCTCGGTCACCCCTCAAATCCAGTGAAACTCCTCTGAACTATCTTTTAAACCTACCCACTTCTCTCCATTCCCACCACCACCGCCCTGGTCCAGGCCACACCATCTGCTACCTGGACAACTGCCACAGCCTCTGTCCTGGTCTCCTGTTCTTTTCCCCTGCAATCCATCCCCTTCACGTAGCCAGAGTGGTCTCTAGAAAGATGATCACCTCACCACGCCACTCCCATGCTTACCATGCTTTGATGGCTCCCCACTGTCCTGAGGATAAAGTCCGCAGTCTCAAACATGGCCCTGTCATCCTCACATGGCTGCCCCCCATGACCCTTCTAGCCACAGTGACCTTGCCTGCCTCCAGGCCCTCGCACTGGCTGTTCCCTCTGCGGGAATGCTGTGCTCACCACACATCCTCCCTTCATCTGGCTCATTCTTACTCGTCCCTCAGCAATAGGTTGGTTTAGAGGACTTCCCTGATACTCTCTAGAGTGGGTCAGAGCCCATTACACAGCCCCAGGTGGCTCTGCGTTCCCCTCGGAAGCACTCATCGAACGCGTAGTTAAC
This sequence comes from Phoca vitulina, assembly GCF_004348235.1. Classification (NCBI taxonomy): domain Eukaryota; kingdom Metazoa; phylum Chordata; class Mammalia; order Carnivora; family Phocidae; genus Phoca; species Phoca vitulina. The sequence goes on from NW_022589725.1 coordinate 3,179,782, forward strand.
GAACTGCTTGCATAATTATTTGTTTAATGTTTACTGTGAGTTCTGCCAGGAGAGCCCTTGTTGGTCCTGTTTCCCAGAACCTGGCACAAAGTAAGAGCTCAAAAATAATTAGCTGAATGGATGATGAGCCAGGCCCCAGGGCAGACGCCATGAGCATACATCTCACTCAGTCTTCGTGGCGGCCCTGGACATGGGTGATATTTGTCCCTGTGGCACAGGAGTGCTGTGTGTGGTCAAGCGCCAGAGGGCCTGGGTTTGAATCCTGGCTCCACCACACACTAGGTGTGTGACCTCAGGCACACTCCTAACCTCTCTGTGCCTCAGTTTCCTCATCTGTGAGGAGAAGGTAATAATGGCAGGTGCTACAGGGCGGCTGTAAAGAGTCACCAGATCAATATATGGGGACTGCTCAGGACACTGCCTGGTGCGGAGTCAGCCCCCTCGGTGGCGGCTGTCATCGTTGCCCCTGCTGCTCTTGCTCAGTTTCAGAGACGTTAAGGAACTTCCCTAAGAACACACAGCAAGTAGACAGCAGCTCACGCACTCGGTACCCTCACTGTGAGCATTCCGAACTCCTCACACCCCAAGCCCGTGTGCCGTGGGGTGAGGTCTGTCTTGGGCCTCACTATCGGGATGGGCTGGGGGCCGACTGGCTTTAGGTGGGACTCGGCCATGGGCATCATATCATCCCAGAAAGCAGGGTCCCAGGAAGCCTCCCCCAGCTCCCCTGCCCATCCCGCAGCAAGACTCCCCTCCTCACATCAGCCTGTGCAGCCCCCAGTATCACACATGCCTCCAATTATTTTTTATTCTTACTTACTTTTTACTTGTGTCTCCCAACCCCCACCCCCTGATCCCAGGCTCTATGAGGGCAGGGATAAGACTGTCTGGTCACCAGCACCTAGCACAGTGCCTGGCACATAGTAGGTGCTCAGAGTGTGGTGAATGCGCACACAAGACGGGGACTGTGCCAGACTTTAAGTTTAGCGCTCACCTAGGTGGATCTGTATCTGTCGCTCCTGACAGATGTAAGTCCTTCAGGCATCTGTGGCTTCTGCCTCTCCACCACCGCCTCCCTGCCCGTCCCACCCCGCCCCCCCGCCAGCTCCCAGAGCAGGGGCTGGTGCACAATGCTAAATGACTCACAGGTCCATTCCTTTCGTTTAAAAGCCAAAACCGCAACACACTGGAACCAGCCCAACCAACCAGAGCCTTTTGCAAAAATGAGCATCTGTTGTATCAAAATATTGGAATAACACAATTATGACAATTCATTTAAAGAGGCGATTAGCACACTTAAAATAACTAAACATGCAAACACTACATGCCTCCCTCGAACGCAATCAAATCCTAAATGCACGACACCCGACTACCGCCCCATTCTGCTACTGTTTCTTACCGAGCACCTGCCGCGCGCCAGCCGCTGGAGCTGGCTTGCCCACACACATTCTCCATCAAACCCACGTCAGTTCTGCAAAGAACTCATAGGACTATTGTCTCCATTCTGCAGGTGAAGAAGATGAAGCTGAGGAAGTGGGCGTGTCACATAGCTAGGAAGTCTTGGACGGGATTCAAACCCAGGTCTTGTGACTCTGAATCCAGCACTTTCCCACACTGGGTCAGAGGCTTCTTCAAGATTCCTTTCTCACTCCCCCTAAGAGACGGGCTTCCCCGCCTCCACTCTTGCTAAGGTCTTTTCTCCCTTGGGGGCCAGTTATCCTGTGAAAATGTCAGATCACATCACTCCCTTGCTCACCACCCTCCGGCAGTCCCCTTGTCACTCAGAGTAAGAATGGGGCCCTTATAATGGCCTCCTACCCCATGCTGTATGGTCTAGTGTCCCCACTCCCACCTCCGTCTCCCTTACCTCCCAGACATCTCCTGCCATTCTCCCAGTTCACGCCACTCTGGTCATGATTCTGCCTCAGAGCCTTTGCACTGACTGTTTCCACTCTCTGGAACACTCTTCTCTCAAATACTCACACAACTCATGCCTTTGCAGCTCATGTTTACTCGAATATCCCCTTCCCAATGAGTTCTACCCTCACTGCTCAGTTTAAAATCACAAACCACCAGCCATGCTCCATTTTCTGTTTGTTTTTATCACTTTTGTGTGTTTATCACCTTCTAACATTCTTCATATTTTATTGATTTATTACCTATCTCACCCCACTAGAATGTCAGCTCCATGAAGGAAGAGATTTTCATCTGTTTTGTTCACTGCTGTATCCCCAGTTTCTTCAACAGTAATGAGTGCTCAAAAAGTAAATGGATGAATGAACGAATGAACAGATGAACTTCTCATCAAATGCCAGAAGCAAGAGTAGGAAGAAAATGAACAGACTGGCAGACCATGAAGATCCCCCTGCTGGGAGAAGGCTTGTCTTAGCTGGGACCCAAGGGTAGGATAGGTGGTTTCAATCAGTCCAGCGTTCCTCCCTCCCCAGAAGTGGTGCATGAAAAACCATAACTGATTGTCCTTTCGGGGGAGAAGTGGAGGGAGGAAGCATCGAGGCAAATGGCAGGGCCAGGATGTGGAGTTTACCAACACGCAAAGGGGTAGAGCTCCCCAACCACGCAGAGGTGGGTTATGAGGCTGCTAGAATCACCTTGTTCCTCAATTCTTCCATTTGTGCTTCTCTTTCCAAATAACTAAGGAATGGAAATTCATAACAAAGCAATATGGCTGGGGTAGAAGGGGCAGGCAGAAGGACAGACTGCCATGCTCTTCGCGCACCAGAAAGGGAAGAATGCTAGGCTGATTCCAACATGTGGCTTGCCCTTTTTGGTCAGGGAAGCCTAAGCCTTCTCCTGGAGTTTCTAGGAGGAAAGGTCTTCATTAAACGTCTAAGGCAATGACTCCTTGAGGCAGGGGAGTAAGCAGGGACAAAAGGGAGGTCTCTAGGCCTTGAGGAGGGGACAGAGGAGGGGACAGAGAGGAAGGAATCTAAGAGTATCCAATGCGCCAGAAGCTCGCTGCAGGGATAAGCTTATGTTCTATGAAATTATCAGAACATACTCTTTCACTTACTACAACAAAATAAAATGACAAACGAATCAAAAATTCATCCATAGAAGGTAATACATACATACATACATATTCTTTTAAATAATCCTTTCTGAAACAAATACTCAAGGCTCAAACCTAGAGAATGGTTTGAGAAGGGAGCACCTGGGTGGTTCAGTCTGTTAAGCGTCTGCCTTCGGCTCAGGGCATGATCTTAGTGTCCTGGGATTGAGCCCTGCATCATTCTCCCTCTCCCTCTGCCTGCCACTCCCCCTGCTTGTGCACTCTCTCTCTGTCAAATAAATAAAATCTTTAAAAAAAAAAAAAAAAAGGAAAACAAAGAAGGAGATTCTAGAAAGAGTGGTGAGCTCAGAAACCAACAGTTTATATCCATTCAAAATAGCTGTCCCCCAGTAAGGTGACTGCAGGACTTAATGTGACTATTTCATAAGGACTCCTAAAATAGAAGAGATACAGCACAGGATTATAAAAAATGATCACAAACTAAAAATCTAGAGGATTTCGGCTACAAGCTGTGTCTTCTGCAAAGAAGGAAATTACAGATGCTGATTAGTTATTTATATTGTAAGGAACATTTGTTTAAATACATTTGTTACAATTTTTTTAATTTACTGAGGTGGAATTCATGTAACATAAAGTTAACCATTTAAAAATTAACACTTTGGGGTGCCTGGGTGGCTCAGAGGTTAAGTGTCTGCCTTCGACTCAGGTCATGATCTCAGGGTCCTGGGATCGAGTTCCGCATCGGGCTCCCTGCTCAGCGGGGAGTCTGCTTGTCTCCCTCTTCCTCTGCCACTCCCACTGTTTGTGCTTTCTCTCTCTCTCAAATAAATAAATAAAATCTTAAAAAATATATTTATTAAAAATAAATTAATTAAAATAAAAATTAACACTTCAATGGCTTTTAATACATTCAGAGTGTTCTGCAACGACCTGTTCTATCTAGTTCCAGAATATTTTCATCACCCCAAAAGGATACCTCGTACCCATTAAGCAGTTTCTATTCTCCCTGGCCCCTCAACCCTTGGTAATCACCAATCTGCATTCTGTCTCTGTGGATTTACCTATTCTGGATAGTTTCATATCAATGGAACCATATAATATATGACCTTTTGTTTCCAGCTTCTTTCACTTAGCATGATGTTTTCAAGGCTCATCCATATTGTAGTGTGTATCAGCACTTTATTCCTTCTTACAGCTCAATAATATTCCATTGTATGTAAATACCACAATTTGTTTATCCATTCATCAATTGGCGGACATTTGGGCTTTTGTGAATCTTTTGGCTATTGTGAATAATGTGCTTTGTATACCTATATTTGTTAGAGTCCCTGTTTTCAGTTCTTTTGCACATATAGTGAGGAGTGGAATTGCTGGGTCTATGGTGATTCTATGTCTAACTTTGAGAAACCATCAAACTATTTTTCACAGGGGTTGCACATTTTACATTCCTACCAGCAACGTATGATGGTTTCAAATTCTTCACATTCTCACCACCAACATTTATGTTCCACTACTTTTCTTTATAGCCATCCTAGGGGGTGTGAAATGGTATCTTATTGCAGTTTTGATTTGTATTTCCCTAATGACTAATGATGGTGAACATCTTCTTCATGTGTTTCTTGGCCACTTGCACATCTTGTTTGAAGAAATGCCTATTCGAGTCTTTTGCCCATCTTTAAATTAGGTTGTCTTTTTGTTGTTGTATTAGAGTTCTTTACGTATTCTAGATACAGACCCTTATAAGATATGTCTTGCAAATATTTTTCTCCCAATCTGTATATTGTCTTTTCACCTTTCTCACAATGTCCTTCGATGCACAGAAGTGTGTAATTGTCATGAAGTCCAATTCATCTATTTTTTCTTGTTGCTCATGCTTTTGATGTCATACCTAAGGATCCAAAGCCAAATCCAATGTCATGAAGGCTACCCCTATGTTTTCCCCTAAGATTGTTATGGTTTCAGCTCTGAGGCTTAGGTCATGGGTTCATTTTGACTTAACTTTTGCATATGGCAGGAGATGGAGTCCAACTTCATTATGTTGCACATGGCTATCCAGTTGTCTCAGTACTCTTTGATAAAGAGACTATTCTGTCCCCACTGAATGGTCTTGGCACCTTTGTCAAAAATCAATTTGGCTATAGATGTAGGGGTTTATTCCTAGGTTCTTTTAATTCTATTCCATTGGTCTGTATACCTATCCTTAGGATAGTACCACACTGTTCTAACTATTGTGGCTTTGTAGAATTGTGTGTTGTCCAACTTTGTTCTTCTTTTGTAAGATTTTTTGTGGCTATTCAGGGTTCCCTGCAATTTCATATGTATTTGAGGATTGGCTATTACATATCTGCGCAAAAAGGCTGGTAGAGATTTGATAGAGAGATTGTACTCAATAATCTGTAGCTTGCTTGCATGATATTGCAATCTTACCAAAATTATGACTTCCAATCCATGAACACAGGATGTCTTTCCCATTTATTTAGATCTTTCATTTCCTTCAGCAATGTTTTGTAGTTTTCAATGTTCAAGTCTTTCACTTGCTTGGCTGAATTTATTTCTACATATTTTCTTCTTTTGGACACTATTATATATGGAATTGTTTTCTTGGTTTCCTTTTGGGATTGTTCATTGCATTGTATATAGGAACACAACTGCTTTTTGTGTGTTGATCTTACACTGAAACTTTCCTGAATTCATTTATTAGCTATTTTTGTTTATAATTTTAAGGGAAAGCAGAAATTCCACACTGTTGGAGGAACCAAAACAAAGGAAAAGAAAATAGAATTGGCTCAACCTAACAAAAATCTGAAAAGAAAGAAGTAAAACAGGGATGAACTATGAAACTTGATAATAAAGAACCTTCATAAGATGACAGTAGTAATTAAATGTTACTAATCACAATAAATATGAATGATTTTAATCCTTTTATTAAAAGATAAAAGATTAATATTTTGGTTAAAATAAATAAATCCAGCACATGACATTTATAATAGGCATGCCCAAAATAAAATGACACAGGAGGTTAAAAATAAACCGATATATCAGCAAATAAAAAGCAGAAGTGGCAAAATTAATAACAAATTTGGTACAATTCAGGGCGAAAGCACTGAAGGAACTAAGAAGAATACTTCAGTTGATAAATGATAACAATCCATGAAGAAGAAAAGACATATGTAAACTTTTATGTAGACTGATAAACCACAGGAATATAAAATGTAGAGGACTGTTTAGAAATACAAAGAAGATTCAACAAAACCATAAATACAATGACACACTAACACCTCTCTTCAAAAATTGACAAATCCATCCGTAACGTAGAAGAGTTGAAAAACACAATTCACCCTCTTGATTTCTTCCGCTATTTAAAGAACACCCATTCTTTTCAAATGTCCATGGGACACTTAAAAAACATGACCATGTACTAGCTACATAGATGATCTCAAATTTCTCAAAAGGAAGAAATGATATAGACCACACTCTACTATCTAAATGCACAAGCCTAGTTTTTAACGAAAAAACAAAGAAGGTAGAGGAAGAAGGAGCAGAAAAAAAATGGAGGTAGGCAGAGGCTCCTAAAGCCTTGGACACTTTAAGAGCAATCTTCTAAGTAACTTTTGGGTTAAAGAGGCAATTGCCACTGAAATCACAGACAATGAGAACACTACCTGACAAAACCCGTGAGAAGTGAACAATGGAAAATTTGTAACTATTTACCTAAGCGAATTTATTAGAGGCAAGAAAAACAAAGAAAAAAATAAACTCAATACTCAACTCAAGAAGCTAGACACAGAAACAAAATAAACCAAAAGTCAGTAGAAGAAAGAGTAATAAAACAGCTAATGAATTTTAAAAGGCTAACAAATGCGAAAACCATGACAAGAAAAATAAAAAAAGACAGAATACCCAAAAGGGGATGAAAAATATGTTGATTCTTTGAAAGTCAATGCATATTCCTTTGTAATATAGTATAAAGCTAATTTTCATCCATGTTTATTATTTCCAGCTTAATTATGTTGTTTAAATCTTTTTTTTTTTTTAAGATTTTATTTATTTATTTGAGAGAGAGAGAATGAGAGAGAGCACATGAGAGGGGGGAGGGTCAGAGGGAGAAGCAGACTCCCTGCCGAGCAGGGAGCCCGATGCAGGACTCGATCCAGGGACTCCAGGATCATGACCTGAGCCGAAGGCAGTCGCCCAACCAACTGAGCCACCCAGGCGCCCTGTTGTTTAAATCTTCTAAATAACATTAGTTTTCTTTTTCTGATTGATTCTTGGTTTATGAGAGAGGTAAAAAATGTCTACCATGATTGTGATTTGATCCATTTCTTCTCATATCTCTGTTCATTTTTGCTTCATCTATCTCAGAGCTATGTCATTAAGTATTTACAAATTAATGATATCTTCTTGGGGAAGCATACCTTTCACAGTGTGATGGTTTCCTACTTTATCCAGTTCATGTTTCCTGAAGGTTCTCAGACTGACATTTGGACTCCACTTCCATCACCCACCCCAACGCTGTGTGAGAGACAGGGGAACCAGAGGAGTAGAGGAGCCCCACCTTCGAGCCCAGTAAGAAAGGCCCCAGTGGCACAGCTGGTTGGGACTCAGGGTGCAGCACAAGACAGGAGGTGGCACTACCTCCCTCCCTGGGGAAGCCCGGTGAGAAAGAGCTCTCAGGGGGACACAGCTTGTGTCCCCAGAGTTGAGAGGCTCAGGAGGACACTGGTGCTGGTAGGTTTGGGGGAGATGGGAGGATAGCTGGAGCTGCCTGAACTGGCAGGGGAGATTGAGAGAATAGAAGAGAGAGACAGAGAGCATGAGAGAGAGACAGAGAGAGAGAGAGAGAACAATCTGCATGTGCGTGGTTTGGCAAGGCAAGGATGCATGAGTGGTCCTGGGGAGCAAGTGAAAGCTAAGGAAGGCAGCCAGCTGAAGGTATCTAAAAGGGTCCCACCCAAGACGGTGGCCTAGGAGGGCACCGAGGCCTCGGCAGCAGGAATTCCATCCACAGGTAGACTAGCTGTGGAGCAGGCCGTAACAGGTGAGCTGCGGCCTGAATCCGAGCTCAGGTGCCTCATGGAAAAGAACCAGTATGTAAAAAATTTGCTAAATCAGGGGGCACAGATGGTAGGACATCAGTCAGCAAGAGGTTCTGACCCTACTCCTTTAACCTCACCGCACCCTGTCCGACCCTAGGGTCTCCAGCAGCAGCAGAGGAAATGGGGGTGGACAGAGGTGACAGACCGCCCTCATCCCCACTGCCGGGCCCCCAAGGCCGTAGCCGGGAGGAAGGAGCAAGGGATGGACCTCTGCCTTCTTGTAGAAATCCAGGCTGCTGAATAAATAACCCGAGGGACAGCACAGTACCTTATGTTGACACAGGACTTCGGGGTTCCAGATGCTTTTATGTATTTCAAATATTTTTCCCAAAAAAGGCTTCCCGTTTCTTGGAATACATAATCAGGGAGTACTGGGGTTTTTTTTTTCTTTTTTTTTTGATCTGCAGACAGAATATTGGCCTTGGAATTAGTCTGACCTGGGGGAATTCCAGTGCCGCCACTTACACGCTAAGGGATCTCTGGCAGTTTATCCAAACTGTCTACTCCTGAGTGTCCTTATCTGTGAAACCCCACCTAACAGCTGAGAGAATTATGCAAGGAAACAGATGTGAAAATACACGAACAGAAAATCAACACGACCCCCTCCCCCATGCCCAGGGAGGGGAAAAAAGACGTCAGGTGGTAAAGCAAAACAAGTGTTAAGTATCTTTTCCACTGTACAGATGAAGAAACTGAGGTCCAAAATGGCAAAATGACTTACCCAGGGTCACTCAGGTAGCATTTACGGGAACGAGGACAAGATGCCCTATCCGGAGCCAACGCATGTTCTACCACCATTCGCACCCTCCCAGCACACACATTAATCCTGATTAGCCCGGGGCAGTCCCAGTTTATGCCTCATGTCCCAGGGTACTACTCAGGGTAGTTTTTCATACCCTCTTTTACTCTAAAATCATCCTGGTCGGGACAGTAAATGATACAGCTGCCTTACCACCCTCCCATTTTTGCAAGTAAAATCCACACCCTGTGAGAACACCTCAGTGAAAAGACTGTCATTCAATTCAGTGTTTCCTGGCTCTGTTTTCAAAATAAGGGAACAAGGAAAATGGTACCTTATCCAAACCTGAAATCCCATCGCTGTAACTGATTACGTGTATGGCGATTTTATGAATTCAGTGGGGAATGAAATGCAATTTTGTCAGGCTTGTCTGTGTCCATAATGACCAAGTCAAATTAATCATCCTGGATAACACCCCTGTGTCGTCCGCCCCCGAGATGTGTAATAGAATCTTTCTGATTCATGTCTCACAGTATATCAGAGCTGGAGTACGGCCGCACTTCTGAAAATCAGTACAATTATGCCTTCTTGTTGGGCTATCATTTTCCCTGGACTCAAAATGCTTCTTCAAAACAAACAAACAAACAAATAAAAGCTCACACCATATGTAAACAAAATGGAAATGAAAAAGCCATATAGCTAAAATTAAATGTGGATTCTGGAGGAATGGGAGGAATGCAATACCATTTGAAGCCTTTCTTTACAGGCAGAGTTCCCAAGCCCCAGCCACAGGGGTGGAGGAGGGAGTATAGACACGCCCTGCTGGTGGTCTGGACCCTGAAAAGCCTAGATAATAGCAGCCGGAGGTACCACAATGGGACGAGGGCCGCCAGTCACATTAGCCGTGAGTTTTGTTTACTAAAACTATACCTGGGAACAAACGTGATGATTATCCCCATGCATTTTTGCTTGGGAAATTCTCTGTCACTCTAAGGTTCAGGTAGCTTTCTGGACTGATACACCTGGGGGTCGGGCGGTGTTTCTGGAAAAATGAGCCACGAGTGATGGAGTTCCCTTCCCCTTTAGGAGGAAACAATCCCAGCAAGTAGCAAAGCTGAGGATAACTTGGGGCCACAGCATTCCGGTGAGAGGGGGCGACCTGAGCACCGGGCACCACCCCATTTTACAGATAAGGAAGTCCACTTTTCCAATAAGTGGCAGAGTTTTGTTTATTTTAATAACATATCTCTTATAATCACATGTCCAACTGCCTCTTTTTTTTTTTTTTTAAAGATTTTTTTAATTTATTTGACAGAGAGATAGAGAGAGAACACAAGTAGGCAGAGGGAGAGGGAGAAGCAGGCTCCCCGCAGAGCAGGGAGCCCGATGCGGGACTCGATCCCAGGACCCTGGGATCATAACCTGAGCCGAAGGCAGCCGCTTAACCGACTGAGCCACCCAGGCGCCCTCCAACTGCCTCTTTGACACCTTCCCTTGGGTATGCTAGAGGGGAGGTCAGCAAACTTTTTCTGCAAAGGTACAGATAATAAATCTTTGTGGCTGGTGGGTCATACAGTCTCTGTCACTATTCAACTCTGTTGCTGTAGCATGGAAGTAGCCACAAGACGGTATTTAAATGAACAAATACAGCTGTGTTCCACTTTATTTACAAACAACAAGTGAAGCACCAACTGTGGCCTATGGGCCATGGTTTGCTGGGCCCTGTCCTAGAGGTGGTTCTTCTTCGAACCAATCAAACTTCTCCCATCTAACGCACAACATCCGTGACTTTAAAAACAATACGTATTGCCTATTCCCTTCACCAGAATGCAAATTCTGCTGTTTGGTCACTGATTATCCCAAGACCAAGAAGACTGCCTTGCCCATAGTAGGCCCTCAATAAACATTTGCTGAATGAACCAATACATGAATGAATGCGAATCGGGGGACTGGACTGCTGTGTTCACACTTGTATTTCTAGCACCTAGAACATGGCCTGACATAAGGTAGCTAGCTCCTCGGTAAATATTGTTTTGAATGCGTGCATGCATGAAAGAATTTACCGATGGCCTGCTGTTATATATACAGGGCTGGGCTCTTCACCACCTTCCCCGTAAGCTCCAAGAAGTCAGCAAACGTCTGAAGTGGCCTTCCCCTTAGAAATGCTTCTCAGGATGAAATAATTCTCACCTCACCCGTGAGGGTCTCCTGGTTCCCTGTTCTCATCTTAGAAATAATCTTCCTATGAAGGTGCTAGAGTCCTAGCTCTGCCCCAGATAGGCTGTGTGACCTTGGGAAAGTCACTGCCCCATTTTAGCCCTGAGTTACACCACATGTGAAAAGAGGGAGTTGGACCAAGGGATTTTTAAACCCAAATTTAATCTATGTATGTACCACGGGCTTGCAGGTACACGGGCGGACATGAGGCAGTACTAATTTTAAAAGCATTTTAAAATGATGAGTAGGCTCTCCGGTTGTTTCCATGTTAAAATAGCTTCTGGGGGGAAAAAAACTCTATTTGCAGTCTTTTTTCTTTTCTATCTCTACCTTTTGAAAACTATAGAAGTGGCATCATCTAAAAATGTGCCAAGCCAACTGAGATGCCCAAGTCCTCAGAGCCTGGCCTTTGTGAGTGCTCTGAGGTCCCGTGACATACAGCTAAGTAGGCAAGTCCCCCAGTCCATGCTGCTCCAGGGACACTGCCCTGCTCAGACCCTTCCAAGGCTCACTGCCTTCAGAGTAGGGTCCCAGTATCTGTCTAGCGCATGACACCTCCTGGACCAGATCCTGCAACATCACCTAACACCAGGCACAATGAGCCCACTGCACTGCACTGCTCCCCCCACCCCCGCCCAGACAATGCATACTCTGCTATCATCAGGCCCCTGGATGTGCTAGACCCTCTGCTTGGGACACTGTCCCCCCAGGTGACACCTGCTCATGCTCAGGATCACCACAACACCCTTGTGCCTTCCCAGGTGGTAGGACCAAGGACTGGGCTCAGCACTCTAAGTCTACTCTGAGCAGAAGGGAGCAAAGCCTCCTCCTATAGCCTAGACCCCATGCTCCTGTTAATATGCCCCAAAGCCCCAACAGGAAATTGCAACCCAGAGCTCATCCACTCCCCTAAGGCTTATTGAGTGACCTCTGGGAGTCAAGTTTGTGCAGTCCTGCTTCTCTGCACTTTTGTTCAAATAATAATACTAACAGCAAGAATTTATATAGTGCTTACAATGTGCTAAATGCATCCCTGTTCTTTGGACTTTTCATATATGAATTTATTAGTCTTTACAATAACTCTATGAGGCAGGTGCTATTATTATATCCATTTCACAGGAGAAGAAACAGAAGCACTGAGGTGAAATTCGATGGAAGTCATGCAGCTAGGAAGGGATAGAGCCAGGTTCCAACTCAGAAGTCACACTCGAGATCTGAATTCCAACAACCACCCATGAGCTTGGGAGCAAATCTCCCTTCAGCTGAGCCTTCAGGTGAGGCTACAGTGCTGATCACCTCGTGAGAGGTCTTGAGCAGAGGCACCCAGTGAAGCCAAACCTGGGTGTCTGACCCTCAGGAACTACAAGATGATTCACATGTGTTGTTTTTACATTTAAAAGTTTAGCTCATGAATTGGCACCCTTAATGACCATGTGATTCTGCCCCTTTATAAACAGTCGGGACTGGGCGCCCTTACGAGCAATGCTGAGCCTCTGTGTTCACTGTGTCTCCACAGGCAGCTCCTGGCTGCCCCCCTCTCCCGTCCTCTGATTGCTCCCACGGTGGACATGTACTTGCGCTCCACCCACCTTATGAGCCCCAATTCCTCTTAATGCTTGGGGAAGGCAGTGTACCTCAGGCCACGCTTCTTAATCTGTAACGTGCACACAAATCATCTGCGGAACTTGTGAAAATGCGCGTTCTGATTTAGGAGGTTGGGGTGGGACTCGGGATGCTGCATTTCCAACAAGCTCCAGGTGAGGCCACTGGTCTGTGGGCACCCTGTGGACACAAAATCTTAGGCATTAAAAGCATAGACTTGGATCAAGACAGACCATGGTTCAAATTCCAATTCTGTCACATCCTGGCTAGAAGTCCCTAACCTCTGAGAGGTGGAAAGACCTACCCAAGGTCACATAATAAATGACAGTTACCTGGAGCCCCAAACAGAACCCTGTGTTCTGACTTCCAGTCCAGAGTCTTAAAACTGCAGCTAAACCTACCCTCCTGAGCTCTGGGCCTGGACATGTCTGTCTGGGTGTGTGTGTGTGTGCATATCCCTATACACGTCTACACATGCGAATGGATATGTCTGCAGACATGCACCAATGTGTGCATCAACGTGTCTAAACATCAGCACGTGTGCCCGTGGATTTGTGAGAGCTGTCCCTTCATTCATTCCCTCCCTCACTCCCTCAGCTCCTACTCTGGACCAGGTCCCTGTTCCCAGGACACCAACAGTCTAGGAGGGAGGCAGCCATCAAACAAACACAAATAAAAATCTAATTTGTGTGTGTGTGTGTGTTGTTCATAACAGCCACAAGAACTGGATACTATCATAACCTCCATTTCACTGAGGAAACTGAGGCACCGGGAGGTTAAGTGGCTTGCTCAGAGTCACAAAGTGATGCTTAATACGTGAAAAGGTGTACGTCAGCGAGCGTGCCTATGTGAACGCGATGTGCACGTTTGTATTTGTGCGTGACCGTGTGTGCGTCCAAGCATGTATCTGTGCATGCGCCCAGACATCTTCAAATGCTCCACAGACAAGATTTCCTGGCACCACAACACAGCATCACAAAAACACACACATGCACACACACTTCCTTTTTTCAGGTGTTCATATCTTCAATCATTTCCTAAAGCTCTGTCCGCAGAGAAATACGAGGGAAGGTCGGGGCCTGCAGAGCTGAGCCGATCCGGGGAAGCCCATACCACCTGTTGCCCTGGCGCGAGCCACGGCTGGAGCAATTTCACAGTTCATCATCCGTTAGGAGGCGAAAATAGTCCTTCCCTTCCCAGCAAGTTAAATAAATTGCCCAGGCTATGAAGGGCTAGTCTGCCCACACCCCTACTGGGAACACATGACACAAGACATCTGGCTAGGTCCCCTTCCCCATCTTGCCACGTCTCTAAAAATGGACACATCTGTGCAAATACCTTGCAAATTTTTTTTTACTCTTTATTGCAGCATAGGGTAACCAACAGAAAGTACACAAGTCATAAGTATACAGCTCAAGGATGAACCCTCACAAAGCGAATAGACTCATGGAAACAGCACCTAAATAAAGAGAGAAAACCATACCAGCACCTCCAAAGCCCCTCATGACTCCTCATGACCTAGGCCCCAACCAGGGCAACCACAACTCAGATTTTTTATCAGATTTTTAATAGATTAGTTTTGCCTGTTCATGTGCTTTAAGTACAAGGAATCATCCAGAATGTTCTGTTTGGGGGCCTGGCTTCTTCCCCTCACCCTGGGGTTTGTGAGAGCCTGCGGTGATACATCGCTCCTTCTCGTTGCTGCGTACTATTCCATGGTGTCAGAATATCCTGCCATCGTTCATTGGTCTACCGTGGATGGGCATTTGGATTGCTCCCAGTTTTGTGCGTTTATGAAAAGGGCCACTATGAACATTCTTACAGGTGTCTTTTGGTGAACAGATGAATGCGTTTCTGTTGAGCGAACACCTAGTAGCTGGATGACGGGGTCACAGAGCTTTAGATGCCAAGAAATGGTTTTCCGAAGTGGCTGTTCCAATTTACACAACAACGTATGAAGACATTCTGGCTAAGTTGGTTCCTCCACATTCTGGCTAACTTGGTATTTTCCTGTCTTTCCCATTTTCTAATTTGGTGGCATGGGGGAAGTATTTAATAAATTTCAAAATGCCTCTTCATCCCTTCTGCCATCCGGCTCGCATTGCTGTCTCTGGTGACTGTTTATGAAGGCCAGCAGCAAGCTTAGAGCTGCCCATTTATGTCTCACACAGACACCACCTCTAGCCACAAGCCACCCATCCCTGAGGGCCATCCCAGCCTGGTAAACAGCCAAAAGTAGCCCAGATCGGCTTCCAAGGCCTGTGCTGTTACAGAGAACTCTAAGGTTTTCTCAAGGGGACTTCCAAAGACCATCCCACCTCACAAAGCAAAGGCAGACTTCCGCAAGGCCCTCCTTTCCCATCTCCAAAGCCAACAGTCGTTCACATGGCCCACCTCCCTGTCCTCGCCCAGCCTGACCCAGCTCCACTCGAGGCCATGCTCCCCAGCGACCCCAGGCTCCTGTGAGCCACCCTCCCAACAGCTCAGTGGCCCTGGGTGGTGGTTCAGACTGTGCCACCAGGCAAACAGGTACATCTCGGGGGCCCACGGTGCTGGCCTAAGGTGAGATTTCTGTTTCTGTTTACCTGAAGCACAAACCTCATCTTATTCATTCCACCCCAGTCCTACGTAACAAGCATTCACAGAATAGAGCTACCGAACATTCTCCTAGCTCCTTCCCTGTTCTGCTTTTCTTCTCCGACTTGTAAATTCTAAAAACAACAACAACAACAACAACAACAAAAACTTTACCAAGCTCCTATCATAACCAGCCCTGGCCAAGCTGGTTACCTCATATCCACTTAACCAGCCCTCTCAACTAGCTTACACCCACTTAACTAATCTAACTACACTAAGCTACTTAATGAAGCTACACCCACTTCTGGCTTAACCTGCCAGGAAGGTAATAATAGTCCCATTTGACAGAGGTAGAAATCGCCGCCAGGAGAGGGTGAGTAATTGGGTCAAGGTCATATAGCAAGAACAAGGCAGAAGTAGGTAGGGGTCCCACGGACCACAGACCTGCCGCTGACTCCCACCTGGTCGCTTGTGCTTCACACTCTCCCAGAGGCTGGCAGGCCCGGCAGGGGCGACCACCTCATGCCTGGACTTTTGTTCCCCACCAGAGTCATGGGCTCTGAGTATCTGAGAGACAGAGAAATGGGCTGTCTGGGCCCCATGAAGGCGTTTTAATGTTAGTGTGAAGGAAGGAGGCCTGACAGCCCCCACCATTCCCCGGAGCACTCGGCTGGAGGTGCGTCTAGTGGAGGGGGCTGGGAAGGGGTTGCCCATCTTTAGCGAGCTGGCAATTGGCAGGAGGCATTTTCTACTACTTTTGTTCTTTGAGGGGGAACATTTCTTGGCACATTTTAAAAACAAGATAGTTCCAATATCATCTTTTCAATTTCAATTCTTCACACAATTTGATTTGCATCAGATAAAACAGCTGACCTTGGGGCGCCTGGGTGGCTCAGTTGGTCAAGCTTCGGACTCTTGGTTTCGGCTCAGGTCATGATCTCCTGGTTGTGAGATCAAGCCCCGCGTCAGGCTCCATGCTCAGCGAGGAGTCTGCTTCAGATTCTCTCTCCCTCTGCCTCCCGCAGAGGCAGAGGGAGAAGCAGGCTCCCTGCAGAGCAGGGGGAGTCCAATGTGGGACTCGATCCCAGGACCCCAGGATCATGACCTGAACCGAAGGCAGTCACTTAACCAACTGAGCCACCCAGGCGCCCAAAATCTTTTTTTAAAAAAAAGCTGACTGGCCTCCCTTTGCTGGTATTTCTGATGCCTCATTGACTCCTGTGCCCATCATGTCCTGGGCGGATGACCTTGAGCAAGTTGTTTTATTTTCCTGAAAATCAGTTTTTTCATCTGTAAAATGTATACTTTAATAGCACCTCACATAACTTTGACATTTGCCATGTACCAAAACTTAGGATATAAATGCATCTTATTTATTTCTCCCTGCATCACTTTGAGGACCTTTTAAAGACAAAATTGAGGTTTGGGAAAGCTTGCTCACTTGTCCAAGGTCACCCAGTCATGATATGCAAAGACCATAATTTGAGGGGCCCCTGGGTGGCACAGTCGCTTAAGCATCCGACTCAGGTTTCAGCTCAGGTAGTGATCTCAAGGTTGTAAGATTGAGCCCCACGTCAGGCTCCACACTCAGTGGGGAGTCTGTTTAAGACTCTCTCTCCCTCTCCTTCTGCCCACCCCCCCGAGAGTGCGTGTGCACTCTCTCTCTCAAATAAATAAATCTTAAAAAAAACCCAAAGACCATAATTTGAGCCCAGGTCTGTCTTCTTATATCATTACCCTTATTACCCAACCGACCACTGGCATCTCTTTACTGTCACCAGTGGTGACTCAGAGTCACTGACCTCCATCTCTAAGGCCCCCTCAGCACTGGGGCAACTCAGCTATGTGGGGGAGGTGAGTCTCTGGCATGTTGGACAGACCACTGTCTTTCCTAGAGACTCAGGCGGGGGCGGGGGGGAGGGGATGAAACCAACCCCTTGGCCACAGATTATAACCCAGAAGGTCTCTCAGAGACACCGTTCAGCCCCCATTCACAGATGCAAAAAAAAAACAAAAAACACACAGGGCTCAGAGAAGACAAATGACCTACCTAAGGGTACACGGTGAAGGAGGCTGAAAAGGGCCAGACCCAGGCTCGCAACCCTCCAAAAGCTAAGGACCCAGCACCATTTTGGAAAGGTCCCACATCTGGCTTCATTTCTACTTCTTGCTGCTAGCTTTCATGTAGCGATGAACAAATGTGTTAAAGCAGACGGCTCTCCCACACCCCCTGGGCAAGGACCCAGGCCCTGTCAAATATGCTGAGTTCAAGGTGGCTGAGAGTGGGAGAGGGGTGCTGCTGTAAAGAAAATCCTTGCAATTACATTTCCAACCCACTGCTGTCCCCTCCCCCAACCCATAAACTTCCTGCATCATCTTCATTGTTTCCATCCCATTTAGAGAGAGGGAACATTTCCAGGGATTCAATTTCTCTCATAATAGTTGGAAGGAAACAAAACTATATGCTGTAAACATTTGCTGCATTGTATGGAAAAGATCTTTACCACAGGGGAGGTGGAGCAAATGCAGACCACGATCCCCCACCCCCAAATCCATCCCCCCTAACGCCTCCATGCCTGCACCCTTGAACATTTAAACATCTCACAGCCAGGAACATAGAGCTTTAAAGTGAATATATTTTTAGCCACTGGAATGCAAAATGAAGATCTGTGAGGTGTAAGTACCAACTCCTTCTCAGCAGTTTTCTCTCAATGAAAACAAGAGAAGCTCGTCCATTTTTCTAAGCACGTGTGTAGGACTGATGAGGGAAAGCTCATTAGTTCCGTCTGACATATACTCAATTCTCTCCATACACATAGGATGGGTTTTTTTTTCCCTCCTTGCATTTTATTCTCCAGCTGCGAAATGATATTAAATTTCATCAGATTTGAACAAAATCTATGGTCTTGAAACAGTTTCCTTCAAGGCTCCCTCATATTTATTCAGAATTCATGAATCATGTTCGGATAACACAACCATAATTATTTTTAAAGTGTGATGTTTGTGGCTTTAATAGGAAATGCTTGCAAAAGGCCTTTTCTCTTTGATTGTTGGTAATCTTAGCAGTAATCACTGCCATTCCCTTCCAGGCACCACGGCCAGCGAAACACAATTTCATTTTAATATGAACCGCGAGCTCTTCACCCAGGTTTTAATTAAAGCAATAAAAGCCGTGTCGTCCCTGCCCTTTGCGATGTACACAGACTCAGAGGCCAGAGTTACTAAGCCCAGAATCTTTGGTTGCAGCAAGGACAGGAGGGCCTCCCGTCTCCCGGTGCATTTAACTGTTTATGCATTTATCCCCAGTGCACCGTTTGTTTGTTTCATAAAGACTCAACCACCTCTCTCTCTCTGCTCTGCAGTTTTCTCATCTGTAAGATGGAACAACAACAGTACTTACCTGATAGGGTTCATGGGAAACATTTAGCTCCAGTGTCTGAGCCCAAGGAAGTGCACTGTGGATGTCCATTATCATCAGTATCTAGGCTGGGAAAATCCAACAGATCATCTACCCTCATAATTCACATGCGGAATAGGCTGGGATAGATACCAACCCAGGTGAAGGAAATGGAGCAGACAGAACCTGGAACTCAGAACTCTGGGCTTTTCCCCACTCTGGGCATCCTACACGGTCCCTTGCTGGAAGGAGGCTGCATCTTCAAGGCGCGAGGACAGTGCCCGGGAACTGCAGGTGTGACTCTGACCAGCTCTGGCCTTCTGGGTTCCTGGTTATACCATCCACACACCCTAGGACAGTGCTTGAACCAATGGTAAGAGAAATGGACCAGGCATCCCTGGGGATCTATGAAGGAAGGTCGCTGCACACTCACAGTGTTGTGCAGACCCCACAGCAAGAATCTGCTTAACTCCAAGTCCTTGGTGCCTGTGCATGCCAGGTGTGGTGTGAGGCACTGAGAGGGAATTGTGTAGTATGGGAATCTTGGCCTTTATGATATCACTCCCCAGCACACGTTCTGCTGCTACATTAGCAAGGGACGCAAAAACACTGGACCCTGCTCACACCCGGCAGGGCTCCTAGTTGGTGGTGCTGACCATGCTCTGCAGGCCCTAGGGTTCCCCAAGGAGCACCTCAAATGTGAGCCCCCTGAACCTCTCCCCTCGCAAATAGCCCCTGGTCCCACTGGGATTCCTACTCTAAGAAGAAAAAAGTCCCTATTTCCCCAGAGCTCCTTAGAACACACCTTCCATTCACTTCCTGTCTCCTCTGTGGATGAGCTGCGCATTCCCCTATTGTTCACGTATCTCAGGTTGGAAGGCAGGCTTGACATCCTCCTGCCTCTCTGCTGCCCCATCTAGACCACTGTCCATCTTTCCTACAAATCCCACTGCACCCTACTCAGCTCCATCAGCATCTGGCCCCACATGCTTGTCCCCCTACCCCTCCATGCTCCCAGCCTTTGGCTCTGGGCTCTGGCTTCCCATCCACCCCACCTCAGCATCATTCTGGGTCTCTACAGCTCAGCCACCATGCTGATGCTGGGCTCTGCACCACTGTGTCAGCTGCCCACTCCCCGGATGCACCCAGGACCCCATCAGTGCCCACAGCTGCTTCTCTCAGAATCACCACCCATTTCCAGCTCCATGACTAAGGTGTCCTCACTGCCCAGCACCCCACTTGGGGACTCTCAGGGCCTGGCCCCCCTCTTTTCTCTCCTTACCCAGCTTAGATTCCCTGGTTCTTCATTTCAGTCTCTCTTTTGCACAAATAAGTGTGAGCATCCTTCTGGTACACCTGCCTGGCAAATCCTTACCGTGGATTCATCCAACTGTCTGCCCCCATAGCACCTGCACCAAGAGCTCAGTCTCCCACAGGCCACACACATATCCCAGACCTTCTCCACCTGTCAGACCTCTGGTGCCCTGACTCAGCAGCTGACCTGCCCACCAACCTCTCGGAGAACACAGATGCTTTCAGGTGCAGATGCCCTCTGCTCCCGGGGCACAATCTACAGTGACACACTCCTTTCCCCCTGTGTTCCCACTCCTGGCTAAGGCCAGAGCTTCCATCTCTGGACAGGACCCAACCCCTCCCAAAACTTAAACCATCATTTAACCCTTCCCTCTCCTGAACCCCATGCTTTATCCTCTCTCTTGGATGCCTTCCATCGACAACTAAACATCCTAAAGATTCTCTCATCTTAAAAAAAAAAAATCCCTCCTTTGGAGTCCTCATCTCATTGAGCTATGGCCCTGGCCCTTGTCCTGCACAGCCAGACTTCACACACAAGACACAAGTTGTCTACACTCCCTGTTTACATCCTCACTGCATGCTCCCTTCTGGATCCACCCCAGGACCTGCACAAAGTCCACTCCCCACCAAAGCCACTTTTTCTGGGATCCAGAATGACTTTCTTTTTCTTAAAACTATTGGACACATTTCAATTTTTATCCCAACCAATCCCTCAGGAGCCTTTGACCCTCTCCTTCTTGTGTACCTTTTATTCAACTTTTTGAAGTTATAATAAATCCCTATGGTCTAAAACCCCTAAAACATAAAAAGGTACAATGAAAAGTCTCTTTTCCATCCCTGTCTACCTGCCCAGTTTCCATAACACACACACACACACACACACACATGCAAACATGCACATGCGCATATATGTACACACACAATGTACAAAGCCACTGTTATTAGTTCCTGTATATCCTTCCAGAGTTGCTTTAATCAAATACAAACACCTAGAGAGAAAGTCTCACTAGCTTTTTTCATAAATGGTAACATACTCTACTTACTTGTTAACCACCCTGCTTTTTTCAATAAACAATGTATCTAAAGAACTTCTGTTTCTCTCCAGTTTCTTCATTCTTTCTTTACAGCAACACAGTATTCCACTTGATAAATGTACATAATTTAACTAGTCCCACATTGTTGCATATTTGGGTTGTTGCCAATTCTTTGCCATTATGCCAATACCAAAATGAGTAATCTTGAAGACATCATTTCTCATGTGAGCAAATATATCTGTAGGATATGTTTCCAAAAGGGAAATTGCTGGGTTAAAGGTCAATGCATTTGTAATTTTGATAGATGTTGCCAATTTGCTCTCCATAGGGGTTGCACCAACTTACTCTGCCTTCAAGCAATGTACAAAAATGCCTATTTCCCCACAGGGGCTCCAACAGAGTCTACTATCAAACCTTTGCATTTTTGTCAATCTAAGAGGTGAAAACGGTAGTTTTCTTTCTTGTAGGAACTGATTTCAGCATCTTTTCACAAACTTAAAATCCATTTGCATTTCCTGTACTGGAAACTATTGGTTCATATCTCCCACCTGTTTTCCTACCAGGGTTTTGAATTGATTTCTGGGAACTCTTTATATATTTGGGAGGTTAATCTTTTGACTATATTATGAGTTGAAAATAATTTGGCCCAATTATTCATTTGTCTTTTGACTTTACTTATGCTGTTTTAGCCATACAAAAGTTGTTTTTCTTTTTTATTTGTGGTCAAATTTTTAAGTCTTTTCTTCTAAGACTTTGAGTCATAGAAATATCTTTCCCACTCTAAAGCTGTAAAGTATACCTTAAAGTTTTTTTCTGGTGCCTCTCTGGTTCCCATGAGTACATATAAATCTTTGATTTATTTAAAAGTTATCCTTTGACAGGGAAGAAGCTGTGGATCCAACATCATTTTCCCCTGGATCCCTTACCTCCATCTAAGACTCTATGTTCTCCTCCTACCTCTCTGGTCACTGCTTCTCAACCTATTTCATGGTCTTCTCCTCTTCCACTTTGCTTCCAGATATTGGAGCTCAACATTTAAGACTCCTTGGTCTTCTTCCTTTCTGTCTTTGCAAATTTCCTCCTCACACGGTTTTAATAGCATGGGTTAAGAACTTCTAAGTTGACTTCCCCAATGAGTTTCAGACTTGTACAGCCATCTCCCTACTTGGACATCTCCACTTGGATGAGCATCTCAAATGTAATGTGTCCAAGTCTGACCTCATCAAACCTGCACTTCCCCAGGCCTTCCCCAACTCAGAAAACTCATACCACCATGCTGGAGAATGGGCTATGCTGGAAGCCTGGGATTCATCCTTTACTCCTTCATTTCTCTCTCGCCCTAGATCTATCCATCATCAAGATCTGCCAACTTTATTTCCAAAACACATCTCAGATCCATCCACTTCTTTCCATCTCCTCTGCCTCTACCACAATAGAGGACAATACCATCCTTCACTTACCCTCCCGTGTTGTCTGTCTGTATCTGCTCTTGTCATTGAGAGCTTTTTATTTGATCATGTTACCCAATTTCAATCTCTCTCTTTCTCACTAACAAAACCCAGTGACTTGCTTTGACTGACAGAATGTGGTAGAAGTAGTCATATGCCAGTTCTCTCCCTCCCTCGCTCCCTCCCTCTCGCTCTATCACACACACACATACACACACACATACACACACACAAATCCTTTCCATAATCCTTAGGACAAGGTCAGAAATCTTCAGCAGAAGTCGTATTTACAGCTATGAGAGTGGAACATTCTACCTACAGCCAGGAAGGGTAAACTGAGGTGACATCCGCAGTGCCCCTGAAGGGACAAATAGGCATTTGTTGGGTGAAAATAGGGGATTCCTACCAGAAGAAACAGTGCATACAAAGGCACAGAACTATAAATGAGCACAAGAGGTGACCAGAGAGTCATCTGTGTAACCAAAGCATTATTTATGATAAGAAAAACATGGAAATAAGTCCTCCCAGCTAGTTTTATGGAGTGCTGGTGGTTTATACAGTATCTTAGTTTACATTTTCGCGAGGTAGAGCCTGAGATGGGGATTCCTATGACACTGACATTCCCCTTGAGAAGTGACTCAGAAGGGAAGGGAGGGCAACAGGACAGGGCAGGGGAAGGAGCTGAGCAAGGATGCCGCGTCAGCTGGAGCTCCGTGGAGATTTGCAGAACTGCTCCCCGCTTGAGATAAGACGCCCACCTGGCCTTCTGGACCATCCCCCACACCCCTCCCCATTCATGGTTCTCATTTGGCAGAGGCCAGTTCTCCAGAGAAGGGGCAGCTGTGAGTCGTTAGCAGCCAGCACTCACAACAGCTGGAGGACAGGTGCCCTGGCCTGGTGACGGGAATCCACACCACTCACCTATGGTACTTGTCATACTCTGGGCGGCAGACGTTACTCCTCCCATTTGACAGAAAGCTGACACAACTTGCACGGGGTTAGAGTGTGCATCTGGATGGGATGTGCAAGAGCTGGATTTGAATCCAAGTCTGCTGAGCCCACGGCCTCGTTCCTTTCCTCTTCAGCCTCATCCCAGCAAGAAGGAGACTCTTCCCCGGGTCACATAACCAGGAAATATTATCCTTGTAACTCCTGGCCAGGGTCTGTTCTCAAGAAGGGGAAGAGCTTATCTCTACAAGGCCCTCCCCTCCCAGAAGTTGCTGATGGGCCAGAAGTGATGTCTGAGAACTGCCTCTCGGTTTCGGACCACCCACACAAGTCTGGTGCAAAAGAAACACAAGGTCCAGGGGAGGGGGAAAGGGGATTCTGTGTGAAAGCTAAGGCAGCCAGGCAGGAATCTTGTGGAAACTTGGGAAAACCAAACAATAAAGCATGCATTTGCAAAAGAAACTGCAAGCCCATAAGAGCTGGTTTGAAAGTTTTTAACAGGGGGCATAGTTGGCTGGTATATATCCCACAGGAACCTGTGTCTCCACTGAAGTTTCTAGATGAAGAAGATGGTGTTTCAGGAGAAGATTACATTAAAGAGCAGGTTTTTAATATGATGAAATGGTATGTTCTGGAAGCAAACATCTTCCAGAAATGGCTTCCCGCTTACATCGAGAGCTTTGCACATAATAGGTGCCCATTTGTTCAATAGGTGAATCTCATATTTAACTGTATTTATAAAATGCATTTTATGCCATTTAGACTGTTTGTACTCTGCGGGCATCTGGGTGGCTCAATTAAGTGTCTGACTCTTGATTTCAGCTCAGGTCTTGATCTCAGGGTCATAAGTTCAAGCCCCATATTGGGCTCCACGCTAGGCAAGGAGCCTACTTAAAAAAAAAAAAAAAAAAAAAAACATATAGAGTGTTTGTACTCTGAATCCTCTGTTGGCAAGGAGACCATCATTTTGCCCAGATGTTTATGTCAGCCCCCCAGGAACTGGGACAATACAATCCCTGTGGTTGGTGGGGCAGCACGTCATGACAGGGCATTAATGTGCATGTGTGTGTAGGGTGGGGGGGGGAAGGGGGTTCAGGCAAGCACTTCAGGGAAAAGACTGGAAGAAAACATTAAGAAGTAGGGATCCTGGAGCCCCACCAAGCCACTAGGAGCTGCAGGTCCTGGGCGAGTCTGTTATTCTTCAACAAAAATCAGCATGAACAACATCCCACGTTCCCGTGGGTTTGTTAAAAGACCACAATACTTTGCAGCTCCTCCCAACAACAGGGTCTACTTCCCCATTCCTTGAATCCAGACTGGCTCTCTGACTTGCTTTGAGTGACAGAATGTGCTGGAAGTACTCATGTGCCAGTTCTAAGCCTACCTCAACAGGTCTTGCAGCTTCTGCTGTTGCTGTTCTGGGAACCCTTTTCCCACCACGTGAACAACCTCAGGCTAGCCTGTTGGGGGACAAGAGACTGTCTGGAGAGAAGCAAGTCCCCATACCAACCAGGCCACAGCTGACCTGGCAGCTTACAGTGGCCACTTACAGGGGTCCTAGCTATGGCCAGAAGAGCCACCCAAATGAACCCAACCAAACCACCAACCCATGGAATTTTGAACCATGTAAATATTTATTGTTTTAAGACACTAAGTTTTGACTTGCTTGGGTTTTTTATTTTTTTAAGATTTTTATTTATTTATTTATTTATTTATTTATTTATTTATTTATTTATTTTAGAGAGAGAGAGAGCATGGGGCAGAGGGAGAGGGAGAGAGAGAATCTCAAGCAGACTCCGTGCTGGGTGCAAAGCCCAATGCAAGGCTCGACTCATGACCCTGAGATCATGACCCAAGCCCAAATCAAGAGTCCAATGCCCAACCAATTGATCCACCCAGGAGCCCCCTGACATGCTTCTTATGCAACAAAAGTCAACTGGTACCCTGTAAGAAGACTAGATTGTAATTGCTAAATCTGTTCCCATCCAGGTTGGCTCACGCCACAGGGTGTCTGGTCAATCACAGGGAATCCTGATGTTTTCTTTATAAAGTGCTAAATTCGGGAGACTCTCTGAGTGACAGCACAAGAGGCCTGAAGGGACCCTTGGGGAATCCAACTGCCTCATTTCCCTGCCAGGGAAATTGAAGTCCAGAGAAGAGAAGGGGCCACATGACCCATTAGGCAAGTCTTTCCTGAGCGCCTTGCACGTGCCAGGCTCTGTAACACACTGGGAGACACAACAGTGAATGAGGGACCAGATCCTGCTCTAGTGTGGAAATCAGATGCTAACCAAGTCTTCACACAGATAAGCAGGCGACCCCAAACAGTGACAAATGCCATGACTTAAAAGGACATGGTGGCACGAGAGAGAATCAAGGGGAGGGGACCTAATTTGGATTTCAGGGTCACCAACAGCTCTCTGACAAAGGAACACTTGGCTGAAGCAAGTCAGGGGCAGGCTTCAGGTGGGAACGGAGCAAAGTAATGTATGGAGCTCTGAGCCCCAGCTGTCCCCCTGCCTGGATGAGCAACTCAACATCCTCCAGCTTCAGTTTCCTCATCTATAAAATGGGATTAGTGGCAACCTACTACTTCTCAAGACTGGTGAAGATCAGCTGAAATAACCAGTGAGGAAAAGGCTTTGCAACTGTGGGGATGTGCTGGGCAGGCAGCTGAGGGCGCTGCAGCCAACAGCCTTTGGGGACGCTTATTTGCCCTGCTTCTCCTCTGCAAAGGACTGTGGGCAGACACGGAGCCCCACGAGCCCCACCCTCCCTTCTCCCCGGAGTATGGTGGCCACACTCTCCATCAGGGTTTGAGCCACGCCAACTCCACCTGCCACGGTTCTGAGAGCCAGGTTCAGCATGTTAACAAAATGCACTTGAAACACTGAAAAGAGCTCAGATGAGATGCTCGGGAGGAAGCTCTGGTCTTGTGAGACACCACACGTCCAAGCTGATTAAGGACAGTTCAACGACTTCAGTGGTCTCTTCCAAGATGAGCATTTCCAGGACCTGGAGTCCTGCCCACCAGAGTGTCTTTCAGGCTGGCACGAGTCAGTGCCATAGAAAGGTAGCTTTGCAGCAGCATCGTGATGCTCACATGGTCACAGGCCAGCGAAGGGGCGTGGGCGGCGTGGCGGCCCCAGCGCGAGCACCCCTGCAGTGGCAGGGGAGGGGGATGCAGTGCCCAGCAGTGGAGCCTGTGCACCACACTGAGGGTCCAGGAGCTGCCCTCACTGGCAGTGCGCCCTAAGGGGGCCCTAGCCCACGCCTTACTCATCTATGTCCGCCACTGGATTTGTCACATAGGAGGGCACGTAAGTGTTTGTGCATTAATAGGGCTCTAACCCCCGAGCTGGAAAATGTGGGCCCAGCAACCCAATCTGGACTGCCACAACCTTCATGACTGCACGGACAGAGGACGGAGGTCAGCTCCGGGGACGGGCTTGTCTTCCAGCTCCCCAAGTTCCTCTGCACCCTGAGCCACTGCCACTCTGCAGGCGCCCCTGCCTTAAGGAACCGTCCTCCAGGTTACCACAGTCTGCAGTGAGGACCCTCCCCAGCGTCCCAACCTGCAGTGAGGACCCTCCCCAGCGTCCCAGCCTGCAGTGAGGACCCTCCCCAGCATTCCAATCTGCAGTGAGGATGCTCCCGGCTGAAAGAAAACTTAACTTTTGGAGACCAGGCTCTCAGTGGAAATTCAGATTCTAGCTGGCATCTGGGACTCCCAGAGGGCTAGGGACCGGGATAGCCTTGCCCAGGGATGATCCAGTCTCCTTCCCAGGGAGGACCGCACAGGAAGCCTCTGCTCTCCTCCCTGTATGCCACATCCACAATCCTCTGCAGGGGTACTAGACAAGTCTAGGTGGGCAGGAGAACTCTGCATGCCTTTGCATGGGCACGTGTGCCTCTGTGCCAGTGTAGATCTCATGGGTGCTATGTGGTGGCAAGAAGCAGAGAGTACCAGGGAGCTTGTGACATCTCTACTCACTGCTGCTGAAGAGTTCTCCTCTGTGCATGGGAAATGTGGGCAACACATTTGCAGTTTTACCAAGTTTTCAATGGTGCCCATTTTTAGCCAACTGTAGCCAGGTAGGTGCTTTACAGAAAACACCATGGTCCCAGTTGGATTGTCACTTTCAAGGGAATATTTGATATTCTTGATCCTTGTGAGAGAGGATAGTAGTGGGCCCTGCCCCACCGCTCTGCCCCATCCCAGCCCACGTTGAAGCAGCTCAGCTCCAGCCAGCTCCAGGCTGAACCCCCCACAGGCAGGATGGAGCACCCACCTGGCTGGTCGATAGCAGCTCTGGGTTCCCGTCACTCATCCCCACGTAGGCACTGTCACCATCCAACTAGAACAGAGAGAGAGAGAGAAGCGGGTCTGAGGAAGGTGTTTTCAAGAAGGCCCCAGGAGATGCCCGAGAAGGTCAGGAGACTGAACGCACTGAGGGGAAAGGTCTGTGGGGCCCGGAGAAGCAAAGCTCGAGCCCAAGATGCCCAAATCTCATTTCAGCAGGATTCCCTCTAGGGTGAAAAGAGCAACCCCTGTCCTGTGGCCCCCGCGGGCTTGGATTAGCACCTTAATCACAGGGCAAAGAGAGGAAAACCTTCCTGCCCTTTATGCCTTGTCCATAGATGTGGCAGATGGTCCTTGTCAGATACTGGGCTCCCCAACCCTGGAAGTATGCAAAGATCTCTCTTGGCCAAAAGGCCATCAGACTATCAGCAAGAGCTAGAATTCCACATGATGGAGGGAGGCTGAGATCTTCAGAGCCCTGGGATCAGGACACCTGCCCCAGACATGCCCTCCAGGTCTTACCATCCTAAGAAGCTTGGCCCCCTCACATGTGCCCCTTGGGCCACCTCTGGCCACAGGCAAGGAGGGCTGTGGTAGAAACCATGCACGGACACTACAATCCTGTGTTCTGATAAGCTGCCAAGTCTGGATGCAGGAAGATCTCCCTGCAGTAGGAAGCAGGTGTTATGGGAGAAGTGTGGACTTTGGGGTCACTGGCTTTTTTCCATGATGTGTATTCTTGAGCTGGTGTCTGAATTTCTGAGGTTCCTCATCAGTTGAATGAGGATAATGACAGTGGTCCCATCTCCATGGGGTATTGTACCAAAACACGCAGAGCACTCAGCTCATTTCCAGTAAGTTCTCTTCCCTTGAGACAGGTGTTTTGGATCAGGTTCCCTAAATGCAGAGCGTGAGACCAGGATTTTCAAATGCATGTGATTTTTGAACAGTGCTCTTTAGGAAAATCTGTAAGGGAGGAAGGGAAGCAGGACAGGGCAGTGGAAGTAGCTAAGCAAAGATGTGATCTCAGCTGGAGACCCGCTGCAGCCTGGTCCCATGGGGAGCCGTGGGGCATGAACTGCCCCATGGAGTTCAGTCAGTCACTGGCTGAGGGCTGCCCTTAGGGGCCAAGGGGAGGCATAACCTTCTGAGCAGGGTGGCCCCCCTCTGGCCAGGGACAGTTCCCCAGAGAATTGTGCCAACTGTGAGCCATCTGCCGCCAGTGGTGGGGAGCTGGCTGTAGAGGCTAGTAAAGGGGTCTGGGTGGGGCCCCAATGGCAGCCGGCCATTTCATTTTAATTGAAAATTTAATTTTTTTATTAGGTTATCTTCACATGATTCAAAATTTCCAAAGCACAAAAAGCAACAGAGTGAAAATTCTCCTTCCCACCCCACCTCCCCGCCATCCATTGCTTCTCTCCAGAGGCAACCACTGAGTCTACCGGCTTCCTTTATATCCTTTCAGAGATGGTCCACATATATACATTTTATAGTCGTCTCTTTCACATAAATGACAACATACTATACACCCTGTTTTGCACCTCATTTTTCTCCTAGCAACACATCTCGGGAAGTATTTTATATCAGAACATAATTCTGTCTTCCGGTACCTGGTATTCCACGGTGTGGATGTAACAGATATATTTAACTAGTTGAGCTCATGGGCAATTGAGTTGTTTCTAGTCTTTCCCTATTCCAGCACTGCTCTCGTGAATATTTTTGTACATCCATCATTCCGCCTGGGTGTGAGTTTATCTGTAGGATTAGTTTGTATAATCGCTGGGTCCAGACGTGCGTGCATTTGTAATTTTGATAGGCATCACCAAACACCCTCGTGGAGGTTGTAAAAATCCACTCTCCCATGATCATGCACAAGATGTCTGTTCATCCAGAACCTCTTCACGCAGAGAGGCTCAGATGCCAGCCTGCTCCCTCTGCGGGTCCTCCCCCACCACCCTTCCCGATTCCCTTGCCTTGCTCTACCTTGTTCTTTGTTCCATAGGCCCTTTTACCTCCTAGCATTCTAAATCATTTGCTTATTTTACCATGTTCACTGCTTAGAGTGGATTTCCCCTGTCAAAATGGAGGCTCCTGGAGGTCAGGGATCTCAGTCTCTCTGCCTCCCAAACACCTAGAATAGTGCCTGGCAGAAAGGAGATAATCAATAATTGCTTGTTGGCTGAATGAATGAATGAATGAATGAAGCAAGCATGACACCATTCACATTGTCTTTTACTAGGCCAGTCTTCCCATCGGGGCAGTAGGATTGATGGCTATACCCAAATACCTTGCCAGCACAGGGATGGGCAGAGGCCTTCAGTGACTGCTATATTAACAAAAGAAAAGGTGGCACCATGCCTAGAGTCTGGGCACTGGCCCCCAATGCAGGGGTCCATCCACCACACTGTGCCTGGAGCTCATCATGCTTCAAGGCCCTGCTCAGAAACCACCTCCTCCAAGAGGCTGCCATGCTCTCACCTTCTCTGGCTGCCCCTCTTACAACACAGATTGTCTTCACATCTGTCTTCTGCCCCAGAGTGGGAGCAACATGGAGGCTAGAACTGTGTCCTGGTCATTTCCAAACCCCGCAGCACCTGGAACAGTCTGGCCTCAGAAATGAGACTAGGAATGGGACAGGGTGGGGAGCTTTCAACAAAAACTCCTGGGTATCATTTGATGTGTCACCATGGCCATTTATTACTTAGATAAAAGTAAAACTTTTTTAAAAGCCACACATAATTTATATGTTTTATAAGAAAGAATGACTAGGAATGGAGGGGGACTTAGTTTAGCCAGGTCTCTGAAACATTTTATAAGGCAATAGTAATCAAACAGTATGGTATAGGTTAAAAATATAGGAACATGTATCAAAGAAGCAGATGGAAAGATGTCCCCCAAGCCCCTTGTTACAGCCCGTTGATCAACTGCTGAGTAGAACAGAACCACCGCAGAAGCAAGGACCCCTGTCTGCTCTCTCCGATGCACAGCAGGCACTCAACAAATTCTGGGGAATGAATGAATATACCTGGCACTGAGCAAAATGCTTGCCATAAAAGATCTCATTTCAGCCTCAAAGCAAGCCAGCAAAGCAGGTATTATTTTCCCTGTTTAAAGCCAAGGAAACAGATGGAAAGGATTAGCAGCTGCCCAAAATTGCACACCTAGAGGCAGGCTGGGCTTCAGAGTGGGCTGCCTGCTTCTTTGGTTTGGTCTCTCCCACTAGGCCAGAAGCCCCTTAAGAGTGGGGATCACGGCTTTGGTGCACCCCACTCTAGAACCAACCATTAGCCTGGGGCTGGCACATAACAAGTGTTTGGTAAATATGTGTTAGCCGTTCAGGGAGGGAGGCATTATCTGTGGTGGGCAGTGGGGGGATGGCTCTGGGGATATGAGAAAAGAAAACCCCAGGGGCGCCTGGGTGGCTCAGTCGTTAAGCGGCTGCCTTCGGCTCAGGTCATGATCCCAGGGTCCTGGGATCGAGCCCC
The DNA here is from genome assembly GCF_004348235.1 of Phoca vitulina. Classification (NCBI taxonomy): domain Eukaryota; kingdom Metazoa; phylum Chordata; class Mammalia; order Carnivora; family Phocidae; genus Phoca; species Phoca vitulina. The sequence continues at coordinate 3,210,973 of NW_022589725.1, forward strand.
GCATTGGGCTCCCTGCCCCGCAGGAAGCCTGCTTCTCCCTCTCCCATTCCCCCTGCTTGTGTTCCCTCTCTCGCTGTGTCTCTCTCTGTCAAATAAATAAATAAAATCTTTAAAAAAAAAAAAAAAAAAAGAAAAGAAAACCCTGGATTTTGATGTGTGTATGCTGGAGGACACAAGGGGGTCTGCCAGTGGGACCACATGAGGTCACCAGAGCCTGCCTCTAGTGGGCTCATTCATTCACTCATTTATTCAACCAAGAAAAGCTGCCACATAATGGAGTAAAGCTTGCTTCTTGCTTTCGAGGAGGACCTGAGAAGTTGGCAGAGGTTCCCAAGGCCAGGCCTAAGTCAGCCTCTGATTGGTTACTCCCAGGTGTCTTGCACGGTGTCCTGAGAGCACACTGGGTTTGGGACCTGGCTACTGAGCAGCCATGAACCCAAGGTGGTGGTGGTGGGGAGGAGGGGGTCTGTTCTCTGTTCCACCATATCAGAGCCCTCGCAGGGGGAAGGAGGGAGAGAGCGTGACCCTAAGGGTCCCAGGCTTCCCCTGGCTTGGCCCCCAGGGTCCTAAGGCCTGGAGCTTACTTCCTTAGCCCTTTTGGGGAGGTTGCTTTCTGGGGGAAAGAACTTGTAAGCCAAGGGGAGAAGTCACAAATCAAAGCAGGGCCCCCTCCTCCTCCATGTGCACAACCAAGATCACAAATGCCATCTGTACCACCACACAGCGAATGCTGAGTGTGTATGTGGACACGAATGGATATGACAAATGCAGTGTGCCCAAGCATGCTGACTACATACACACCACAAACCAGTGGCGGACTATGACAGCACTTAGTCGCACACACACCACACCCATGGGTAACACAAGCCAACACAAAGGCGCCCACAGCACAAGCCTGAGTGTGCACATGTCACAGACCCTTTATGGGACTGGTACACAATGCCCACAGCATACGCACAGGGAAAGGAAGGGATGACCACTCCTCTGCAGCTATATAAACAGAACTCACCTAAATGAGCCCACAAACATGTATGGCAGGAGCACATCCAGACCTACACAAGAGCTTAAATTCCATGCATATCTCACAATTTATCAGTCCCTCGGCCAAAAATATTTTTTCACACCACACAACCTTCTGTATGCTTTAAAATTGGGGGGTGGGTGGGTAAAATGCAGGGGAAACAAGGGCCTAAGAATTTCTGTGAAATGCCAGGAGAACATCCTCTTACCACTGACTGGAATAGATTAATTTTCCCCATTTCATATTCTAATTATAATTCCTTTTCCCATCGTCATCTTCAGTCCTCATTACAGCTGGAAGATTGTTCTGCAAAAGCCAGACCTTCATCTTCTCTTCCCAAGAGTTTTGTCATGGAAATGAGTTTTGGAATCTGAAAGAACCCACATTTTTGCAAATATCGAATGTGTGGGGATAACCCTTTCATGACGGCCACCAGGGACCCTGCTCACAGAGGCTTCTGAAGGGTTTGTCTCTCCCCCAAGCCGTGTGGTCCCCTTGGCAAAAGGGACCCCTGGACCCCTATTCCAACAGCCCTCCCAACCTAGATCCCATTTTTACCTTTAAGGAAACTTAGCAAATAGGCAGCCAAGGTGGCAGGTGAGAGCCCTGATCTTAGAATCTGGCGATGCCAGCTCCATGGGCACCACTGTGAGCAAGTGCCTTAGCTGCTCTATGCTTCGGTTTCCTCATTCCTACAACCCTCAGAATCACTGATTCATAATAGGTGTAAATTAAATATCTGTGGGATGGATAAATGAGGTAACTGGATGGATGAATGGATGGGAGGAGGGAGGGAGTGAAGGATGAGATAGATGGGTGGATGAATGGATAGATGGATGGGTGATAGATGTATAGATCAGTGCAGTCTAATGGAAATATAATGCAAGTCACAAATGCAAGCTACATATGTCATCTTAAATTTTCTAGTGGCCACAGTTAAAAAAGCAAATATACACAGGTGAAATTAATTTTAACGACATTTTATTTAACCCATTGTTTTTAGCACATTATGATTGCAACATGTAATCAACAGAAAAACTGTGAATGAGATGGTTTAAAGTCTTTTTTCTTTTTGGTACTGTCTTTGAAATCTGGTGTGTATTTTACATTACAGCACATCTCAGTTTAGACTTAGCCATACTTCAAGTGTTCAAAAGTCACATGTGGCTGGTGGTTGACATAGTGAATAGAGAAGGAAATAGTTGCAATGGGTAAAATGAGTGGATGGATGGTAGGTAGGTGTATGGGTGGGATGGATGGATGGATGGATGGGTGAATGGACGTATGGATGATAAATCGGTGGGTGCGGAAGATAAGTGGTTTGGAGGAATGAATGGGATAGATGGGCCAGCAGGTAGATCAACAGATGACTCAGTGATTGGATAGCAGATTTAGAAGGTGGGATGGGGGGGATGCCTGGGTGGCTCAGTCGGTTAAGTGTCTAACACTTGGTTTCGGTTCAGGTCATGATCTCAAGGTCATGAGATCAAGCCCCGCATCAGGCTCTACAGCCAATGAGAAGACTGCTTGAGATTCTCTCTCTCCTTCTCCCTCTGCCCCTCCTCCCACTTGCGCTTGCATGTGCACATGTTCTCTTTCTCAAATAAATAAATAAATCTTAAAAAAAAAAAAAAAAGAAGGTGGGATGGATGGATGGATGGATGGATGGGATGGTTGGGTGAGAATGAAAAGAGAGATGGATGAGAAGATGATTGGAATGGTGGGTGAGATAGACAGATGGGTGAGATGCCTGGGTTGATGCAGTGGGTTGTGTAGGTGAGTGGGATGGACAGGTGGGTGGATAACTATATCTGATATTTCCTTCTCGCTCTATTCACACTTCCCCTGGACAATGTCATGGCTTCTTAGGGTTACAACATATCACTGACTCTCAAATGTTCATCTTCAACTAAGTTACACCCAGATTCCAATGTATAGTTTCTCCCTGGACATCTGGTCCATGCATATCTCAAATTTCACACACCCCACACTGAACTCATGACATGTGTGGACCTGCTCTTCCTCCAGGGGTCTGCCATCATGACAGCAGATGTCACCTACCCAGGACCCAGGCAGTACCTCCAGGATGACTCAGCCCTGTCACTCCTACATCCCCCAAACACCCACAGAGGCTTTGTGCTCAGCTCCCGCTCCCCCCAATCCATCCTCTATCCTGAATGTCACTAGTGATTACTTCAGTGCTCAGATCAAAACCCTGCTGTGACACCACATCATTAGCCTTGGCATCTAGGACCCTCCATGACAACTGGCCCTGAGCCTCAGCTCCCACGGCATCCATCAAGGTTGTAGAAACCTCCAGCGCCCCTGCCTTTACACACATTGTCCCATGATCAGCCTGGAGCATCCTCCTCCCCCCCTTCTCTACCCACTGAAATCCAACTCTCCCTAGGTCTTTTGTTTAAGGCTATGTGATGCACCCTTGGCAGTCTTGCTTGCTTCTACAGACCTGCGTTCTTGGGCCCAAGCTTAAAGCTTCCATCCCAAATTGGCTCTGGATTCAATTCAACTTCTACATGTAGCGTGATGTCCTGGGCTACAGCATAGATTCATGAATTAGAGTACTGGTTCCACCAGTAATAGTTGTGAGTGACCTTGGATTTAACCTATTATTGTTATGATGTGCTAAACTCTTATCCCCACATCAGCCTTGGCAACCCTCTCCATCAGGACCATGTTTCTTATGTCACTGAGGTTGTCAGCCATCCCTTCAAATCTCTCCCCTCCCCCACACTGTTGACAGTACACCCATCCTGCCCTCCTTCCCTTTTGTCTGAAAAGGTGAAATATCTCAGTTCTGTCCAAGGTCAACCCATTTATCTTGACCCCACCCCTCTCACATCTTCCCTTCATTCACTCTTACTCTCCATCTGGGGTCTAGGATCTAATTTAAATATGCAGAAGCAAAATGAAATCAGTCCATGCCCTTGGATAGCATGTACTAAAGACCTACAACGTGCCAAGTAATGCACTCACAACCATTGGGAATTTAAAATAAATAAAATTTGTCACAAGGCACAGAAACATAAAAGCAAAGGGATTCTGAGGTTACAGAGAGGGCAACTGTTGTTTACTGAACAGCATCTCCAGTGTGTACTATGTGCCCAACATTGTACTGACACAAGGCATACTGATTATGACACAGTCCCTGCCCTCAAGGAGCCCCCAGTTCTATGGAGAAGCTTCAGAGAATAAAATGTTCCTATTCTCCACATCTGAGAAAGACAGGCAGTTCTCTGGCCATAGTCCCAAGATGAAAACAAGTAACTACAAAACTTGTTCGAAGCCCGTCCCAATTGGTCAGTGACAGTTGCACATTCACTCAAGCCTCTGAAAATCAAGTGATCAGTAACAGTCTAACTCCAATAGCCATATGTCCACCTCTGGGGCTCAGCCAGTCCCAGAACCTCCCGCTTCTGAAAGTCCCTCTACCCTAGGACTCCGTGCTCCCCCCAAACCCTACAAAGCTCAGCTCATGCTTGATTTGGAGAGACCAGCTTTGCAAAGTATAGCAATGACTTTAGCATTTCAGGTATCAAATAATGGCTTCTTCTTTGACAAATGTGACAATGGCAGGATAAGGTTATTGCAGGGGAGTGGACACAAGGAGGAGGGCCTCTCAAGAGCAGCATCCTGAAAAGGTAACTTGGAAGCCCCGTAATGGGGGGCACACAGGAGGCTGGCCAGGCAAAGGGCAGGGAACACGGCATTCAAGGCTGCTGTGAGCTCAGGCCAGGGAGCACCTACCGTATACCAGACCTCATCCCAGAGCTGTGCCTGGTCATCTCACTGGAACCTTCCCAGAAATGCCAAGGCTGCAGGACCAGCCCCACTGTAGAGATGAGCAAGGCAAGGCTCAGGGTGGCTGGAGAGCTCGCCCGAATCCACCCAGCCAGTTCTGAACTTGGCCTTGACTCCTGGTACCAAAGCAACAGTTGTTCTGTAGAACCTGCTTCCCCTTGCTCCCCCATCCCCCACGCCCGGCCCGGCACAGAGACACAGATCAAAGACCAAGGATGCACAGCCCCCAGCGCAGCCAGTGGCTGACACTGAGAGATGCACCTCACAGAGATCTGAAGAGGAAACAATCAAAGCAGCATACACCGCGCCTGCCTATCCCCACGTTGGGCCGTGAGAACACTCCTGCACAGATAACACGCGGCTCAAAGGCTAGAGGCAGTGAATGTGGCGACTGCGCCCTGGGCCCTGCCGAGAGTGCGGTTTTATGTGGTGGTGTCACAGAGAGCTGTACATCAGGAGCAGGGAGAGATGGGGGAGGGGCAGAGAGGCGCGGCGCAGAGGGGAGGGGGCCAGGGACCGAGCCTCAGGCGCAAGCGCACTTAGAGAAGGATGATAGTTAAACCACTGGCTCTGAGGCCAGGCTCCCTAGGTCCACACCTCAGCCTTGCTTCTCAGGCTGTGTGACGCTTTAACTAAGTTACTATTTCTCAGTTTCCTCATCTGGAAAATGGGTATGACTATCATTTAGACTGAATAAGTTAATATACAGAAGGTAACTTAGAACATCACCTGGTACACAGCAAGCACTCAATAATTGTTAGCTATTACTTATATTATTATTGAATCCTTACAACAACCCCAAGAGGTTGGTAGGTCACTATAACTACCCCTCTTCCATAGGTGAAGAAACTGAGTGGGTCTTCATGCAAACCTCTGAGGTCTTACACATGGGAAAGACCCCTGATGCCTCTACCTGCCATATATAATTTGAAATAAAATTTGTAAATTAAAATCTTCATAAGAGTCCAAGTGAGAGCAGATTTTTCCCATGATGATGACCTTCATGCTTTGTTCCTAACTATCAAATAACGATTTCTCTCAAAAAAAAAAAGCTTTTCTCTTTATTGGTGCACCTGCTTTACCATGCATAATGCACATTCTTATTCTGCCCACTGAAAAACCTAATGCTATGACTGGCTCAGAGAGGTTAGGGGATCTGCCCAAGGCCACACAGCCAGGATGTGGCAGAGCTGAGTCTGCAGTCCAGGCTGCTGGTCCCCTAAAGGCCTATACTGTCTTTCTACCTACCCCCACCATTTCCAAGTTTTGTAAACCAGAGCAGGTGACCTCACAACTCTGCTCCTGGGGCCTCATCGACCAGTAAGGGGGAGCAATGCCTGCCAGTGCGGCTGGGAGCAGGCCTTGTGAGCAGGCCCAGTGTTATGGCTACTGTAGGACCCTCCGCCCCACTGCTGACAAGAGTTGGTGTGGATGGTGCTGTCTGTTTTAGTCATAAAATACATTGAGAGGGGGTGTAAAAAGACAGAGATCGCTACAGCTCCCGCGGTGGAGTGCTACCTCTGGGAGATAGGCATCAGTATCCCCATTTTACAGATGGGGAGGCAGAACATTCTCAACTGGCTCCAACCATTCTCCTTCTAGACCCGTGCTGTCCGGTAGGGTGGCCATCGGCCACATTTGGCCCCTGAGCACCTGCAACACAGCTAGTCCAAATTAAGATGTGTGTAAATGTAAAATACACATCAGGTCTCAAAGACTCAGAACAAGAAAAGAATGTAAAATGCCTTATCAATAGATTTATATTGATTACATGCCAAAGTGATAACATTTTGGATATATGAAGTTAACGAAAATATATTATTAAAATTAATTTCACCTGTTTCTTTTTTTAATGTGGCTGCTAGAGAACTTAAAATTACATATGTGGCTTGCATTCTATTTCTACTGGACAGCACTGGTTGAGATGCGGTCCCAAGGGAATAGAAGAATTCTCTGTGAGAGATAAGGGGAAACCGAGGCCCACAGAGTGGGTAGTGACTTGTTTGAGGCAAGAGGTTGGTACAGAGGCACAGCACTCATTGGACAAACGTTGAGTTCTAGGTATTGGGATGCAGCGGAGAACAAAATGTGGAGCCACTTCCCAGCCCAGGGGGGACACGGGGATGATGCAGGACTCCTTGTTGGCCAGGCCCCCACACACCGGGCCCCCACACAGCCGGACCCGGCACCAACCCTCCTCTCCCCACAGTGAGCTCTGATCACACAGCTCAGGCGAGCTCCCACTCCAACCCAGAGCAGAACCACCTCAAAGACCCCTGGTGAGTCCCACACAGGCCATTAGCCGGCTGCAGCTGCCAAGAGAGGCTGATGGGCAGGGCAGCCCAGTGGGCAGAGCATGGCTGCCCGGCATGCCAGTGGCAGCTTATGTACCATCCACACTACCGCAGATTTATGGCAAAAATTATCCTCTCTCTCAGCTCCATTTAAAGCCATTTGGAGCTCGCTCCCATCCCGGATTATAAATCTAATTGCACATTCCAAACAGACAAGCGCTCATTAAGCTTTAATTATGCACATGTTGTTTTCAACAAACATTTTCATTTGGCCGCTGTGAGGGGGAATGTTTCCAAGGGGGCTGCAGACGCCGCCTGCGGCTGGAGGGAGCAGGCTGGGAAGTGGGTCAGGGTGTGGTCCGATGAGGCCGTCCAGGAGCAGGGCAGGGACCCCAGCAGATCTGGCGCACACTTTGATGGCCTTCCTCTGGGCTTCTACGGCAGGCGGACGCCAGCGTGTGTGTTCTCAGCTGGTCCCAGCTGCACCCCTACTGAACCCACAGTCTCATCTCAGCTGGCGCCAATGGGCCTCTCCGGGGTGGGAAGAGGGAGGATAGGGACCTACATTCCCAGCTCCGAGCCATAAGCCTTACCCCTCCAGGAGCCGGTGTCTTCAAAGCCTCTGGCTTGTCCCTGCTCCTACCCCCAACACTGCAGTGGAACCGTCTTTCTCCAACACAATCTTCCCTTCCCTCATCTGTTCACTCATTGATTCCACAACTATGTCCCGAGCAGAGACCTGATCTGGCAGAGAGGGGCCAGAGTGGGTCAGGAAAGACAAGGCACCTGTCTGGTTCTGCCCAGGACCCTCTCCTTCAAGCCCCATCCTTGCCACTGGGGAAAAGTCTTGGAAAGCACTTGAGAACCTGCCCCCAGCCAACCCAACTCTCTTGGTGGCCTCCTGTCCCTCACTTAGGCTCCTCTCCTGCTCTGCCTTTTCAAAAGGTCTCGCACACACACATCCAGGCCTGGGCAGCTCTGCACCACCCCCCCGCGCACCCCCTTTCTCTTCCCTTTCTTTGCAGTTAACTCCCACTCCCTCCATGCTGCCCCCTCCAGGAAGCCCCTGCCGAGACTGGCTGTCCCTCCGCTTGGGGGCACCATGAAAGCATTTATTGGACCATAACATCATACCCGCCTGCCACATGTCTGACTCCTAAGACCAGCCTGTCCCGCTATTTCCCCAAAGCACTATCTCCTCTGGGAGGGAAAAGGAGAGGCACCTGTTCACTGTGTGGCCTTCAACAATACCTTCCTCACTCTGGGCCTCATTTTCCTCTTTTGTGCATGAAGAGGTTGAATGGGTGAGGCTCTCTGGGTCCTTTAGCGGTTTGGTCAGTTGTTTGTTTGTTTAAGATTATTTATTTATTTTGAGAGAGAGTGAGTGGGGGGAGGGGTAGACAGAGAGAGGGAGAGAGAGAAATTCAAGCAGACTCTGCGCTGAGTGCAGAGCCCGACACAGGGCTCGATCCCACGACCCATGAGATCACGACCTGAGCCAAAACCAAGAGTTGGACACTTAACTGACTGAGCCACCCAGGCACCCCCGTTTGGTCAGTTTTAAGTTTTGCTGTTTGTCCCAGAATTAGCCCTTCCTCTTCCCACCAGAAGAGGGTCCTGAAATCACCAACCCCCCTTCAAACCCCCACGACCCTACAGAGCAGGGGGAGTTTGTCGAGGCAGGTCTATGGTGCGCACCCAGAGATGGGGGGACGGTGATGGTGCAGAACCCCCAAGGCTGCTCCTCAACGAGCTTCTGGAAATGCAAGCAAGTGAAGTAAATGTGTTTTAAAAATGGATGTCAAGAGCCATTCAGCATCTGGTGGCTACCTGTGGTTTTAGGGCAGGGTCCTGGGAACAGGCTCTGAGAGTGAAGGTGGGAAGTTCACTGCGGGGGGGGGGGGGCACTACAGGAAAGGCGGGAGGCAGGAGGGGCTGAGGGACAAGCTGAGCTGTGACGCAGTCACATCAGAGGTGGCAGCTCTGGAGCCACGTGCCAGACTAAGGCAAGGAGCCACTGCATTCCCAGGTGGGCCAGCCACAGGACCCAGACTGCCCCGGGGGGGGGGGGTGGTGGTGGTGGTGATAACCTGGGGAAAGGCCCTCTCCTTCCACCAAAGGCAATACCCAGAGAGGCTCAGTGCCAGCCAACAGCAGCCAACACTCTGAATAGCTGGCAGGATGAGTGTCTCAGTTGAGGAGGGATCTGGGTGACACGATAGCATCCACTACCACTACGATCATTTTTTCATTTTAACTAATTGGTGCAACATTTACACCGTGCTTGCATAAGCCAGGCACTCCTTTTGATTTGTAAATGTTCGCTCAACAACCCTGAGGTAAGTGACTACTAGTCAGGGCCCCATGGTACAGATGAGGAAACTGAGGTGAAGTGCTTGCCCAAGGCCACATAGATGGTAGGAGGTAGAGTGAGGACTCAAACCCAGAAGTCCACCGGCAGGGTCGCCGCTCCAACTGGGCTACCCCGCGTCTGCGGTCTGGCCCTGCTACCCTGCAGAGACGTGGAGCTGTCGTCCAATCCCAGCCGCCCCCCCAGAGGCCGGGCTGCGGTCAGCGGTCTAGAGCCTCAGGTTGCCGGGACTGCCAGTATTCGTGCTTAACAATTATCTATCCTCCGCGGTTGGGAACACGTCCCAAAACTGATCCTTGCCAAAGACAATTAACCGAAGGCCACATGAGCAAGCGTCGGGTGGGACTGTGGCATGGGGTGGGGGGTGGGGTGAGCCAATGCCTGAGACAATGAGCAGCAGATGATTTGGGAGATATTTTCTCCCAGCGCAACAAAACAAGCCCTCAATCATGCCACAAAGGGCTTGCATTGTTGGGAGGGAAATATGTCAACGACAGCGCTCAATCGTGGGACGGTTAAAAAAAAAAAAGGAAGAAAAGAAAAAAAAAAATCTTTTGAAATAGTAATTCGACCTAGAAAGGTTTTCTAGGTCACCTGAACTTGGCATTTAGGCATCTAACCCCAAAACCTAACACAGACAAAGTACCAAGTTCACTTCCTTCTGTCAGTGCCAGATAACACAGGAAATAATATTTGTAAACACTGCTGCTGTATTTTTAAGTGCTGTCTTAAAACCAGCCTTTGGACTTGGAAGCTCAGCGCAGCTCTGGAAGCCCGCAGACCTGGGCTTGCTCACGCCCAGTGTGGCCCTGTGGCCAAGGCAAGGTCCTCGCCTGTGGGATCCTGGGACTCCTCCCCTGGAAAACGGGAATGGAACCCTGGGGGGGGGGCGGTTGTTGGGCATGCCACCTCCCTGCGTGAGGTGGATTCCCACCCTCCACACCTCTGTTCTTGAAAATCGAACCCCTATGCCCCAAGTCTGGGCTCTCCTTGAGGACTCTGCAGCACAGTGGCCAGGAGTGCAATGGAGGAACCTTGGTCCTAACAGACCTTTTCTCCCCAGAACACAGAGAGAGAACAGCCTGCACTCTGAGGCTCAGCACAGGCCAGTGAGTTCTTCTACCTAATCTTCACTTTAAAGCCACCCAGGGTAAGAGAAATTGGGGGGCTCAGAGATCTTCTCATTATCCCATGGAGGAAACTGAGACCCAGGCTGGGAGATGACCCACAATTATTGGCAACAGCACAGTGAGGGTTACAACCACCACATTGCTGGGCCTCCAAAAGAAGCCAGAGTTAGCCCACTTGCCATCAAAGCCGAAGGTCACAGGGACCATCCCATCTTCCCCAATCTCTAACCTGAGTACCTACGATGTACACAGCCACATGCTGGGGACTGGACACAGAAGTGACCTCCAGGGAAGCTTGGGGTCCAGAGGGAATACAGACATCAGCACTTGATGACACTGGGGATGACAAGGCGCTAGGGGGAGATAAGCCAGGTGAGAACAATTGATGCACGCCTATTAGGTAGAGGGACCAGAGTGAGCAGAGGGTAAAAAAAAATCCCGGGGTGTGTGTGCACAGTGGTGGAGGGGGTTGTCTACAAACCACTGAGGGGGGCTGCAGTGCAGAGTGGGCAGGAGGAATAAACATTCACTAAAAAAAAACGGGGAGAGTTTGCAGCAATATTCTTAAAAGAAGAGTAATGGAGGGGTGCCTCGTTTGGCCAGAGACTAAAACTTTCTGTGCGGCCAACAACTAAGGAGTGTGATAGTGATGTCAAAGAAGAACTTAAAATCAGTGCAATGGAAGAGAAAGTGCAGAATTAGACCCAACTCTGTATGAAAATGTATGGTGAAGGAGGGCACTTAACGATATGCTGGGTACCATGTGACATGCTTTACATACAGTATTTCACTAGAGCTTATGACGGAGATATTATCCCACTTTACAGAGGAGAAAATGCATGGCACAATTTAAGCAACTGCTCAAAGTTCACACAGCTAGAAAGTGGCAAAGCCAGAATCTTCACTCTGCCAAGGTTCCCCTTCATAACAACTATTCTATTTTGTCTCTCCTTTTGGAAACAAAGAGACAAAGACCAATTATTTAAAAAAAAAAAAAAAAACAGAATGGGGATGACCGGGTTATCCTGTTCCTATTTAGGACCACTTAACTAGATATCCACTGCAAGCCACCCACCAAAATGTACTCTAAACAGATTAAAGAGTTAAGTATAAAAAGTCATGTTATAGGGAAATATCAGAAAACAGAACAGAATGTTTATCAGATCCATGGCAGCAGGGTAACTTCCTCAGCCCTTGAAGCAATCACAGAGGAAGGGAGATTGACAGATTCAAATATATATGCATTAATATCTTCTGTAGAAGGAAGCATAATAAAACCAAAATGAAAAGGACATCAGACTAAGAAAATATCAGCACCAACTATGAGACAGTTAATATATACGATGTAGAAACATTTCAGTCAAATTAAAGAGACAGCAAGATGCTGATAGACAAAAGGACACAGGACACAAACAGGAAAGTCAGGGAAGAGGCAATCTACCAAGAAACAAATATATAGGGAAAATGTACACTTGATTCGATGACAGGGGAGAAATGTACATGAAACACACCTACTGTAATGAAAGGGATATTTCACACCACTGCTGACAAGGAAAACAGTTTCCAGCCTACTGGAAAGCAACATGGCAGCCACTCCCAAGGCAGACAGCTAGCCGGGAACAGGGTAGATGAAAACCCAAGACCCCTGTCTCCTGCCTCAGGAGTCACCCCCTCACCATACCTGCCCATTGTCTTGAGTACACCTACTCTTGTTTAAAGCGGTCTTCTGCGCTGAGTGCTAGAGATGGTACAAGCAATGGGTGGGACACAGTCTTTGTCCTCCTGGGCTTGTGCTGTAGTGAGGGGGAGAGGACCAGGAATTGTAATGTGGGTGATGAGTGTACTGGGAGCCAGAGTACATTGGAGCCTAGAGAAGGGCCATGTAAAAAGACTTCACAGAGGAGATGGCTTCTATCTGCCCAGGATGAGCATAATTGGCCAGGTGATGAGAGAAGGCACCAGATGGAAGGGAGAAAGCATAGGAACAACCCTCACCAAGGCTGGGGGGCTGGAGAAGGGGCCAAGGCACCTAGCAGGGAGGCAGTGAGAGCTGAAAAGCAAGGCAAACAGGACCTTGTCATGATGGTGCTTTCAGGGCTATACTAGGCAGCTGAAGCCTGCAACGGAAGCTGCATTTTAGAAAGCTGGCCTCCGGCTTCGGGACAGAGAATGGGTTGGAAAAGGTAAGACCGAAGCCTGTCCAGGAAGCCAGGCAGAAGCTGCTGTGATGATCGGCGGGGTAGGGACCAGGAAGCAGGACCCTGAACAGAGCCTGGGCAGAGAAGAAACATTTGATGGAGCAATAGTAAGTAAACCAGTGTGGCAGTGATTCAAAGACATTTATGTTGATGACTAGAAAGGGAAACGGGGTTGGAGCCAGAATAAAACCACGGCAGTCCCCAGTGTGTTTCCCAAACTACAGAACCAAGAGTCTCAGAGATGAATGAAAACTGCCAAGAGCAAGGGATCACCCAGGAGTCAGAAAGGGGGTGACTCACGCAGTTTGCAAACCCTAATTTCCTCTTCTTGGTCACACACTTCCTTCTGATTTCTTTTTCTGATGATTCATAAGAGAAAAATTTCCCCTTTTAAATTCAAACCAGAAATGCTTGAGCACCTGAGTTCACCCTGCCCAAGCTATAACCTCTGCCCCCAAGCAAACAAAACCCAACTTAACCCCAAGCAGCTAAAAAGACACTGGCTGCCAAGAAACCGAGAAGAAACAAGAGGTTTCTGGTGCTGTGACAGCTGTCAGAGGCCCCCCAACCCTCCCGTGCCCCAAGAGGGTCCTCAGTGCCAGCTCACACACACAGGTTCAAGCCCCTTAGCCAGAACTCATGGGATTTCAGAATTCGGAGTTTGTTTGGATTTCTGAAGAGGAAGCTTATCGATAATCCCACCAATTACATAGTACCTTCAGTAGGGGTCCGGAGCCACACGTGCAGTAAAACACATTCATATTTCTGCAGTGAATCCTGTGACTATGCACACAGTGGGTTAAGTAAAAATTACAAAGAGCTTCATGTCAGTTCAGATGGGGTTCTGGGGCCAAATGAGTTTGCAGCATATTTACAGACCAATGTTTGGTGGCGGAGCTTTTTGGATTTCAGATAAGGAAGTTTAGAGCTGAATCAAGCATGGGGCACACAGGTGCTAGGCCCTTGTTGAGAGACGATCCCTCCATGTGCCCATTTTACAGATGAGCAAAGTGAGGCTCAGAAAGGTAAAGGAAACTGCTCAAGGTCTCACAGCTATTAGGTGGCTGAGCTGAGATTCAAGCCCAGACTTGACATCTTTCCATGTGTATTCATGGATTCTCCAGGTGGCTGAAATGCCAGTCAGAGCATTTAGCATTACAGGGAATGTGGGCAGCATTGGGAGTGGGGTCAAGATCAGGTGCAGCAGGAATTGAGTTGTTCCTCCTCGGTGGGGGAAGGCACGTTTGTCTCCTCACACAAGTCCGGGGCATGCAGCCAACCAGGCCACACAGGCCCAGAGCTCCCCGCATCTCCGCAGACACAGCCCCTGCCCCCACAGACCTCAGAGCCCACTGGGGGAGGCAGGCAACAAACACGCAAACACACAAACATGGCTACAATTGTGATAAATGCTGTGAAGCAAACAAGGGAACTACAGAGATAGAAGATGGAAAGACTTGAAAAGATCTCTCTCTAGGGTTAAACTGGGGGAGCCCTGCAGGAGGAGAAGGAGCCTGCCACACAAGAAGCCCTGTGGGCAGAGGGATTAAGTGCAAAGTGCCCTGGGGTCAGCAAGCAGAAAGCTGTCAATGTCACACAGGGGAGAAATAATGTGGCTAGAGCACAGGGGAGGGACAAGGTTGAGATCAGAGTGGTCGGCAGGGGCCTAAGCAGGTGAAATCCTGGGGCCATAGTAGGGATTTGGATTTTATCCCAAATGGGAAGCCCCTGGGGAGTTCTTACAAAGGAGTAACATGCTCTGATTTACATTTTAAAAGATGACTCAGGCTGTCACAGGGGGAGGATGGACTCTGTGAGGCTCCTTCCCATGAGTCTCAGTTTTCTCATCTACATCATGGGTTCATGAGAACAGCCAAAAGTGTCTGGCATATAGCTGACTTAGAGCAAAGACTGGATTTTCCCACCTAATCACAAAACAGGAGAACCCAGTCCTAAATCATCCATAAATCACTCCCCTGATTAAAATCCTTCAGAGCTCCCACCTCTTTCCCTGGGTTCTGTAGTCCTGCTTGACCTGATTCGTGCCACTTTCTCCAGCCCCATCCCTCATCATCTCCCACTGGACCTCTCCTCTCGAGCTGCCAGCTGAACCACTCCTGGGACTCGCCAAGGTCCTTTCCCTAAAGCACGAGGCCTCCTTCACACTGGCCCTGTTGTCAGTCCCCCCTTCCTTCCTACGATCATTTGATGAGCACCTACTCCACGCCAACCCTGTCTTGAACATGGAGAGGCTCAAAAAGCAGCTGAGGACATCTGTGTGAGCACACGTGTGAGTGTGAGTGTGCACATAAAACAAGAATCCAAACACATCCAGCCTGACCCTCTTCTCATTGCTGGGCTGGATTGCCTTGAAGACAGAAAACATTCAACAGAGTAAATAAGTCACTTATTTAGTATGTGAGAAGGTTCTAAGACTTATGGAAAGAAGAAAAAGGTGAGCAGGTGAGGTGAACCAGGAACAGCAGGATGGACGGTATGCGAGTTTAAACAGGGTGGTCAAAGGCGGGCCTCCCTGAGAAAGGGACAGTTGGGCAAACTGGAAGGAGGGAAGAGACTAAGCCAGGCAAGTATGGGGGTGGGGGGGTGGAGACAGCCCGTGCAAAGGCCCGGAGGTGGGGCAACAGAGGATGGAGTGTACCCCACAGATGGCACTGATATTACTCCTCCCCAGAGAGAGGAAGCCATCACTTTTTCCGCAGCCTTATCTGATGGCTGTGGTCAGAGGAGCGAGTAAGGGCAGGCGTGAGGGCTGCAACAGCTCGACACATCCGAGGGGCCTCGGTGGGGCCCCAGAGCGGCTGACATCCGCTCGGCCTGCGGCTTCTTCCTGTGGCTTCTGCAATGCAGGTTGCCCCAGTGGGGGCTATTTTTGCTCCTGTTTGGGGTTCTGTGCAGGGCTCCTCTGTGCATGGTACTGGGGGCTGCTGGGCCTGGCCCCTCTTTGGGTTTGCTCTGCTCAGCCATTTAAATGTTCCAAGTGTCTTTGGGGATATTTACTGTCCAGCAGGTGGGAAAGAAGAGGAAATCTGTTATACGTGTCCTCTTGCCCGTCCTCATGACCCTCCAAGATCAGAGAGGTTACATGGTTTATCCAGGGTAACACAGCCAAATCAAAACACAGGCTGAGGATTCTAAGGTCTGAAGGCCCTTAATCTGCAAGGAGTTATTTGCCTTTGCACCTAAATTAATGTGTCCCAAGCAGGTGTCTGTGCTCTATGTCCTTCCAGAGGGCATGAGGATAAAGGTGTATCATACCCGGTGTCAGTCCCCCCAGAGCATCACAGCACTGATGGGGAAGATTATGATGGGGTGGATGCAGGGAAGGGTCCCTGGCCCAGACTGTTGGGGGGGTGGGAGGAGTGAGCAATCAGAGCAGGCCTCCGGAAAGCAATGATGCCACATCTCTGTCTGCAAGAATGAGCAGGAGTTCAAGGGGTAAAGGAAACATTCTGGACAAAAAGGTCTGCATATATAAAATCCAGAAGCACCACAGCTTGGTTAGTGGGGGAGGGGGCTTCAGAAAGCTGCCCAGCAAGTGATGATTCTGCCTGGGAGGGAGGAGGCAGAAGCTAGCTTGCTGACGGCAAAAAATGAGATCAGACAGGTGCCCCAGCCCCCCAAGTGGCCACATTAAGGGTATCAGAACAGATCCAACAGGTTCCAAGCAAACATCCAACAAAAGGCTTTCAGCAGGGGAGTGGTTCACAGAGTTCCTGCTAGCTGTGTGAGGAGAGCAAACTCTACAAGGAAGGTGGAGTCAGGAAGGCCTGAGCGGAGGCTCCTGTATCACCCAGACAATCAGCCAGGTAATAGTGAAGTGGGGAGGTGGAGTTATACCCCGCGGGGGCAGCCACCTGGGAGTGAGGCAGAGAGAAAGGCCGGGGATGATGTAAGCCAAGGAGTGGACAGCACAGTGTTTACCAAGATGGGCGTGTGTGGGGGTGGGGGCGGATGAATCAAGACAGGGACCATTTAGAGTCACCGTCTCCTTCAGATGAACCCTCTGGGGTAAGGGTGTGCAAACCAAAGTGGCTTCTCTATACCGTCCCCCCATTCATAAGAGGTGGCTGCTCCCACGGCCTCAACTGCTCTGCACAGCAAGTAAGACCCAGGGAAAGTGAGTACGTGGCCTGAAGTCCCAGCCAAAAATCAAGAGAGGGAAGCCTGCGAATCTAGGCCCACCTGATTTCTGTATCAATGCCCATTTCGACAGACACCCAAAGCAGAGGGACCCCACGCCCTCCCTGGAAAATGGCACCCCAGGGTCTGGGAGAAGCTGGAGAACTCACTTCCCATCTACGATATTTCAGGGCTTCATTTGTGATCCACAGATGTGAACACTTGCCAGGCCCCCTGGCTGGACAGAGATGGCGATCCTGGACAGCCCTCGGGCCCCCTGAGGCAATCACAGCGGGTGCCACAGAGGGAGCCCCAGGTATGCTCGAGCTGCCTCCTCGGGAAACCTCGCATCCCTGCCTCTGCTCCCAATTTCGTTAATTACTGGTTTGCGCATGCAGGAGGCAGCAGGAGGGAGAGAGTCATCATGGGTGCCACTAATCACAGAAAGGAAATTAATTTCAAACATGAAGCTCATCCTCCACTGGAGGTTCCACATACAGCCCTGATTTCCAACATGGAATAGAAGAGTAGGAGTTGGGAGGATCAGCCTGAACTATTTTTCTAAGGGAATCAGAGACCAAAAGAAGGCAAAGAAACTCACCCAGGATTGCAAAACAATTACATAGAAGAATATAAACATATATCTCTGGCTTCCCACTCCCTGGGCACCTTCATCTTCTCCATAAATATTCATTAGGTGTCTGCTGTGTGTGAGACTCCATGAGCCAGCAGATACCCTGGGCCCCGGTCGAAGGCTCCCAGGGTCCTTCCCCAAGAGGGGAGAGTATTTTTATTCACTGAGCACCAACACAGTGTTTTATATATCTAGCCCCATTTAATTCTAATAATCTGCCATTTTATAGGTAAGGAAACTGGCTCAGACAGGTAAAGTGACCTGCCGGAAACCACACAGCAAACACAAAGCAGAGCCAGGACTCAAAGTCAAGTCTTAAACCTGGGTTCAGCTCCTGTTTTCCAAGTCCAGGGGGTGATTCAGGGGTGGTGATACTCCAGCCACACCCTCCCTTCTAAGACCACTCCCACCACCCTTCCAAAGCCTTTCTCCGACCCTGGGCTCTCAGCTAGCACTGGCCTACTGGCTGGCTGTTGTGCCGAGACCCCACCAATACAAGGCTAGTATTCAGAAAGCTGTTCAGGAAGCGTTAAAAATAAGAGTCGGTTCTGTTTCAAGACAGCCAGTAAGTCCCTGTAATTAACTCCTCTCCCAGTCAAGAGCCCGTGAAAGTAACCAGAGACATAGAGAAATTGGTCCCAGACAGGGCTATGTAGCAGAATGTGGCTCTGAATCCAAGCTCCCTAAGAAGGGAACCAAAACACAGAGTCTCTAGCTGTAAGCACAAGGGGGAGAGTTCCTCAGGTCCTATGCCCATATGGGCACATCCGTGCGCACACACACACACACACACACACACACAGTGTGTTAGCCATGAAGTTCTCCTGAGCAGAGCTAAGGGTTTGGAGCATTTGTTCATTCACTCACTCAACATTTATGGAGGTCCTACCATACACAAGGCAAAGTACTAGGCAGTGTGTGTGTGCATGCACACACACAATCATCACAATACAGGGAAGGAAGTATCAGTGTCCCCATTTTATGGATAAGGAGACTGAGACTTGCAAACTCAAGAAACTTGCCCTGTGTCACAGATGGTATTTGTGGCAGAGCTGAGATCTGAAATCAGCACCTAACCCAGACTCTGGCACGGGAGGCACGCCATGGCCATTTCCTCAGTGGCTGGCTGGCTCCAAAGCCTTCCCCAGCAGACTGAGGGCCTGTGACCTCTTGCCTTTGATCCAGCATGCAGGGAGTGGAGATCATGCAGGGGGCACAGAAGCTTCTGTTTCTTGGTCTCTCTCAGTTCACCTGGGACATTCCAAGCAAGGGAAAGCAGGCATTTGAGGGCGGTTTCCGTTTCTGGGACACACGTGCACAAAGCCAGTTTTTCAACAATGACCGTGATGAATCAGAGCACCAGGAGAGGTCAGGCCTCCTGCTCAGCGGGGTGCAGCCCTGTCACCTGCAACCAGCCCCACCCCCAACTCAGCCAACTCCCTCCACAAAGACCATCTCCCCAGTGACAGCTAGAAAATGCCATCAGTGTTAGGTTTCTGCATTCAGAATCTGTCACCTGTTATGTGTGTACGTGTTTGCCCTTAAGTCTGTGACAATGTTCTCCCTCATCTTTGGCTGTCCTTGCTTTTCCAACAGGATGGCAACTGGCGATCCCAACTGGTTATTTTTCCATATTCTTAATGGACAAAAGGAAAAGGTGGTACTTGCAAATTTGGGGAGGAAGTTTTATTGATTCCACAAACTCCAAAATCCAGTGGAAGGAGGCAGCTCAAACTTTGTTCCTAGTGACAGCCCCAGCTACTTCTCATGCCTCCTGCCTTGAAAAGCCCTCCCCACTCCTCACCCTAGGTATCTTCTGGGCTCCTACCATATCATGTGCTAGCCCCATCCTTGTTTCTGGTCTGAGTTGGCCAGACCCCCACCCACACCTGGCCAGGCCCACTGCAGGGGGTGCTGAATGGATAAATGAATGAATGAATGAGCAAATGCTTCTGGAGCACGCTGGGTACCTATGATGCTCAGGGTGCCAAGACCTGCCCCTCCAGGGTCCAATCCCAGCCACTTTCAGAATTCCTTTTCAAGAAGGGGCTGCCAACTGCCGGTCTCCTGGACCCTCCAGAGCATTTTCATTCCACAAGGTGACAAGCACCAGTCCAGGTCCCAGCCTGCCCCCCCCCCCCATGAGGCACTGTCTGTCTTCGTCCCGCAGCGACGGCCTGACCACCTCCACCTCAGGAGGTGGTGGTACCACCCGCTGCTTACCTTCTGCTGAAACACACCTGCAATGCACCAGCGTCTTGCAAGTAGAAGGAGCCCGAGTCTCATTCCACAGAAGCCCTGGCAGCGAGAGAACGCGCCCGCGACAGCCTCTGTGCGATTCTGCTGCATAATCAGCACAGAAAGAGAAAAAATGCCAGAAATAGCAAGCTTTATAAGCCCTCCTGACAAGTCTTGGTCCTCTATTGGCTGGAGGCCCGGCACCCCCGCCCCCCATCCCATTCCTATAAGGTGAAATGGAAAAACCTGTTATTTAACCTCTTTTATCAAAATCTATCTCCCATCCCAATCTGGGCCTGAGTGTTCAGAGCTCCTGGCATCGGTCTCCACACCAGGTCTCGGGGGGCGGGAGGGGAGGCAGCCTTCCCCACTCAGGCACACGGCCTCGGGAGCAGGTATTGAGCTGGAAAGGCTTCTGGAAGGCAGGCCGGCAGCACCTGTCAACACGGGAGAGTTGCGTGCCATTTCATTTGGCAATCAGACTTCTGAGCATCCGTCCTGCAGACATCCCTGTTCTGGTGCGCACAGTGCATGCCCACAGATGTTGCTCGTTATAGACAAGAATGAGGGGCACGCTCAATGTCCAAAACCAGGGTCGGGGTGAATGGATTAAAATATATCCATTCTGTGTAATATGATGGAATGAGGAAGGTCTGCAGGTGCTGAATGGGGACTGGTTGGGAGAAAAAGTCAAGGACATGATCCCCATTTTTATAAAAACAATAACTGTGTGTGTGTGTGTGTGTGTGTGTGTGTGTGTGTTTGGATATGCACTGTCAAAGATGCCAAACCGTGAACAGTGGTCACCCTGCAGAGTAGGAGAAGGGGGTATTTTCATTTGCCACTTTTCTCTTTTTTGTCTTGTTTGTTTTTCTTCTTTTTTTTTTTTTTCTCTTCCACAAGCATGTATGACATTTGTAATTTAAAACAAAAACAGAAGAGCCTCCCTGGTTCCTTCCCACTCCTCTGACACCAGCAGACCAAGGGCCAAGGCCACCCACCCCGAGGCTGGATCAGGTTGGGACAGGGCTGACTGGAGGCACTATGGATCCCCCTGCAGGCGCGTTAGCTCTCACACAGGTGCAGTTAACTTAGGGCTCCATGAAGAACGTGGACTCTGGAATAAGACAGAACTGGGTCCAAATCCTAGCTGTGCCTGCTGGAATGCTTAGCCTCCCTGAACCTTAGTTTCTTCATCTGTAAATCGGGATTGCAGTACCTATTAAGTGCCATGTACCATGCTGGGCACTGCTAAACCAATTTTAATTTTTGGACATTTCAGAAATACCAGAGACTGCTGAGGAAGGCTCACAGAGCTGAAGACATCCAGGACTCAGTGAGAGGAGTTCTGGGAATCATCCCATTATTGAACATTTATACCAATAATAAACTAAGTGACAAGAAGGACCTGGATAACAAATGGTGACAAAGGGGACCGATGCCCAGATCTCTGCATGAGGAGGGGGTGGGGGGATCAGAAAGGGCTCCAGAGAGGAAGAGTCTTGCGTCCGTGCCTCTCCACCTTTCCCATGCTGTTCCCTCTGCCTGGATCACGCTTGCCCAGACCCTCACACAACTGACTTCTCATCCTTCACATCCTGCTTGGAGATCTCCTTCCTCCCCAGAGAGGGCTCCTTTGAATCACCCACACTGATTACTCTCTTCATAGCACACCCCTCCAGCCAATGGATTCTGCTTATTTGTTTCGATGGCTTCCATTTCTGTTTATTGTTCATCTTCCCTAATAGGCTGTGAGCTCCGTGATGACCAGGACCCTCTAGAGCCTTGCTCATCTCTGGGTCTGACACACAGCACATGCCCAACAAATAGAAAGTACACACAATCTGTAGATCCAAGGCCCAGATCCCAGCACATGGAGCTTGTGTGAAAGAAAGGGGTGTGAAAGAAAGGGAAATATAGATTCTATACTATGACAGAAAGATGGAAATTTCAGACATATTGAAGATGTGAAAACACACACACTAAGCTGGGAGGGTGCTAGAAAAGCCCATCCATGAATGCTTCTATAGGCTTAAGATGGGAAACAACTTTCTAGGCCCAAATTCATTTGCACACAGACATTTATTTCTTCATTGCGACATTATTTACAAGAAAATGGAAACAAGATTAAAATCCATTGAGGGGTGCCTGGGTTGCTCAGTCAGGTGAGCATCCGACTCTTGGTTTCAGCTCAGGTCATGATATTGGTTTCAGCTCAGGTCAGGATCTTGGTCATGAGGTCAAGATCCGTGTCAGGTTCCATGCTCAGTGAGGAGTAGGCTTGTCCCTCTCCCTCTTCCTCTGCCCCTCTTCTCACTTTCTCTCTCTCTCTCTCAAATAAATAAATAAAAATCTTTAAATGTCATGCTGTTGCTGTTTGAAAAAACAATAAAGTCCCTTGATAGGGAATTGGTTAAATAAATCACAACTCTCTGTACAATGGAATACTATGCAGCCATGACAAATGATATGCATTCTCTGATATGGAAAGAAGCCCATATTGCTTGTTGGATGTTGAACTTTCTAACTGGAAACCAGAGACTCCAATACGCAAAAGGTATAAGTGATTGTTACAGAGAAAGTGTGAAGCTAAAAGCCTTCAATTATCATTTATTAATTCATTCACTGAACAGCATTCTCTGTTCCCTGTGCCTCGTCCTTACTCTGTGCAGGGCAGGGTTCCAGACAGAAGGGCTGTGTGTGATCAGGACACTGTCCTCGTCCTCAAAGACAGCTCAGCTCAAATATGTAGGTGAGAAATTAGTACATAAGGGGGACAGTGCTCATGGCTAAGGGCCACAGGGTCATCAGCTGAGGGGGGGCTTCCCAGAAGAGGTGTCATCTGAGCTGGGGATGGAAGGAGGGGCAGTGCTGGGGTATACAGAAGGGAGGAAGCATGTTGAGAGGCAGAGGTGGGCAACACCGGGCAGGTGCAGAAAGTCCCTGCATTCTCCAGCAAACACTGAACTCCACCATGGGCGGGAAAGGGGATCTGAGAGCTGAGCCTGGGTCCAGAAGATTCTGGACTTGATTCTGCCACTCATGAGCTAGAAAGAGGAATTCTGGGGTGTGACAATGCTGTCCCCCGGTGTGTGTGGTCACAGAACAGCTTCCCGACCTTGACTCACTCACCCTGAGAGTGCCTGCCCCATGAAACATTGATCTTGGTCATGAGATCAAGCCCTGGTACCCAGTGCAGGGTGGAGGGGGTCCCAACTCTACAGACCCTCTGCTCAGTCAACTCCTTCTGGGCTAGAGCCAGGGAGGGACCGCTGCACCTTGACGGAACTCAGCATTTTTTAGTTTAGTTTTTTTTTTTTCTTTTATTTGGGGCATTTTGAGGCAGCTTGATGGTTATGGTTCAAAACAAAGGGAGATGACTCAGCTTCATGTGAAGAGCCGAAGCCTTTTGGAAAAGATATTTCCGTTTGAATGCTTCTCTCTTCTCGGCCACAGAGGCAGCTCATCCAGGCTGCCTTGCTTTCTTGACATTCAACTGTTCCCAGGGACGAGGGCCGGGCTCCGGGGGCCAGACTGCCTGGGTCTGAATCCTGGCACTACCCCTTACCCACTCAGAAGATCTGCACAAAGTTATACCCTCTCTGAGCCTGTGTTTACTTAAGACTGCCTTGCGGGGGTCCTTATGCCAAGCCGCCATCACTCATGGAAAGGGTCCGGTCCCATGCCCGGCACAAAGTGAGCGTACAGTAAATATCACTGTTAGTAACCACAGCGCCCCATCCTGAGCTTCTGCTGTGTCTGGATTATCTCACTTACTCCTTACACACTGCCGAGCATAAGGTCCCATTTTGCGGGTGAATCGACTGGGGCTCAAAGCAATGAGCTGACTTGTGTTTCCATCTTCCCATTCAAGAGGGTCAGTGCTCACACCCCAGGCCGACTTAGGAATCAGTCTGTACAAGCTCTTTCTTTCCATCTGACTCTCTCTGCACCAGCAGCCAAACGCACACCAGCTCCTCATGCCTTTATCTGCAAAATGGGGACAATATTCTGAGGTTGTTGAAATAGTCTAGTCATGGCTTAATAAAAATAATGCCATGAAGGTGCTTAGAAACCTTCAATGTTATCACATCACTCTTTCCTCTGGGACAAGGCGTCAACAAAACGCCGAGCTCTTCATGTACAATACCCCAAGGACAGGCATGAAGCTGTTTGGGAAAAACACCCTCACAAGTCGGGCAAAAACCCAAAAATGAGAAAGAGGTGCAAGCTCATGCAAATAAAAAAGAAAAAAAGGACTTTAAAATGACCCATCATCAAATGGCCACCCTGCATCAGGACATGAACACAGGGTCTCTCAAACTTTTGTCCTGGAACAAATGAAGAAAAAAAAAAAAAAAAAAAGGCCGATGTAGGCGAACACACGTAACCCGAGACAGTCAAACCCCTTCCATCCCCTTCCCCTGCTTCGCCCTGAAGGACATGCTGACAGGGCAACCTTAATAGTAACTGACTAATTGTAAACCCTGTGATTACCAGGGTTGATTTCCATGGAACTTCCTTTTACAGCGCTGAGAACCTCTCTGGAGTGTAATTGCCGAGTTCGGTTTTAGCTCTGTCACATCCAACCATCGCTGCTAACTAAGGCGGGGGCTTCCGTGCCAGGTAAGCTGTAATGAAGTCGGCTCCCTGCTTCATTTCACAATATTGTGATGCCCCCGTCAGCACCTGCAAGTGCTGAGAAGCTCCGAGCTGCTGTGAAATAAATCTCGCCCAAGGGAAGTGATTAAAGCCACTCTGCGCCACGGAGGGGCCTGGCTGGGTCCTCGCACCCACCGGGACGATGTGGCTGCTCAACCCCACGCGCCTCCTCGCCCTGCCTCCCTTCCTCCTCTGTAGGTGCTTCCTGCTCCCCCGACCCTCCCACAGCCCTGCCAGCATTCGAACTCATGTCTGACTGTGTGGAGTCTCACCAAATGGCCCTCACACGGTCTCCCACGGCGCGCAGGTGCGCTTTTGTGGGGCTTCGGCACAACACCACGTGCCAGCCTCCCCCACACACCACTCCCCCTGACCGGGTTCCACCAGCACAGCCCTACTCCCGGGCGCTGCCACGCCTGTCTGGCCTGACTTTGTGTGGACCGCACCTTTGTCCAGAAACTGGCAGGAGCAGAGGGGTGAGGACTGTGCCCTCTGAGCGCCCACTACTGGCCGGGCGCGCACCAGGTACTTCGTACCCATGCAATCCCCACCATCAGCTGGAACAGCAAGGGCACGTCCCCTTGTTTTTTATTTGGGGAAACTGAGGTCTGAGACCTTCCATGAGGCTGGTGAGAGGAATTGTTTTCAGTTCCAAAGGCCAGTTAAGTCTGCCCTTCTCGTGAGGCGCTGCCAAGCCTCTTCCCCCTAGTCAAAAAAACCCTGGAGTAAACCTATTTCCCTTTTCACTCATCTGCCAGGAAGCCCAGAGCCAGCTTCAATAAGTGCAGAGCCCAGGGCCAACATATCTGCTTTCATTTTTCACCTAGAATTCGTTCTATTTTATGTTTTCATCGGCTCTAATTTTGCAGTGTATTACATATACTTCTATGTCTTCATATGTGTTCTTATCACTGAATAGCCAAAAATAAATAAGCAACCACCAAAAGTGAGGCTCTGAGAGGTTAGGCGGTGTCCCAAGGTCCCACAGCAGGCCCAGCGGTGCTCTTCCTACTACTGTCTGACCCCAGCTTCTTCTTCCCCTCCTCAACCAAAAGCAGGTTCTGCACATTTGCTTCCTGCCAAACACAACAGCAGGTAACAGGTCCTGCTACACCCACACTCCCTTCTCAACATGAGGTAACACTAAGAGTAGCACATGCTCTGTCCAGAGACATGGTGTTGCCCCAAGCCTGGACTTTGACTGTCAGGTCTGGATGGCTACAGCTGTAGATGGAGAAGCCAGGGGCTCTCGGAAGCCCCACTCTCAATGTCCAGCCAAGGCAAAGCCATGCTTCTAGAAGCAAGGATGCAAGACCACTCCGGCCAGAGGTACACAAGGAGGCTGCTGGGCAGAAACCTTCGGGGTCTCCAAGGCCACCTCCGCTGGCCCTCTACCACGACCACCCTGGACCCCTGTGTGGTGGGACAGGTGTTGCAAGCCAGCCAGCCCCACACGGCGAGCTGACAAACACACTCTTCCTAGCCACACTGCTGTCTGACCCCCAGTTCAGCCAAAGGCAGTATGGAAATGAATTCTGAAGCATGAAGACCCAGGTTCAAATCCCAGCTCTGCCACTTACTAGCTGTGAACCCCAGGGAAGGGTGAGCCTCTCTGCAAAGTGGGGTGTTGATGCCACCACCTTGCTGGACATCTCTGGGGACGCAGAGCCCACCGGCCCTGTGCCCTCCCTCCCAGAGGAGACGCGGTGCTGTTCCAGTGTCTGCCCCCAGCATCATCCTGGCAACTCCCTCCAGGGCATCGATCAGGAGATGACAGGAGGAAGGAAAGAGCAGGGAGGTTTGCTCCAACTTATCTCATTCGGGACATGCTTTCTGGGACAAGACTGAAAAATAAAATTAAATAATGAAATGTGAGGTTGAATAGAAACCCAAAGTCAGGACTGACTTTGCTAGAACTGCTCAGTCCTACCTCAGGCAAGGAGGGAGGGCTAGGGGAGTCCCCATGGCTTGTCCCACCGCTGGAGGGGCATCTGCAACATTTCCAGGCCATCAGCCGCAGGATGGGCTGCCGACCCATGTGATGCATCCTGGTTACCATGGTTTCTGTTTATTCTGGGTCCTGGTAAAGAGGAGTGTTTGCTGTACTCCGACCTGCAGTCGCTGAGGTCCCTGCACTGTCCTGGGTGCACACAGGCAGGAGCCCGCATGCCCAGAAGAGAGGCACTCAGATTAACTCAGCCCCACAGGCCCCTCCCACCCGACCTAGGGTGGACGGGGACCAGGCCCCATTTTCAGATGAGAGAACCAAGGCCTGAGGCTAGCGGCACCTGCCTATGGCAATGCCACAAGGAGCAGGAATTCAAACTCGAATTTGCCTGACTTGTCCTATTTTTCCAATTCTGTGCTGGCTCGTTTATGATCATTATTCTGGCTCCCAGAGACCTCAGGCCTTTTCTAAAACAGCACCCCCTGAGATGGCTTGAGGGAATCTGCTGAAGGCTCGGGGACATCAGAGGCAGCTCATGGGAGTAAGTAGGCAGTTCCCCCAGGGGGCTGGAAACTCGGGTCCCCACACCAGATCTGACAACATTCCCAGTTCATGGTTCAAAGATCACTGGCCAACAGAACTAAATCCAAACCCCTTACTCAACCCAGCACCCCAGACCCGCCCCTGAATTCTACATATCTGACCTCTCCCTCACTGCCTCCTCCCCCTTTCCAATGCTCAAATCCCTCCTCTTCCACAAGGATTTCCTGGGTGCCCACGTGAGCATCAATCTCTCCCTTGCCCCAAAGACCACCACGCCCAGCCACCCTGTGTATAAGCTGCCCATGGAAAGGTCTCTCCCCACCTCCCTCCTAAGACTAGGTCACATGGGGACTGCTCAGGGGACATCTATGAACCAAAATTCCTTTCTCAGACCAAGCACGCTGACACTTAAAGGGAACTGGCACTTCAACGGGTGCTCAAATGTGCCAAGTCTCTCCTTCCACAGGGCCTTTGCACATGCTGTTCTATCTAGAATGCCTCCCTTGCCCCACGTAGCAACCTGTCTTCCCACAACTCCTGAAGTCCCCTCTGACCCTCCATTAACTGGCCTCATAGCACCTGTGCAGCTCTCCTAACCAGCCCTGGTATGCTCACATTTTGTGTTTCATTATGTCATTATACGTCTCTTGTTCACCCTGGAATTCCCACCACAGTGCCTAGCACACAGCAGGGGCTCCATAAGTGTTTCCTGTCAGCCATGGTAGATTACAAAGAGGACCACAGGTCCCCCCGTTTCTACCCACGTGCCCCCTGCACAGTGATGTCACTGCTCCTCTTATCAAGAGATGGAGTCTTTTTCTTCCCACCTTGAAGCCGGGCTTAGCCATGTGACTTTACTTGGTCATTGAGACAGCAACAAATGGGCCACAAGGAAAAGCCTGAAAAGCATGCGTGCGCTAGAGCATCTGGCCCTTGCTGCGCCAGGAGCCCCAGAACACTAAGTGAAGGAGCCGGAGCTAGCTGCTGGAGGAAGAGGTTTGGGGGAAAGCCGAGCCAACAGTCGGCCAGCCCCCAGCCAGCAGCCTGCCAAGTGCCACCCAGGTGAGTGAGGCCATCCTACACCACCAGGCTGTCAGGGAACCAGCCAAGTGATCGCACCTGCAGAGACCAGCCAGCTCAGCCCAGACAGGCCTCCAGCCAACCCACAGATTGTGAGCTAAATAAAATGTGGTTGCTTTAAACAATTCATTTTGGGTGGCTTGTTAATGCAGCAACTAACAGGAGCTAACAGAAGAACACTGGCCATGGTACGCTCACCGCCAAAGAACAAGCGTCTGGTCTATACAACCTCAAGTTGAGAACAATACAAGCCTCTTGGGAGGTGGGAAGCCACTGGAGGGTGAGCCCCAGGTCCCTGGGTTTGAACCCTACTGGCCTATGACTCTGGCTTCTGCCTGGACAAGACAGGCACTCACCTCTGTCTGCAGTGGGAGTAACACATCCTATACCAAGTCTTCTAGGTTGGGATGGTTTGAGTCTAAACAGGGAACATGTGTGAAAGGCCTCCCCCAACCCAAAGGAAGCTAGAGACCCTCTGCACGTGGGAAGAAAACTGCTGCAGAATAAAGATCATGACTTTGGAGCTGGACAGATTCTGGTTCCTGATCCACTCTGCTACCTGCACGCTGTGTGACCTTAGACAAGTTTCTCAACCTCTCTGAGCTTCTGGTGTAACCTGACCAGGTGTCAGGTGTCTGTGACATGGTAATAATAATATGTAACTTGCAGGACTATTGTGAGGGTTGAAGAAAACAGTATACATAAGACACATGGCACATCATAGGTATTCAATAAACAGCAGCTCCTCCTCCGTGGCCACCCCTCCCTAGCGGGACCTCTCACATCACCATCTTAGCCCCGCCACCCCCACTTGGCAGTAACGGTTTCCAAGTTTGATATCAGCATCTTGTGCCAGGTGCCAAGTTGTGACTGTAGCTTACATAACATCGAGAGAGAGAGAGAGAGAGAGAGAGGGGAAGAGGTTTACTTGAAGAATGAGAAAGACCTGGATGTTGCCAGCTTTGATGGGGGAGAAAACTCAGGCCACGGATAAGAGAGTGAAGAAGATGATTCAGACCTGAATCCTCAGCCTCAAAGTCTTGACACACCCAAGCCCCCATCCGGCTTCATCTGGGATAACTGTCTGTGGCCTTTCCTCCCTTCACCTCCAAGGCCCCCACATGCAGGAAGGAGGGAGGCAGCGAGGTGGGCTCAGCACGGGGGCAAGGTAACCAGCTCTTACCTATACTGAGATTGCTGGACAGCAGTGTGATTCCAGGGCCTCTGTCCCACAAAGCACCTACAGCAAAAGTGGAAGCCCCTCTGCCCCAAGGATCCAAAATGCCAAGAATGTGGTCTATAGAAAGGGTCCAGGATGGACTCCAGCCCCCCAGCCTAGCATGCATGCGTGCACGCACACACACACACACACACACAGACACACACACACACACACTGAAGAAGAATTTGATCAGGGAAGACAGACATGTGGGGAAGAGGGCCCAGTGTGGGGGCGGGAAGGGCCCCGGAGCAGAGGGGTGCAACACTGGATTACTCCCCTGCCCCAAAGCCCTCTGGGGCTCCCCACTAGAGGACCCAAACTCCAGGGCCTGGCACTCAGTGCCCTTCCCAAGCTGCAGGCTTTGCCTCCTCTTCCACACTAGCCTGTCCCCATCCAGACAGCTGTGCCCCAATTCCCCACGCCACCCGTCCCCTTGGCCTTGGCCACACACCCCCCTGCTGGATGAGGTCATGGAAGTCGAGAATGGGAGTCCTAGCAAAGAGGTTTGGGTTCCAGTCCAGTGTGACCATGGCCCAGTCACCTGACTTCCGGCGCCTCAGTTTATCTGCACAGAAGGATCAGCTTCTACGCCAAGTGTGGTTGTGAAGATTAAATAAATAACATAAGCAGAACACCTATCCCATGATAGACACGAAATTAATGGCTCTTCTGTTCTCCCCTCCCCTATATGTCCCCATCCTACTCTCCTTTGAGGTCCTGCCTAAATGCCTCTGTCTCCCAGGAAGCCCTCCCTGAACACTGCAGGTCTCAGGGATTTTCTCTCCCTCTCTCTCCCCCTTTCCCTCTCTCTCTCCCTCTCTCTCTCTCTCCACCCCCCACTCTCCCTCCCCTTTCTCCCTCCTCTTCTCTCTGCTCCCTCTCTCCTCCCCCTCCTTAGGCTCTGAAGTAAGAGTTGTCTTACCTGTGCAGACCCCCACCTATCCACTCATCCCTATATGCAGGCTCCATCACAACCTAAGGACAAGGACCAAGGACCAATCATGACCAAAACCGTGGGAGGCTGCGGCACAAACAGTGCCCAGAGAGCAGAAATGGCTTACCCAAGGTCACACAGCAGAGTTCAAACAAGAGTCAACAGTCCTGTGTCCCCTTCCGCACTCTCAAGGCTATTCTCAGACAAGGATACAGTGTGTGGATGCTGACAGGGTCCCACCCAGACCCCTCTTTGCAGACTGTGCATCCATCCCCCAGTGGCTGGGGGTGCTAATGCCCCCTCCTCTGCAGAAATGCCCTTGGCTGATGGGAGAAAAGCACAGGAAGCATGACACCTCTCCCCCAACACTCCCTGAGGAAGCCATGGCCAGGGACCGACTGACAAGGGTGTGAAAAGGCCACCCCCAGCCCTGGCCTCAAGATGGGACCAGCTCTGGAGTACTGCTCTTACTCCAGGACTCCCCATAGGATCAGGCTGAAGCAGGTTCTCCAGCTGAGACCACCTCCTTGCTCACCTCCTCCCCCAGCCCTGTCCTGGGGCCCCCATGCCCCTTCTTAGGGGAGCACTTTTTCATGAGCATCCTTTTTTCAGGCTCTGCTTCTAGGGAGCTCAGCCTGACACAAAGGCCTTGGTTCTCAATCTGTGGTCCACTGACTGGCAGCTCAGCATCTCCGGGACCTTATTAGACCTGCAAACTCTCTGGCCCCACTCCAGGTCTCCTGAATCAGAATCTGCATTTTAACAAGGCCCTGTGTGATTTGCATGCACGTTAAAGTTTGAGAAGCTCTGGCTTAAGGTCGGTTGTCACCGGCCAATTGTGGGGACCATCCAGCGAGCATGGTAGTAACAAAACGTGCCCACCTGTTGCAGCAATCATACAATTAATGTGGGCGTTATCCAACCCTGATTACTGACTGTGGAGGTGAGCCAGGTAGTGCGGACATAAGCACCCTGACCACCAGTGTGTCATCTCCATGGCCCATGCTCTGGTGAGTGTAAGTTCCATGTCCTTCGGGCTTGAGCTCCAACCCCACACACCTTACTCGGTCACCAGAATTCTGTTTCACTTTGGAACTAGTCCAGCGTCTGCATTAGTCAATTAAAGCCTTTGCCTCTACCCCTTCTTGAGGAGGAGACCCCCCCAACACCAGACAGCTAGGAATGGTTCCCCAAGGGCACCCCTGGAGAAGATGCTAGAAAGAGGGGTGGTTAGGATTCTCCAGGGCCCTGGGGGATCTAGGGAGGGGGACAAGGATGCAGATGTCTCTGCCTTGGAAGAAGAAATTGCTGGCCTGCCCTGGGTCAGAAACCCCTCTTCAGAGGCCCCACTCCACCCATCCCAGGGTATGAGCCCCTCATCCTGGTGTGAGCCCCTCAAAGTCCCTCTAAGGGGATGTCCATGACCTTTGCAAAACTAAAGGCAATAACCAAGTCCTATGTGCTGAACGGACCCCAGGGCCGGCCCTGGAGGCTGCGATAATCCAGACGTGTGTTTGGACAGGAGCACCCTGCAAAGCTCGGTCAACGCTGCCTGTTGCCTGAGGAGGGAAGCGGCTCACCTTTTGCTAATCGTCCTAATTCATTTTTTATTACTAACTTTCCTGTTCTCTATTTGCCATCTGATTGAAGATATTACCAAAGGCATTTAAACAGCATCAGACTGTACCACAATGGCAAACATAACTCTTTTTATTGAAATATGCATTAATATACATATAATTCCCTGATCACAAAGACCTCATGGTCCACATGTTAGACCCTAAACGAAGGCAGATTTGACGAGAGGCACATACACAACTGAAGGTTCTTCAGAAAACAATAAGCCGCGTCAGGAGGGTGTGACAAAATGGGCACTTTCTCGTGCTGCCGGGGAACGTGGATGACCCTCCTGGAAAATGGCATGACAACCTGAATCAAGAGCCATAAAAATGCTCATTCCTTTGGACCCAGGGGTTCTACTTTGGCCCATAGCCAACAGCCTGGGTCTTTCTGTAATGGTGGGAATGTTCTTTATCTGCAAGCCCAGTGGCTATAGAGGGCTGGAAATATGGCTAGTGTGACTGAGGAATTAAGTTTGATTTTATTTGGCTTGATATTAAATTGAAATAGCCGCACGTGGCTAGTGGCTATCATGCTGGACAGTGCGGCAAGCCATCATGGATTCTCTCCTAAACCATATCATCACCTCCGTCCATCCTCCTGCATCCACTCTTGCCCCCCTTCCAATGTTTTCCCCATAAGACAGTCACTGAGATTCTTCTAAAAATGCTTCCATTGCCCTTGAGATAAAGTCCAAGCTCCTGGACATGGCCTTCAAGGCCCTACCTCCTGGGGACAGAAAGCACCCCAGCTCTCAAGGAGCCTGAGGTGTTCCAGGTGCTGGAGGGGCAATGACAGCAGCGGAGGGGACAGCAGTGAGGGCCTCGCCGAGGCCGGGGCACGTGAGGAGAAACTTAAAAGACAGGTGTGTCGGAGTTTGCCAGGTAGGTGGGGAATGCCCAAACCAGAGGCAGAGCAGCTCGAGGTGCTCCCATCGACCCCCCGCCCTTGTGAAGCCGCTATTCTAGCGGTGGGGGTGGGACATAAATAATAAACATAATGAACAGGCATATTATACCCTGTGAAAAGAGAAAAGACAAGACAGGTAAGGGGTTTCTGGGGGACCCAGGTGGGGCAGAACAGTTTGTGGCGCTGAATCTTCAGAAAGAAAAGTACCCAAATCAACACTGTTCTTGAGTCTGCCCGGTGGGATAGTGGCAGGGGATCTCCCCCCACCCAGCCCCCCCCCCTATACTTTTTGCAGGTAACATAATCTTCATAATTTACAGTTTAATAAAAAGAAAGGGGTAATAACTCCAGGAGAGAAGTCACCAGAAAATTCCTGCTTGCTCAACAGAAATGTTCCCACGAGCTAGAGATTTTGTTATCTCTGAAGGCCAGACCGACTGTGCCCCAGATACCCCAACATAGGCAACTGGGAGTGACACCTCCCTCCTGAAAACAGCAAGGTCACCACTGGCAGGGAGACGGGAGGTGGACAAAACAGGGGGCTGAGGTCTGCCAGCCCTCACCCCAGAAGCCAAACATTGATTAAAATCCACTTCAACTTTCTTTCTTGGGCTCAGCCGCAGGTGAGGGTGGCATGTTGTTACAATGGGAATTCAGATTTATTAACAATTGCAGGCCCGGGGTGCCTGGCGGGCTCAGTCCATAGAGCATGCGACTCTTGATCTTGAGGTCGTGAGTTCCAGCCCCATGTGGGGTGTAGAGATTACTTAGATAAATAAATACAAATGTAAAAACAAAACACTGGCAGGCACCAGACACTGCCTCTCACGTTTATATGTTTAATCGTCCTGACAGCAATATACAAGTAAGACAAAGAAGGCTCAGAGACGATGAGTGATTTATTCTCGGAAACAACAGCCTAGGATACGTTACAGTGGCCTCCACAATGATTCATTCATTCTTTCAACAACTTTTTATTGAGCACCTACTACACAGACACCATACTAAGGTGCTGGGGACCCGGTGGTAAAGAAAACAAACATGACCCCCAGTGGTCTAAAAGGTGGAACAGTCACCTCATAGATACATCATGCAATGGGGAAAAAATACACTAGAGGCTGTGGGATAAGCACAGTGATTAGGAGGTCAGAGTCTTTGAGAAGGCGAAGAAAAATGAGAAGGAGCCAGCCATATGAAGAACGAAGGCAAGAACATTCCAGGCAAAGGGTGTAGCATGTGCCAAGCCCCTCAGCCTAAAGAGAGCGTGGCGGGGGAGACTGGGGAGGAGAGGGGGCTGGAAAACAGCAAGAAGGCCAGGGTGGCTAGAAGGGGGCCAAGGAGGGGGAGGCTGGCCTTGCTCACCACTGTACCCCCAGCATGAAGCCTGGCGCCTCAGACAGAGCAGCTGGGAGTGAGGCTGGAAGAGCAGGCCAGGGCTAGATCACACCGGATTTATGGGCCAAAAAAGGCATTTGATGTTATCTGCACACCAGGGAAAGCCATCGGAAGGTTTAAGCAGAGGTCTGATTTAAGTTGGTAAGAGTTCACCAAGCCATAACAGAGAGCCATTGAGTGGTTTTGCCCAGAGAAATGACAGGATCCAATTTACACAACAGAAAGATCTTGATCTTGGCCGGGATAGCTCCTTGGCTCATCCTGATGTGTGACTTGTGGTCACTGGATAGTAAATGTCCCCAAAAGCTAAGCATCCCCAGCTGGCATGTGGGAGGTGGCCACCTTTCGGGAAAGCAAGACAAAGCAGCAAATGACAGGACGTGTTGACAGAGCATCATATGGGCACAAGGCTGTTGGCAAATGGAAAATTGTCCCAGAGAATGCCTCAGCAGGGTCGTGGCTTATTGTTAATGTCGAGCCATTAGGAAAACACAATTATGTGCTTCACTGATACCCTAAGACATAATCTGAGACACAGTGCAAACATTTAGCACTTCATCCAAAAAAAGAGGCAAAACAACCAACAGAAGAGCCACTGGAGGAAATGCATCGCACAGGTGGGTGGCTAAGCCCTCCAGTTTGTTTGTTTGTTTTTACTCCTTGTCTCTTGTCTCGCATTTAAAGTCCAAGTTTGGCTCTTAGGCATCCACAAACAGATTTGGAAAGGGAATTAAAATTAACTCTCCCAAGTGCTTAAACATACATTATTATCTCATTTAATTTCATAAGCAGGTAAGCACTGGTAACCCCATTTTGTAGATGAGGAAACTGAGGCCCAGAGGTATTAAGTAGCTTTCTAAACACCCTTGCTCCCCTGTCCAGCTTCATCTCTTGACACTCTGGTCTTCTCCTATGCCTTTGTACACGTTGTCCCTTCCACCTGGAATGCTTTTCTCTACCTTCTTCACCCGGCCAATTCATCTTCAAGCACAGACCGGGTGTACCCTCCTCTGGGAAGCCTTCCTTGACTACCCCAGCCTGGCCTGGTAATCCCACACCCATTTGGAATTGCTTATTTTTGCCTACCTCTCTAATAAGACTGTGGCTCCTCAAGGGCAAGGACCAGGTCTGAAACACCTGTTCCTGCCTGGAATCTACCACAAAGCCCTGCAACAGCAGGCAGTGAATGTTCTCTGCATGGCTGGATGAATGAATGCACTCTTCATAAATTGCAAAGCCAGGATTTGATCCCAAGCCAATATGACCCTACAGCATATATCTCTTGGCCAGAGTTTATGTCTGTGTCTTATACAGATCAATCAGAAAACATAAACAAGCATGGAATATATTATAACCACACTGAGGACTTCATTCATCCCTCCAAAAGAGATCCCCACTTCTCTGGGGAAAACAAGATGATGTCTATGGGGGTAAAGGGTTAAGCAAATCCTTTTCCCCTTTGCAAGAGAATTTCACCTATGTTAATTGTCTAGCATAACTCCCTTGGAAACCTGATGAAGGAAAGATGTTAACTATGTTACTAGGCAACTCTGCTTATGGTAAAAATGACCCCTGACTGGTAAGCTGCATCTGGACAGGAAGTAACTATAAATAAATTATAAGTATCTGATAAAGAAACCAAACTTTAGATTTTCCTGAGTGCAGTGACTCTTACAACTGACATGCCCCTTGCAAGAAACCCTGGAAGATAGAACTGCTACAGGAGCTATGGGTCCTTTGGGGAATAAGGCTTCTGAGCCAGCGTGACTTCCAAACCCACCCATTGTGGGGATCATTCCCTTGCACCTACACTAAAATCTTCAGTGGGGGGGGGCAGGCAAGAGAAGAGCTGGTGGCCACCTCTGTGGACTAAGGCAGCGGCTGAGGCTGGAACTTCTCCTGTGGAAGAGGAGCAGATCCTATGCCCTGCTGGCAGGTGCTGGGTCCTGCCCACCTCTTTCAAGGACACAGGGATCAAGTGTTGCCCATGTGCATCTTGTGAGCCTGAATGTTTAAATGAACCTCACAGAGTCCCTGTGGGAGAACAATGAGAAATAAGAGAACTGATCCAGAGAGAAAGGAAACCATCCCAACCAAAAACACCAGTACACCTATTCTTAACTGGAAAGCTCCTGAGACTCTACTATTTATACCATTTATAAAAGACCAAAAACCTGGATGGAGCCTATGCTACAGAGGGCCCAGGTGATCTAAATGCAGCCGGCAGCAGGAGTGAGGGAGGGCATGACTTACATGATCTCCCAGAGGC
Organism: Phoca vitulina; assembly: GCF_004348235.1. Taxonomy (NCBI): domain Eukaryota; kingdom Metazoa; phylum Chordata; class Mammalia; order Carnivora; family Phocidae; genus Phoca; species Phoca vitulina. Next base: position 3,247,400 of record NW_022589725.1, read on the forward strand.
CTCACTACAAACCTGAGATGCAATGATGGTCACGTGAGAACACTGGGGATCAGAGAAGTTAAGTGACAGGTCCAAAGTCACACAGCTTCTAAGTGGCAGGACATGAAGCCAGGCACTTTCATTGAATTCAAAATCACTTGAATCCACTATCTGGTTTTGCAAAAAAATTCACTTACAGCTCAGGTGAATGTATAGCATAGAAACAAGCATGGGGGTTGGGGTGAAAGGACCTCCTTAAATAGTGTAGGTAGCACCCACTAGGCACTCAGTAAATATTTGCAAAATAAATGAGCAACAAAAGGGCCAGCGTCCATATTCCACATTATCAAGTTCAGTTCAAGTCAAAACAGCAAAACGGAACAATAAAATTTATGCATGAGATTGACCCTGGGTTATACTACTGAGTTGGATTCATTTCCAACAAGTTTCTAAATCATTCCTGCAAATTAGGCCCAACTTCGAGATAAGCACGTTTTAATTAGCTGTAATATAAAGGCGTTCTATTACCAAGTGATGTTTGAAGTTGAAAACCAAGGCAGAAGGCCCAGCTGGGAATTCACTGGCCTCTAGAAGAGCCAATGCATTAACAGTAAAACCAAGGGGCAAGCTGATCCCCTCTTCCATCCCTGCAGAGGCTGGGGCTCTTCGTGGCACCACAGAGGCTGCAGGAGAGAGGAGCAGAGAGAGCACACTCTGAACACCAGCTCAGCCAACCAGCTTCTCTGCTGCCTTTTGTAACATGACCTCCTTGGACCTCAGTTTTCTCACCTACAAGGACACGTGTGTCTGGCATAGTTCTCATGAAGACTTAATGAGATGATATGAGAATGAGCCTAAGGTGGGTAAGTGCACAGCAAATAAATCTGTGCTTATTTCCACCCTACTTTTCTCCACAAAATAGCACAAAATTTAAAAATAAAAATCAGTGAGAGGGGACTTTTTGTTCAAGATGGCAGACAGACATACACTTTTTGCCTCTCCCCTCCTCTAAACAACACTAGAATGGCAAAAAAAAAAAAAAAAAAGATACACAACAAAACATACACATACATATATATCCATAATTCAGATAGATAGATGGATTAAAATGGAATAACTCCAAGAAAGCCCCCATAGAAACACAAGAAAGGGCTGGGGATCAGAAATACTAAGAGTGCTGGGAAGTAAGCAGTCAGACTGACAAAGAAGCCTATCAGCTCCAAGGCACCAGCACACCAACACGAGACCTCTGGAAAAGCTATTATCCTAACTGAACCCCAGAACATCCCCAAAGAGAGGCAGCAGGAAGCCCTGGGCCAGGGACGTGACTGGACCTTTGTGTTAGCCTACAGACCTCAGAGAAGCTGACTGTTGGATCTGCCTCCAGGCTAAAGCCAGGGAGAAGAACTCCAATTAAATGAGAGATGTGCCTCAGGGATTCCCCCCTGTGGGTAGGCATGGGGCAGGAAAAACAAAGTGCACCAGTGCCCTTGGGTAACTGCTGGTCTACATGAGAAACAGATGCCCCAACCTCAAGTGAGCTTGTCCCATGTGCTGAGAAAAGTCCCCAGTTTCGAGTGTCCACCCACAAACCATACCCAGGGCACCCCAAACCAACATTCACATTGCTTGCCCACAGAATCGTGGATCTCACAGGCACTAAGGGAACTCACAACTACAGAGCAGATCAGTCTAGACGTCTGTTTACAAGTAAATGTCAATCACAAATCATCAGGCATTTGTAGAAAATATCAGCATAAAAAGAGGCCTATTGTGAACAGAAGAACTAACCACCAAGAAAACAGAATTAATGGAGGAAACAGAAGATAACTTTTTAACTGTATTATAATCTTCAAAAAGACTCAAGATATTCACATATCCATTAGAAAAAAGGAATGGGATACTCTGATACAAGATCAATCAAGAAACAATACAAAATTCTGGGAAATGAAAAAGTAACAATAAACTTACTAGATATGAACTGAAGAATGGTTATGACTAGAAGTACCCCCCACCCAACTCCCCTCAGGGGTTAGCCCTGGGGAGTGGGGCTGAGAGGGCAGTGGGGAGAGGAAATGAAAATGAGCGGGCCCCCCACGTTTTCCTTTATAACCTACTATATTTCTGTGTATCTTACAAAGAATAAAAACAAATTTCAAAAAAAGATGGCAGGACTCAAGATAAAGTGGGAAAATGACAGAAGACTGAAATGAAATTGGAAGTTAACAAGCAAAAGATATGCGTGATATCCTATGTTATAGCTACAAGGGACCCACTCATTTACCTCCAAGCTTCCTGGGAGCCATTGAAGACAATGGGGTTAGGACAGCCATGGACAATGGCCAACACTGAGGCAGGGACCAGGTGAAGAGCCTCTTGTTGAAGCTGTGACAGGACTCCAGCCCAAGGAGAAAGCCATGGTCCCCTGCCCAGAGCTAACTCCCTTAGGCACAGCCCAGAAGCTTCTCAGAAATCAGTGTGGAGTCCTCCCCACCACACAAGAAATTGCGTGACATTTCAAGTAAGAAAAATTCCTTGGGCCCCAGAAAATTCCATTAATTATCATTTTTCTTCACTCCGACCTAAGAAGCAATTATCCTGCAGCTCTCTCTCACATCATGAGATAAGGATGAATCCTCAGCAAGTGACTCAGAGTCTCTAAAAATCATCAACATGCTGGCCCTTGACTTCCTGGGAACCAAAGGGAAGATGAGTTTTCTCCCTAAGATGCATCTCCCTGAAACAGGCACTTTGGTGCTCCCCTTTCTATGCATTCATCCCCAGCTGCTGGGAATGTTACCGCTGTACCCTTGCACTGGAAACCTCTCTGCCACAGGGAGCTACCTGGGACAAGGAGATGCCCTGATGCCAATGACTGGATGTCGCGAGAATCAAAAGGCACAAGCAGCTCCCTTGCCCCAGTTTGGGACAACTCTGAAGAGCCAGCCCAGATCAGTAACCATGTTCCAGGCCAGCTTCTCCCTCTGCCCAATCCTGCTTCCCTTACTCCCTTACAGGTACACTTCCTGGGAACTTCCCCCCAAATAAACCTTCCACAGGCAACTCTTCATCTCAGAGTCTGTTTCCAAGCAAGCCAATGTAAGAATCTCTCCAAGGTGAAGAAGACTCTCCCCATAACCTATGGGGGGCCTGAAGAACTCGGGGGTCTCTGGGATATCTGACCATATCTGAGCCAAGGCTACATAGCCCAGGCCTGCAATACGTCCCCTTTGTCCTAAGCCAAGGTGGGAAAACCCTCCCACATCCCAGTCTAGAGCCACATGTACTCTCCTACATGTACTTCCCAGGCCAACAACATCAGCATCACTTGTTAGCACTGCACCTTTTCAGCCCTTCCCCAGACCTACTGAGGCAGAACTTCTGCGAAGGACACCCAGCGATCTGTGTTTCAACTGCCCTCCAGGTGATTCTGAAGGTTGAGAAGCAGAGCATCCCTGACTACTGGGTGAAATCAAATGCAAGACATTAAACTTCTCCATCAGCAGAAGACCAGGAGACAGCTGCTGACAGCAGTCTGATCCAGCGACGTGAAACATCCTGTACTCTGCTCCACGCCTCTGACTCCAAGGCGCTCCTGTGCTTATAACCCAACCAGCTGGATGTAACACTCCTTATGATGATCTCCGCTGGTGTCCCAGCTCCCCTGGAGGCAGGCCTCCCTGCCTTAGGCTGACAGTATCCCCAAACCACCCTCCAGCGGCCCTCGCAGTGGCTCTTCCTTCTGCCTAGGACACCCTTCCAGGAATTCTACATGCCCCCACATAGCCCACCCGGCGTTTCCTTTAAAACTCTGCCATGTGAGGCCTTCCTACACCCCTGGCACTGTCCCAGACAATGAGATATTTAATTATGACTCTGCATTTTGAGCCATGTTACAAATCCACACAGCCTTCTATCTAGTAAATAGAAGTTTCCCATTGAGTGGCTGAGCTTCCAGGACAAGGCTGGGTCCCCTGGCACACAGTAGGCACTCAATAAAAAGCTGCCGAACATCTGAGAAACCCAGCGGTAAACGGGTAATTACATATTGAAAAACCCCAGTCTTGTTGCTCATTCTAGCAGGCACCAGAAGTTTGCTGTTCTACAGTAGCAAGCTGAAGCATCAGGATAATTGATCAAAATTTATTATCCCGTGTTATACAGCATGTTTTCACTAAGAGATAAAATTACAATTTACCACGACTCATTAAGTTAATAATTACTTACCATATGTTTTTATTGCTGCTCCCAAACCACACTGAAAAATCACTGTGCAGGTTTTTGATCCATGTAAATAGGATGAATACCAACCACGTGGATACAGAACTTCCTGACAGGGAGACGCAGGACTAAAACATGGAACAGAAAGCACAAGCTCTAAAGCTCTGCTACACTCATCCCCATGACTCTCGAGGTTACCTGCACCACATTTTCCAGGTCAATGGTTCTCAAACAGGGGCACTTTTGCTCCCCCAGTGGATACCTGGCAAAGTCTGGAGACGTTGTTGGCTGTCATGACTGGCACCTAATCAGTAGAGGCCAGGGATGCAGCTACACATCTTATAATGCACAGGACGGTCCCCCCCCCCCCCGGCCGCCCGCAAAAAACAAGGAATTGTCAAGTCCAAAGTGTCAACAGTGCCAAGGCTGGGAAACACTATTCTAGATCAAAGGGAACTTCCATAAATGTTTCTTTAATCTGAGCTTCATAGCAAAAGTATAAGGAAGGCATTACTGTCCCCTTGCACAGACGAGAAAACGGAGACGTGGATTGGTTAAATGATGTGCACAAGGTCACCAGCCCACTCCAGCGAATCGTGCAGCTGCCATTTGAACCAGTCTTCTCTGCCTGATAAACCCAACTCCCCTCCCACACAGATTCACGAAGGAAACAGACGCCAAGGAAATGAGCAGCTCTTTGTTAATTCATTAGGCTGAAAGGTCCAACTAGAGACTGCTTCCAACCGGATGCAGAAAAAATCAGATCCAGAGACCAAGGCATGGAAACACCTGATATTAGGAGGACCCTTCCCCTGCACCAGCTGGGATGGTCAGTCCTCCAGCATCCAGGGCTGAAACAGTTTCCCCTGCCTTGTAACTTTCAATTGTGCAGCTCTTTATGAATAGAAATGAAAGCGTTTCCTGCTGGGGCCACATGCTATATATGCGTGATTTCCAACCTCAAGGCAACCCCATGGGGGAGGTGTTGCTGTACCCATTTTGCAGAGGAGACAGAAGCACAGGGAAGTTAAGTAATTTGCCTGTGCTAATGATGGTGAAGGCAGCATTCAAACCCAGTTCTGCCAGGTTCCAGAACTTACACTGCCTTCGTATCTTGAGACTAGTTCTAGGAAATCAGAGAAGCAAAATAGCTGGCCCTATGGAATCACACGGGCTGGCAGTCCTGCAGGGGGATTCCTTGTCCTGTAGGCACAGACTCAGCTGCTCTTCCAGGCTTCCTGGCTGCTCTCTGTGCTGGGCTCTGTCCTCTGGGCCTACTTGGGTAAGCTCCTCTAGGAATGACAGGTCAGCCAAGAGACTCTTGGCCCCTGCTCTGCCCTGGATTTGATGTGCTCACTAAAATCTTATAAGAGCCAAAGAGATGCTAAGTTCCTCAAGCTACAGAGGAAAACTGGCGAGCCCTGAATTTATTCATGCATTCATTCATTCAGCAAATATTTATTGAGTACCTATGTGCCAGCCCAGCTCTGGGAACACAAAAGTAAAGGTAGACACAGTGGTTCCTGCCCTCTGAAGTATATGAGGGCACATGTCCTCTAAAAGTATCATCCTCATCCTTCCTGGGTGTACTATTTTACAGTTTATAAAGGATAGTTTACAGTTTACAGTTATAAAGGATATGCCAAGGCTTCATTCATTATATCTCCACACTAGCTCCCCATCTCACTAGACTATGTTCACTGATTTGCTTTCCCTTTGACAAGAGGGAAACAGAGGCCCAGAGGAGGGCACTGTCATGCTCAAGGTTGCCCAGCAGACTGGGGGGGGGGGGGAGCAGTGCCAGGCCTGGGCTATGGCTCCTGACATTCATAAGGTACAGAAGTTTGGTCGTAAGGACGCTTCAGGACAGACTAGGGGAGGGGCTATGGAAAACACATTTAGATGGAAAGTACAGAAAAGCTTCTTCACATCCTCCAGAGTCCCCGGGACCAGCCATCTCAGCTCAGAGCTCACCTGGCCCAGGTCCACCCACAGGTCCCCCCTACAGCCACCTGGGCCCCTGCAGAAAGAAGCAGTGGGGACCTCACCCACCAGAAATGCTAAGCAGGCCTCACAAATCTCAAGTACAGGTGAGGTGGGGACAGCAATTCCCACTTCTTGGATTTTCGTCCCAAGGAGACTCCAATCATTCACTAGCCGAGCTTGTGTTGATCCCCATCAAGATATAAGATGCTGTGCCCAGAGCTGTGTGGGTGGGGAGTTGCATCACTTACCCACGCACATATTTCCTGAGTAGTTCTGGGTCAGGCACTGTGCCAGGTGTTGGGAGCCCACAGAAACCTGTACACAAACAACCAAACCACTGCTACACAAAGTGTGGTCTCTGGACCACGCCGGCAGCATCACCCGGGAGCTCATTAGACATGCAAATTCTCACAAAAAGACTTGTATAAAAATGTTCACAGAGGCTTTATTTATAATGGCCCCAGCCTGGAAACAAACCCAAACATCCATTGGCAGGTGAACAGATAAACTACTTGAGCTAAACCCATACAATGTAACATCAGCAATAAAACAGAACTATATATATACACACACAACACAGATGAATCTTGATACTATGTTGAGCAAAATGAAACCAGATGCAAAGATGTATATGCTGCATATGAAATTCTAGAACTTAAGTATACTTAGTACACTGAAACTGAACTTAAATAAAGCATTGATAATAGAAATCAGATAAGTCGTCTCCTGTAGAGGCAGCGATGGAGACTGTGGGCTGGAAAGGAGCACGAGGGAACTTTCTGGGGTATGGAAAATGAGCAAAATCTGGATTGGGATGGTGGTTACACAGGTGTTTATATTTGTCAAAACTCATGGAACTATGCACTTGAAATTTGCATTTTATTTTATGTCAATCATATCTCAGTAAAAAATGAGCCACAAATCATTTGCCCTACATCACAAAGCCACACCTGGAGATTTGAACCCACGTTTGCCCAATTCCAAGGGCCAGTTTACACTAGCCTGCCGTAGGTGAGTGTGTGGGGGGGGGGGCAGGCAATGCCCTGAGCTTGGTAAAGTGCCTTGCCAAAGTCAGAATGAAGGGACTTCATAGATACCCAAGGAAGAGTGTCACAATCTCCCCCTAGCCCCTAAACCGTGACAGAGACTTGAGGGGAGGGCATATAAGTGTCAAGCTGGGAGTCAAGAAAACCTGGGTTCAGGCCTCAACTCTGCTCTTCACACGCTATGTAATCTGTGAGTACACTACTCTGTGACTCAGGTTCCCCTTCTGTGAAGCAAGGAAGAAGGAGAGGATCTGGTCCCCAGCATGGGGCCACAGATCCTGCGAGGCACAGGGCCACAAGCTCCTATGCTCACTAAGCACTCTCATTACATGAAATGAGTAATGTGCCTGCCTCATATCTGGTAAGCTATTTTTCAAATGCATGTTAATATTATTGTGATTAATAAAATAACATCTATTTCAAAGCAAAAATGAAACCATAGCAGCTTTTGCCATTATGTATTTTCTCAAACAAAAGATACCAAAAGAACAGCCACTGCTCATGACTTTGGTTTAAAGTGGCTGGAATCTCTGTGTAGAGTATCACTAAGGGGACAGTCACCAAGGGAACAGTCGCCAAGGGCCCTTCCGGGTCAACTGTCCCATAGTTGTCCGGCATCACTTGGGCAAATGCTTGCCCTTGTTTCTCAGGCCTAGGTCCCTGTGGGGGCAAGCCTCTTGTGTGGACTGCAAGGACCAAGCCCCCAGGGTGCAGGCTGTGTCCGGGTTCTGCAGCCCTATAAATTGGGCTGTGGTCATGGCTGCACATTGGGCCTCAGTTTCTGCTCCAGTTCTGATAGTGATCAGTTGTAAGAATGGAGCATGGGCATTTCCCTCCCCAGTCCTCACCATCAGACCCTGGTAACAATGTGCCCTACCTCCCAACCACCAGCACTAAAGATGACTGCCCACTTGGGATCTGCTACCAACAGGCATCTGACCCACCCCTAGCTGAGCCAAGTGACTTCCCCTGCCTCATCCTGCCACAAGCCTGAAGGTTGAGAAGCAGGTCTCACATCCAAGTGCAACGTCAGACCTCTCTCTCACCTACCTTGGTGGCCCAGCTGCCACCCTCCTCCACCTGGACACACTCTCGGCTCTGGGCCAGGGTTTCTAGATCACAGACAGAAACCAGAAATCACCAGCTTCTCATTCCCTGAGTGGGTCCCTCCCTGGCCGGGTTTCACACTAGTTCTTGGTGCTGAGTCAGAGCTTTACAGAGCATCAGAATAAAGCAGGGGCCTCAGCTGAGTGCCCCCCCTCTCAGAAGGCCCACATGTGGGACCACCCCACTCTGGAGGGGTTTACAGAAACACCACCGGCAAAAGGAACACTCTGGGCTAAAGGCCACCCACCCACCGATCCAGACTTTGAGGCACAAATCCCCGATCCCCACGCACGTCCCCAAACCAGAGGCTGGAACCTTGCCAACTTAATATTTTAAAAAATAAAGCTAAGGGCAGAAGACAGTCCTGCTGCCCCCGCACCCAATGGTCTTCTCCTCTCTCAAGACTCCACTTGCTACTTTTAATCAATTTTCCCTCCATCACACCGGAAAGAGCCCGAGAACCGGCCTTCTCCTCAGGACACCATCCCCCTCTTCAGCTTCTAACTTTGCCGGTCTCCGGACAAAGATAATCACACCCACCCGCTGCGAGACCTCACTTGCCGCCCACCTCGTCCCCACGCAGCCCAGGTTCTACTGGCCCAGGACCCCACTCCCCACCCCGGAGGGAACTGCGGAGGGCTTTGCCCTGCGACCCAAGAAGCCGCTCCCCAGGGCCTGAGGACGTATTCAGCGAGGCCCAGCCCCTAAGCCCCGCGTTCCGCGCGCGGACGCCCCCTTCCCGCAGCATCCACACAGCAAGGGGCTCTCGTAAAGCCCGTGGGTGGGGTGAGGTTGAGACCCCGGAGGGCCGCCCATCCAACCACCCGACGCGCACTCACCACGCAGCGCCACGGAGCCCGCGCGTCTGCGCCAGGGCCGCGGGGAAACCCACGCGCGCCGTTCAATCCGGGCTCCGAGTGACGAAAAGCCGCGCTGGGCTCCGGCCGGCCCGGGACCCACGCGCCTACCGCCGGATGCACCCCCAGTCTGGCTTGCTAACTAAGTTTGAAAGTTCCTGCCCCAGCGAGGGAACAGACGCGGACGGTGCAGCTACACCTAAGCGTCCCGGGCCGGCCCTGGCGTGGGGAGCCGGGGTCGGACGCTCCCTGTTCTGGCTGCCGGGCACGCGAGCTTCCATCGGGAGGACGCGCCGCGGCAGCGCAGCGGGGACCAGGCTGGGGGCGGCGATCTCGGAAAAGACTGGGGTGGGGGGAGGGGGCGGGTGACCCTCACTGCAGCCCCAGCCTGGAGGGACGCCCGCTCACCGTTCCCGGGAGGGGACAGGCCTCGATTGGCCATTGCCAACTCGGAATCCCAGGCCCCGCCGGGCAGTGACGGCCAATTAGTGAACCGCCAATTAGTGCGCGTCGGCGCCGGGAAGTTAAAGCCCCGACGCGCGAGTTGGTGACCAGGGTGAGGGCTGGGGCGGCGCGGAGGCTGGGTGTGACCGCGTGTGGCTGTGTGACCGCCAGGCGATTAGTGTGTCTCAGGTTCACCGTACATGGGTGGCTGTGCGTGCGTGACAGTGTGCGCCCGTGTGAGTGATGGTGGGTGTGAGCGTGTGACTGTCGGAGCAACTTCTTTGTGTGACTGTCCCCAGCTGCGACTGGGTGTGACAGGCGAGGGGGGCATGTAACGGAGTGTGAGGCATCGTACTGTGTGAATGGGTGACTTGTATGTGGCGATGTGACAGTGTACGTGGGCGAGTGACTGCAAGTCATTGTGTATAAATGACTGTTAGGGTGACTTGTGTGGGACGGTAAGACAGTGTAAGTAGGTGCTTGGCGGCCTATGTGTGTGACAGTGGGTCACTATGTGTCAGCCTGTGAATGAATGTGGGGTTGTCAGGGGGAGGTGGCCGAGCGTGTCACTGTGTCATCGTGTGAGTGACTGTCGAGGTGACTTCTGCCTGTGAACGGAATAACTCAGGCCATGAGTGTAACGGCGAGGATATCTATGTGAGTGGCATGTGCCCGTCGGCGGGGCTGATGCGTGCGGGTCCCCGCGCATTGGCACCGCCGGCACCTCCCCCCGTAGGCCTCCGAGAGTGTCCCGTCCCGAGCCGCCAGGTGACTCCTGTCCCGCACTCCAGCCTGGGACGCTCCCGCCGCGGCGCGGGGTCCGAAGGCGCGGGCAGGCCGCGCCCGCCTCCGCGCCCACCCCCGGCCCCCGCCTACCTTGCCGCAGTGGTAATAGTCCAGGTGCGCCAGGCCGGCCGGCTCGGCCCCGGGCCGCGCGCCCACCGCGGGTGCCGAGGGGTACAGGCGGACGTCCATGGCGGGCGCGGCGGCGGCGGCGGCGGCGGCTCCCGCGGGCAGTGCCTGGGCGGGCGGCGGGTGGGAGCCAGTGTGCGAGCGGGTGTGCGAGAGCGGGGGGCGGGCCGGGGGCGGGGCCCCGCGGAGCGCCCCGCCCCCGCCCCCGCCCCGCCCGCGCGCGCTATTGTTCCGGCCTCCGGCGCCGCGGAGAGCCGGGGGCCCGGGCCCAGGAGACCGGGCCCCTCCTTCGGGGCGGGCCGCCGCGGGGTCCCTCGCCGGGCTCTGCACCCCCGGGGGTCCGGGAGGGGTGCGCGCCTGTCCAGACGGCCCTTTCCCGTCCCGCCTTCCCCACCAAGGGGAAGGAGAAGCCCATTTGACACCCCTTCCCAGAAGTGGGACACTGCCCACCCTGAATATTTAGGAAGCGGGGGAGGAAGGCGGTGACGGGAACACTTTTGAAGATGGGTGCTGCCTTGCCCGGGGGGACCACGGCCCAGTGCCTGCGGCTGATCTTAGGAGGCCCTCCCTCCTTGTCCCACTGATCGGAATCACTGTGAGAGGGGCTCTGGGAGTTGCTGAGCTTAAACTCTCACATTACGTATGAGGAAACTGAGGCAAGGACAGTCACTTCAGTAATGAAGCTCCAAGTGAGTGGGCCCACGGCCCCCAGAGGATCCAGGTCTGAGACAACTGGGAGCAGTCAGAGGACCCTGCCCCCTTTAACGACAGGGCAAGAGAGGGCCATAGAAAGGGCCTAGAAACTGAAGTTCTGAGGGTCCAGAATCTACCCTCACCACCCCTACCCCCAAGTTCTCCTGGAGACAGAGAAGAACAGAAATGGGATGGCTCCCATGGTGGAGCAGAAAGGTGACTGAAGCAGGCTCCTTCTCCCACAGGAAAAGAGCCCCTAACTCCTCACATCACCTGCGGCAGCTGGCCTGTTGCTCCTCCCCTTCTCATAATTGTCTACACTAGCAGTCTCCACTCCCTCACCCCTACTGACTGCTGCACCACTGCCCTATGATTCCTGGCTCTGGCACACTGGGATGCCTGGCTGGGAAGTGCCAGGAGGCGAGGAGGCAGAAGTGGGTCAGAATGGGATTGTTAGATGGCAGCTGGACACATGATGCTATTCAGAGAAAAGGGAGTGAGTCTGTTGCCCACTCAGGAGCCAGCTTGGAACTTAGCTCCCAACTGCTACTTGAGCTTTGTTGGTCCTGACTTCGAGCTATGACCCACTATTTGTGACCATAAAGATCCACTAATACAAGACTGGTGTGGGAAACAGGCTTTTGCTAAAGGTTTGGGAACAACAGAGGGAAATTACTGCTCAGAAAGGAAAGAACTTCCAAATGGATTTCAGCAGTCATTGTGTCTAGAAATACATTGCCATATCTCATCAGAAGGAATTTCCCATTGGCCCCTCTACTTTTTTTTTCCATCTGGACATCCAGCTGACCCAGCACTATTTATTGAAAAAATCACCTTTCCCCCCACTTCTCTGCAGTGTTAACTTTGTTATAAATCAAGTCATCCATATGTGTATTGTTTCTGAATTCTCGACTCTGTCCCATTAGCCTATTTTTCTCTCCTTGTGCCATTATCATACTGTCTGAATTTCTGTAGCTTTATAATAAGTGCCCTATAGAAGAGGTCTACACACTTTTATCCTCAGGACCGTCTTGGCTATTCTTGACATTTGCACTTCCACTGACATTTTTAAAATCAGCTTGTCTGTTTACACACACACACACACAATCCTGCTGGGATTCTGATTGCTATATTGCTATCACATTGAATCTTTAGATCAATTTGGGTAAAATCGACATTTTCAGTATTAAGTCTTGCTATCCATAAACATGGTATGTCCCTTCATTAATTTAGATTTTTTTCATTTTAAAGTTCTCTCAGCAATGTTTTATAGTTTTCTTTCTTTTTTTAAGATTTATTTATTTATTTACAGAGGGCCGAGAGGAGGGGCAGAGGGAGAGAGAGAGAATCTCAAACAGACTCCCCACTGAGCATGGAGCTTGATGTAGGGCTCCATTTCACGACCCTGAGATCATGACCTGAGCTGAAATCAAGAGTTGGACGCTTAACCTACTGAGCCACCCACGTGCCTCACTTTTTTTTTTTTTTTTTTAGTTTCTATGTAGAGCCTTTGCACATCTTTTATTAGATTTAGTCCTGAGTCTTTGATGCTATTATAAATGGTTTCTTTATATGGCTTTTTCTTTTCCTGTTTGTTGTAAGTACAGTGCAGTAGTTTTAAAACAAGTCAACAAATTCCCTCACTTTTACATGGAGTGAAGTCTAATAACTTTCCCCTATAAAAGGGATGGGTTTAGTGAATGGTTTTTAACAAATAAAATATGGTGGAAATGACACATGGATTCTGAGTCAAGGTCATAAAAGTTGATACAACTTCTGCCTGGCTCCCTCTTTTGGACATTTGTCTTTGGAATCTTAAGTCACTATGTAAGAAGTCCTAGGCTGTTGTGCTTTAAAGAAGTCTGAAGTAACCTACACATAGAATCCATACGCAAAGACCCGGAGACTAAAAGAGTAAGATGACTCACCAGTCCCCAGTTGGATCAGCCCCCTACTGTTCCAGTTCCATCTACTCTTTGACTACAACCATATGAAAAACCCTGGAAAAACCCTAGCTGATCCCTTCCTGAATCCAAAATGTACAGAAACCATGAGAGATAATACAACGCTATTGTGATTTTAAGCCATGAGGTTTTGGGGTGATTTGTTACTTGGCAATATAGATGTGGAACATATATAGATTTTCTTATAATGCCCTTGTATTCAGCAACATTGCCAAACTCACTCATTCTAACAATTTATTTGTAGATTATTTAGCTTTTTAAAAAATATACCATATTCTATCTCATCTGTAAAAATGAGAGTTCTAGTTTTTCTTTTTCAATCCTTATACATTTTATTTCTTTTTCTTGCCTTGTTGCACTGGCTAGTATTACCAGTACAATGTTGGAAAGAAGTAATAATAGCTGGTGTTGCTACTGCCTGAAGCTGACCCATTGCACATGGGCCTCCATACTGTGGTGGCTGTTGTTATATAGCTCTGGTCAGAGTTAGTGGGACCAGGACTGTGGAAGTAAGGGAAGTGGGAAGTGCTCCAGGTGGGATTTCTAGGCTTATGTACTGCTAATGAGTCCTGCTATTAACACTGTGATGTTGAGCATTCCTCTCTGGGCCTTATTCTTCTCATCTGCAAAATGGCCACAGCAGTCTTATTTCCTGACCCACAGGATTGCTGTGAAGATTGACCTCTCCAACCCACAGCAGAGGTATCTACAAAAAGCAACAAAACAACATAATGAAATTAAACAAAAAACTATAGCAAGCACTATAATTAATGGTGAAATGCTGATAGCTTTCCTTCTGAGATCAGGAATGAGACAAGGATGGCTGCCATTATTACTTCTTTCCAACAGATGAGATAGATGTGCTTTTAAATGTAAACCAACCAATCTGGTTACCTATGTCCACTCCCTTCCCTGAGGAGAGGGTCGGCACCAAGGAGGTCTCTGGGAAGGCCAGCAGGGAGCCCTGCAAGGAAGCCATGCAGACCCAAAGCTTGGACTTACCCTTTCATGTTGGCAGTTGACAAGATAGGAAGTTTATGACTTCCAAAGAAATATCCAGCCTCATTTGTTGTCCTCAGGATAGGAGTGGAACTTGAGCCTTCCTCTCTTCCTCTTGACTCCATACAGAATCTGTGAGAGGGGAGTCTCAGGTCTTAGCCAGTGACCAGCTGGCTCAACTCAGTTTGGGGACCCAGAATATCAGCCTGTACATCTTCCAGTTCTTAGCTTCTGATATCATAAACAGCTGAGATATCAGAATATAGATATGTCTTAATATGTCTTATTATTTAGATATGGTGAGGCAAACAGATCAGGAGACAATTGCCATCGAAAAGATAGTTTGTTACTCACAGTTCCCAAGAGAAGGAGGCACACCATGTCATGGAGGTGGGGTGGGGTGGGGCACACAGAGAAGCATATGCATTGTTCAGAGGCAGAGGGAGGGGGGAGAAGTGTGGGCAAAAGTGTTTACTGTGGTTTCTGTGGAAAAGAATACACGAGGTGGGGTAAGCAGATTTAGGATGGGCTAGTTCAAACAATTTCAGTGGGCTCCAGGCCTAGGGACTGATGTTAATTGTCTGGTACCGGCCCTGGGTGACAAGGGCAGGTGGGTAGTGGCCTGGAGTGTGAGAGCTCAATAAAGGAGGTGGTTGCTGGTACGGGCTCCAGATTGGTTGGTTTACATTTAAAAGTACATGCACAGGAGAGCTGTTTACTATCTCTAAGAATTGGCTAACTCTAGTAGAGGCAGTCCCTCCAGGGTCTGCAGGATCCCAGATATCAAAGCATCAAATACAGAAAAGACATGGTTAATACAAGACATGTCCACTTATCCATGGGATCCCAGAGAGAAATGAGTCCTACTCCAACTATGGCCCCTTTACCTGAGGAATGTCCTGGCTTTAAATCAAAATGGCCAACTCTCTAGATACACCTGTGGCCAAGGAGCTAAATACCCAACTGTGGAAGTCCTTAGGTCTCATCATTAATATTATGTCTCAGTCTTATGGGTATTTGGTAGAATCATACTTCCCTTCCCCTTCAAGTTAGGTATGACAGTGTGACTTGCATTAGCCAAGGGAACATAAATGGAAATGTTATTTGTCATTTCCCGCCAGGAAGTTTAAGGATCTGGGCATAATTGACTCTATTCTCTTTTCTGTCCACCACGAAAACCCTAACAAATTCCAACTCCTCCTTTAAGACCCAATTTAAGTAACAGCTCTTTGCTGAAGACTTCTCCAAGACTCCAACTCAATGTTTCAATTTGCTGCTCCAATAACTGCACACAGAACGATTTCACCAAACCTTAGTAATACATTTGCTCCATGAGTATCTCCAGGGCAGGGACAATGTCTCACTGATCTTGGTGCTTCCAGAGACTAGAACAGGAGCTAAGACAGCATGGATACACCATGCCCTCCTCCAGGGAAGACAGAGCTTTGAAGGACCTTCCTAGGTCCTTCTGGCAGGCAGAATGGGGCTCTGGAAACCAGAGAAAGCCATTAGACAAAGAGATGCAGGTACCGGCAGTCAGCAGTTGGGGTGTCGTGTGCTGGAACGGTAAGATCTGTGGGGATATGGATGGAGCACCAGAGTGTCTGCAACAGGGATCAGATCCATCCCATAACAGGGCAGAACTCTGCTTTCCTTAGGCGCGTTCACTCTATGTGTGTGTGTGCGTGCACATATGCATCTCCTTTGGGAACCTGGTTGAGGTGGGTGACTATTGTCTGAGGCAGTAGTTGGGCATTCCTAGTGACCTGGCCATTGTATTCCCACAACAGCACTCCAACCTGTCCATTATTTCTGACAAGCAACCAAGTCAGTCCACAGCTTCCACTCCAAATGTCTGCTGGACCAAAGACCAAATGGACCAATGCACGTGTGGTGGAGGCTTTGGCACAAGATGATTCACTCAGCGCCCTGCACAGAAAAAAGCAGATGCCATGGCTCTGAATTCAAGTCCTAAGTTCTGCTCAACACCCTGTTTGACCTTAGCCAAATCACGGCACCTCTTTGAGCCTCAGTTTCCACTTCTGCAACATGGGGTGGTAATGCCTACTCCATGGGTTTGTTGTGACAACCAATGATGATAGCAAAGCACTTCTAAAACTCTGAAGCACTATTAAATTGTGAGTCATTAAATGATGTTTTCCTAGTCAAGGATTCCAAAGTCCCCTCACAAAAGGAGGAGACTTCTCCCTGATGCCCCCCTCTTGAATCCCTCTCCATCTCTCCAGAGAGGCAGTGCCAAGGTCCATCTGGGAGACTTCATACTCCCTGCGGTTTCCTGGGGAGAGGAAGTGGGGGCTGGATGGAAGGAGGGAGGGTGGGAGAGTCCATGGGAAGTTCGTGGAGCACCTGCTGAGAACCAGCACCTGAGCTTTTGGGGTCCTCTCACCAGCCTTCAAAGTGGGCATTATTATCCAAGCACTTTTTACAAACGAGGAAACAGCCCTAGAGACACATCCCAGAGCCCCAGTCACACAGCCAGAGCCAAGACTTCTTCTCTTTTTTTTCCTTTGAGGATAGTTGACACACAACGTTACGTTAGTGTCAGGTGTACAACATGGTGATTCCACAAGTTTACACATTCTGCTATGCTCGCCACAAGTGCAGCTGTCATCTGTCCCAATACATCGCTGTTGTAACAGCCAGGACGTCCTGGAGCTGGGATTCGTAGTTGAAATCCATGCTCCTTCTACCCCACATTCCACTCGAGCTTAAATTACGTGGTGCATACTGCCTTACAATTCAAGGAGTTTGTAATGGGTGAGTTATCCGGAATATGCTCCCTGAGAACTCTCAAGGGCTTACCTTTGTTGGCCTTATGCACACCTGTGCAGTAGTGTGTGCTGGTTACATAAGGAGAGAAATTAAAAAACTTAAATGTGACTAAACCCCACTCAAAAAAGAAATTAGAGTGGCGCCTGGGTGGCTCAGTAGGTTAAGCATCTGCCTTCAGCTCAGGTCATGATCCTGGGGTCCTGGGATCGAGCCCCGCGTCCGGCTCCCTGCTCAGCGGAGAGCCTGCTTCTCCCTCTCCTTCTGCCTGCCACTCTGCCTACTTGTGCTCTCTCTCTATCTCTCTGTCAAATAAATAAATAAAATCTTAAAAAAAAAGAAATTAGAGGGGCGCTTGGGTGGCTCAGATGGTTAAGCATCTGCCTTCGGCTCAGTGCATGATCCCAGGGTCCTGGGATCGAGTCCCACATCGGGCTTCTTGCTCAGCGGGAAGCCTGCTTCTCCCTCTCCTTCTACTGCTCCCCCTTCTTGTGCTCTTTCGCTCTCTCTGTCAAATAAATAAATAAAATCTTTAAAAAAAAAAAAGAAATTAGAAATCAGCATGTCCAGCTATCTGGGAGGAAATAAAAAGAAGCACTACTAGCAGCTAAGAATTACTGAGGGCTACACGTGTGGCAGGCACTGTGCTAAGTGCTGGACATCTAGTACCTCTATTAATCTCGATAACAACCACATGAGGTACGTACTACTATTATCCCTGGTTTACAGATAAGGAAAATTGGGCACAGAGAAGCCAAATAACTTACGTACAGTTGGTACGTGGTGTAGCCAGGATTTGGAACTAGCCAGTTTGGCTCCAAAGCCCACACCCATGACCACTAGACCTCACTACACCTCTTTGATCTTACATACAAATTTCAGCTTAAGCAAAAAAGAAAACCCTGTTAGTGTTTTTATTGGAATCACATTTAATTAATAAATTGGGGAGAACTAAAACTTTTAATAGTCTTTCAATCCATTGAGATTTTATATATATTTATAAATTTGTATTTTAATATATTTAATATAATATATATTTAATTTATATAATGTAAGTTTAATATAATATGTTTAATATATATTCAATATAATATACATTTTGCATAGATTTATATAAATTTATATAGATACACGTGTGTGTGTGTGTGTATACACATATATCGATGTATAGGAATACTATTAAAACTCTGAATGCTTATCTTGTACCTAGGAAACTTACCGAATTGGGGCACCTGGGTGGCTCAGTCAGCTAAGCGTCCGCTTTCAGCTCAGGTCATGATCCCAGGGTCCTGGGATCGGCCCCGTGTCGGGCTCCCTGCTCAGCAGGGAGCCTGCTTCTCCCTCTCCCTCTGCCGGTCTCTCCCTCTGCCGTTCCCTCTCTTTCTCTCTGTCAAATGAATAAATAAAAATATTTAATAAAAAAAGGAAACTTACCAAATTGTCTTGTTTGTGCCAACAGCTTTCCTTCTTAGATTTTCTGGGTAAATGATCATGTAATCTGCAGAGAGAGAGAGAGATTCTGCTCTTCCTTTCCGATCATCTTACCACTTTTTTGCTTTTTTCTTACTGCATTGTCCAGCACCTCCCAGATCAAAATTAAATGAAAGTGTGGGTATCAGGCATTTTTGTCTTATTTTTTACTTCAGTAAACACATTGCTTACATTTACCATTAAGCTATTAAGTAAGATACTTATTGTAAACTTTTGGTAATGCTCCTTATCAATTAATAGTTTCTTTTTATTTTTGGTTTGTTAAGAGATTTTCTTCTGGCATTATTTATGGTTTATGAAGCTTTTTGAGCATCTGTTGAAATAATCATCTGGATTTTATCTTCAAAGCTAGTATTGAACCATCCTTGAATTCCTGGAAAAAACTGTTAGAACTTATATTTGTTTGGAATTTGGTTTTTAATCCTGCTAAATTCCATTTGCAATTATTTCATTTAGGTTTTTTTATAACTATGTCAATAATCAAAATTGGACGTACATTTTTTATGCTGTTGTTGCTAAGCTTTGTGTGTCAAGGTTATAATTATTTTACCTAATGACTTGAGGAAGAAGAATTTGGATAACTGATTCAGCTTCTTAAATTAAAATTGCATCATTATGCCTTATATTTTTCTTCAGTAAATTTTGGTAAACTATACTTTTTTAGAAAGTTGTTCATTTCCTCTAACTTTTCAAATGTATTGGTGTAAGAGTGTTTTTAGTATTATTTTACAGGTTTAAAAATTCTACTGTATCATTTCCAGTTATAGAATGATAAAAGTCACAGTGATAAAAGGCATGTGTAGGGAACAGAGTCAATGGTATCATATAGGGTTTTATGGGGACAGATGGTGGATACACTTGTGGTGAGCACAGCATAACCTATAGACTTGTTGAATCACTATATTGTACACTTGAAACTAATGTAACATTGTGAGTCAGCTATACTTCAATAAAAAAATTCTATTCTATTATCAATGCTTTTTTCCCCTTTTCTTAAAATCAATTATACTCAAGGTTTGTCTATGTCACTATATTTTTTCTCTATATTTTCTATTTTCTATATTCTTCTCTACTCTCCAAATTTTCTACAGTTACTGGATTTTTTAAAATATTAACATTTTTAAAAACAAAGATACTATTTGTAAAGTACCTGGCACTTAGCACTTGGTAAATATTCATTAAGTTAATATATGAAAAATATTTTTGAGCACATGCCAGAGACTAGAGATTCAACTATGATTGAGACATAATTTGTGTTCTCAAGTTGCTTACAGCTGAACTGGAGAGACAGACAAGCAAATAGTCATTTAATGTGATAAACACAATAGAAGTGAGTACAAAGCGGAATGGGAACACAAAGAAGAACTTCCTGAAGGACGTGAAGTTGAGCGGGGCACTGCAGGATGAGTAGGAGTTATGCAAATGATAAAGATGGGTGTTTCTTAGCGCCACCCCTGGGCCCATCTTCAGCTGACCCACCTGATATTCTCTATCACTTACAGGGGCCTCAGCCATGTACAGACCTGGGCAAAGAGAATAAAGATAGAGTTGGTTGCTACCTCTCACCTTGAGGAAGACAGGTGGCAAAATTCCTTATAGTGACAGCTACTCCCCGACCACTGGTGGCTTTATAAACAGGCTCAGCCTTATGGGAAACATCAGAACAAGTACACTAAAATAAAAGATGTACAACTTTCTGATCACTCCCCTCCAAATCTCCTCCCTGGGATCTCAAGGAAATCATTCTGCAGAAGCCTTCATTTCCTAGTCCAGAGGAGTGGGACTTATAATGTCCTAAATTGGACAGAGACAGCAGTTTGGTTAATGGCCATGAAAAAGAAGGGTTTCCAGCAATTGCATTACTGGGTATTTACCCCAAAGATACAAATGTAGTGATCTGAAGGGGTACGTGCACCCCAATGTTTATAGCAGCAATGTCCACAATAGCCAAACTATGGAAAGAGCCAAGATGTCCATCAAGAGATGAATGGATAAAGAAGATGTGGTATATATATATATACACACATATATATATACACAATGTAATATTATGCAGCCATCAAAAAAAACCCCGAAATCTTGCCATTTGCAACAACGTGGATGGAACTAGAGGGTATTACGCTAAGCGAAATAAGTCAATCAGAGACAAGTATTATATGATCTCACTGATATGAGGAATTCTTTATCTCAGGAAACAAACTGAGGGTTGCTGGAGTGGTGGGGGGTGGGAAGATGGGGTGGCTGGGTGATGGACACTGGGGAGGGTATGTGCTATGGTGAGTGTTGTGAATTGTGTAAGATGGATGAATCACAGACCTGTACCTCTGAAACAAATAATACATTATAGGAAAAAAAAAAAAAGAAGATAGTAGGAAGGGAAAAATGAAGGGGGGGAAATCGGAGGGGGAGACGAACCATGACAGACTATGGACTCTGACAAACAAACTGAGGGTTTTAGAGGGGAGGGGGGTGGGGGGATGGATTAGCCCAGCGATGGGTATTAAGGAGGGCATGTATTGAATGGAGCATTGGGTGTTATATGCAAACAATGAATCATGGAACACAATGAATGGTGACATAACATAATAAATAAATAATAAAATAATAATAAATAAAATTTAAAAAAAAGAAAAGAAAAGAAGGGTTTCATAGTCCTGATGTGCTGACAGCAACCACTCCACTGTGGACTCGCTCAAGAAAACTGTTTATTGAGCACTTACTACATACTAAGTGTTTGACATGAATTATTCCCCTAATCCTTCCAGCCACCTGTGGGAGGTTGCTCTCCCCATTGCTAGGCTATCAGGAAAGTGAAACTTGGAGAGGTTAGGTGAGGTTAGCCCTAGACAACTCTGCCCCTGAGACTCAAACTCAAACAACCTGGCTCTGGGGCCCTTGTACACCAGGTTGTACGGGCTCATGTCCCCAGCACATGGGACAGAACAGACCCTGGGTGACTAAAGGATGGAGTGAGTGGACAGAAGAATGAATTACCACGAAGGCTAGGAAGGAACATGGAAATTAATTGCACTGTAATAGTAAATGAAAAGCAAATGACGAAATGGTGTGTGTGAGAGAGAGAGAGCTTGTGTTGGCAGGGACTAACTGGGAAGGAGCTTGAGGGAACTTTCTGGAGTGATCACAATGTTCTATATCTTGATAAAGGCTTGGGTTACATAGGCAGATGCAGTTGTCAAACCTCAGTTAATGTACATTTAAGATTTGCACATTTCATTGCATGTAAATTTCAAATCAAAAGAAAAATGTAAACAAATTTTGGACTCTAATTAATGATATCATACTGATGTATTTTAGGGTGAAAGGATATTTGTGTTTGAATCGTATCAAAAAAAACATGAGATGGATTGATGGATGGATAGAGAAATGGCTGGATAGATGAACAGATGATAAAGCCAGGAGAGTAAAATGCTAACGGCTGAATCCAAGCGGGGATATACAGGGTTCATTTGTAATATTCTTTCAACATGTTTGTTAAACTGTCATAATAAAGTGTTGGGAAATGTCTTGTGCATCGTGGTGGCTACTCTGAGAAGACATTTGTGTCTGTCACTTTTGCCTGCACGCTGCTGTTTACTATGCTTTCCCCTTTAAAAGAATGCAGAGAAAGCCCTTCCCCCCTCTTCCTCCCTTCCCCCCCCCCATTTCATCCAGCAAATAGCAACAAAGTGCCCCTTGGCAGCAAATCACTTCTCAGGTTCCTCCTCCTCCCACAAGCTCTGCTCACCCCCTTTCCCCATACAGCATCGGTTACTCCCTCTGATGGGGACTGTCTGGACCCCAACTAAGGGCCGAGGAGAGTAGGCTTGTATGGAGATCACATGCACACAGGAACCCCACCAGACCGTCAACCTTGCAGACAAGAACCCGATTTATCTTTGCATCTCCTGCCCCAGCTCTTGGCCTGGTATGAAGTGGATCATCCACAGTCACTTAGGGAACACTGACGCAAAGACAAGGAAAAAGCGTCCTGGGTCCAGCAGGTGGAATTCCAGATGATTTTTTTTTTTTCAAACTTTCTGTAATGATGTCCAATTGTCTTTTGGGTAAGAAGAACTCACAGCTTACTCAGGGGCCCCAATGATGGCTTTTTACCCATTGAGGGAGGAAGAACCAGCAGCTGACTTGCTGTGATGTTTGCTTGGTTTTATATTTATCGTTGGCCAATTTTTTTTTTCATTTGCTATATGGTTTCTTTAAAAATACCCAGAGAAGGAAACCACTATACATAAAGAAATTTGAATTTTTGAATACCCGCTTCCCATCTGAAATGTCACTTGCACGTTAAGTCTGTGTCCCTGAGTTGCTGTGGCAACCTCTGCCGCACTCTTTGCCCGGGGTGACAAAGGGGCCCTTTGTTAGCTGGGAGGCCAGGTCTGGGTGCAGGGACATCCTATTCAGTCCCTCGTAACAAAGGAGCACACGTCCCCCTCTCCGAGCAGGGCAGTCGCCGGCCTGATTATGCCTGCACTGTTGACAACCTTCCATGGGGAGCCCGAGAGAAGAAATCCCCTATTATTGGCATCTTTGAACCAAGGTTGTTTTTCTCTTTTCTCTCTCTCTGCGCTGCTTGCTGTACAAAAACCCCTGCAAAGGGCCCCACTCATGCTCTCGCAAAGAAAAACACCGATTGTAAGGCCTACCTGGAAGAGGGATGAGGCTCCCAATCTTAATTGAATCTCCTAAACTTGGTTATTAAAATGGCAACTCTAGCAGCAGTGGGTGAGCAGATGGGCTCTTCAAATTTTAGCAAGCAGCCTAACGCTGGCCCAGAAAGCGATCCTGGCTGCCCCTGGCTCTGGTTTGGCCTCTGCACTTGACAGCAAGGGGCTGGCGCTAAGGGCAGGCCCCCCCCCCAGGTTCTGACCACATCTGGGGCCCCAGTGTCATTCAGCCTTGGAGGCTCCTCCTCCTCAAAGGTGAAGTTGGCAGGTGGGGGTGGGGGGGTGCAGTGCCTGGCCCAAGCTGGCTGAGCTGGTCACCTGAGAGCAAGGCCTAGGCTCTGAAAGGTTCCAGGAGGGTAGAGAAGAGCCCCAGGCCCAGGCTGCTTCTTCTGCTCCCAGAGCCATGGGCTCCTCACCCCACACCTGCCAGGTTAGGCCCACTGGAGGCTCTACAGGCCTTTTTCTTCCCTTTGTCACCGCTCCAACCAGAACCACCACTTCACACTTCTCTTTCTGTTCCAGTGATGTGTGTGGAAGCTAAGGCTGGGGGCTCCGGCAGAGCCAGAAACTGTGTCTTGTTATTCCCTGTGCACCAGGGGCCAGCACGGGGCCCGGCACACAGTGCATGTGCTCGGAGAGTATTTGTTGAACCAGCAAGTCATGATGAATGAATCTATCAGTAGGGATTCATTCCATCCTATCAACCACTTTTTGAGGCTGAAGCCATTCCCTCATCTGATTCTATTTCCTGCTCTCCTCTGTGGCCAGGTCCAGGGCTGGGGCAGGCTACCAAGATGGCAGATGTGGCCCCTGCTGCAGAGTGGCTGCATTTAGACTGATGTGTGGGCAGACACCACAGTGGAGGGCAGTGAGTGCCAAAGGGGGTTACCCAGGGGCGCAGGTGTTGGAGGTGGAGGCTGCAGGAGGCAAGAAGGGAGGATGGAAGGAGTACAGATGGACTTACAGGATAAAGACCCTCCCTGCAAGGGCAGAATGGTGGGAAGTAGCCTGTTACGTGCAGAGTGCCCCATGAAGTTAGTTACTGGTAGAAAATATAGGGCATGGCAGAGAAAGTCTGGATACAGCTGGAGAGGCAAAGCCTGAGGGAGGACCCCATTACCGAGGCTTAGGAGCTCAAAGCCAAGGCGACCATGCACAGATGTGTAGGTTGCGTACTGCGTAAAGGAGGTGAGTGGAGTTGAAATCCAGCCTGCATTCTACTGGGGAATAAAGGCCCCTCCTCCCAGCTGTCAGTGGGTACCGCTTAGCCAGGCTCACCCTGCTGTGTCAGGAATTCCTCCATTATTGCTCATCAACTCAGTTACAAAGTATAAGATCTTTGAACATGTTTTTAAACACTATCAACTCTGCCCTGTGTTCAGTACATTTCCCTTTGTCCTGAAGTTGGACCCAGACAAAAACATCTTCTCCATCAAAAATTCAGTGGGACCCTTACAAAGTGACAGTGTATTAAACAGCTGCATTTATAGTAAGAGTCTCCCCATCCCCCCCTTTTTTTGGCCCAGCACGAAAAATCAAATGCCAAAAAGGCAACTGATCTCAGCTGCTTTGGAACAGACTGTGTCTTCCAAAGGTTGTTTCATGTTGGATACTGTGTGACCCTGGTTTGGGGGCCTCATATTAAATTAATAAGCGGGGATTAAGGATCATCAGCAGTGTACTCCCAGTGCCTCACCCAGCGCCTGGCACACAGCGGGTACAATAAACTTAACATGGAAATCCACACCCTGCGTTTGTCTGACCCCCATGAAAGGCAGCAAATTAGAGCTGGCAGAGAACACTGTTATTTGTGATTTTTCCATGTTAAATCCAAACATTCTCACATTGCCTTAAAATTTATAAATGCAAAGGAATGGAGACTATCCCAGAGCCTGGCTCCCTGTGGCTCAGAGTTAATAATCAATACATCATTTGTCGAATGAATGAACCAAAGAAGTAAGTAATGTCTCAAGATGGGCTTTCACACATCACATTATTTCCTAAAAACAGGACATGAGGGTAACTTCCCCATAGCAAAGGGAACTCATTGCAAACTGGAGGATTGGAAGTGCAAAGTGACAGCTCTGGGGCCTATGACACCACCTTCTGCCCCCCACCTCTGCTCTGCTCCTGAATCTTACCTGCCTGGGGCCCCTACCCCCAAATCTTCCTTCCCTCGACTCCCCTCCTAGATGCTGCTCATGATTTCCAGGTCTCCTCACCACGCCCCACCCTGGGACTCTGCACCCCACCTCATCCCCCACCCACCAGGCCTAGCCCCGCCCCCTCCAGCTCAGATGCCCAGCATGGCCTCAAGTTCCATAGGAGCACTGTCTGAGGGGAAGAGGACTCACAGGACTCCTCCTGGTCCCCATCATTACCACTGGGGGAGGGAAAAGAGCCAGAGGGTCCAGGGTGGGCCTTCTGGGGTGGAGGATTGGTTGGGGGTGGGGGGGGCAGCATTCAGCTCCTGGTACTTGGGAACATTCCCATGGCACAGCCTGCCCACCTGGAAGCTACTGTCTAGTGGGGGTTCAGAGAGGTGGACACCTGCAGGAAATGGGAGTGGACAGAATCTAAGGTTCTTCCTCCCCCACCTAAATATTTATTTAACCCCCAACTTTATCCCTACTCCAAATTAAAAGTCATGATATGAACCCTTTCCCTCATACACATTTTTAAAGTTTTTCGTCCACATTGATACTCATCTTTTAACTTTACAACTTCTTTTGCTCTATAGAAATCTATATTCAGGCAATTAAATCACCTGCCTTTTCCTTTAGTTTTTCTAAAGTTTGCTAAAATAGTCTCTTGTTTTTTTCAATACTGCATGGATTTACAGATCAATTTTTTCTCTTTTCATCTTTGATCTAGCTCGGAAGTTTATCTGGTAGTAAAAACCCAAGGATAGTTTCTAGCTTGACTTTTTTAATCCAAACGACTAGCCAATTTAGATACAACTTACTGAATAATTCATCATTTCCTTCCCAAATGTGAAACACCAACTTCGTTGTATGCCAACCAGCCAAGGGTCCTCAGGTCTATACCTCCACTCTGTGTCCTGTTCTCAGATTCCATATCTCTTTTGTGGTTTTCATTACTTTACTTTACAACATGGTTTGGGAAAAGGGTAAGGTAAGTCCCACTGATTATGCTTCCTTTTCAGAAAATTTCATTCTGTTCTTTCATACCTATTGTTCCAGATTTATAATAATCTTATTAAATCCCATCAATTTGAGGGTGTGTATGTGTGTTTATTGGGATTACATTGAATTAAAGGCTAATCTAAGAAGAATGAGCATCCTTGCTATACTAAATCTTATCCAGGATAGGATATCCTATTATTTATTATTATATTTATTAAAGTCCTATTTTACATCCTTCAGTGCAAACTTGCTATTCTCTCCACACAAGACCATTTCCTGATGTTGTTTCTAGGATCCTCCTTGAGGTACTTTTTACTTGACTTTCAGGATACCACACTTCCCTGCTCTTCCTCCTGCCTCCCGCGTCACTCCTTTTTGGTATCTTTTCTGGCTCCTTCTCTTCTCCCAGAACCTCTTAGCATTAGACCCTGGAGCTCAGAGTTGAAACTCTCAAGGATTCTGAGTAATTCAGTGGTAAATATGGTTGTGCAAATGGGTCTCCCCAGGGTTTGTGTATTTTCCTCCCTATGATTCCTCACCAGTGGGAACAGTGGGCACAAGCGCCATGGAGGGTCCAACTTCTTATCACGTCAGCACCTACAACAGCTGTCTGGTTGCCTGCAGGGTTAGCTCGGCCCAGCGCAGAGGGCTTCAGGGGACTGAGGCAAGAAAGCCCTTAGTCTTCACGTTAAGCTGTCATGTTGCTCTACTAGTACAGCAATCTTGATCTGAAATGCAAAAGCAGGAGCTACATTTAGAAGGAAATTGTGGTGGATTGCAAAAATGGCCCCTCCTCCACATGTGGAGAAATGATCTCTGGAGGATGTGAGTCCTAATTTCAAAACTCGGCTTTTCTCTCAACTCACAGTGTGGCCTTGGGAAAAATAACTTATCTTTTGAACCTCCATTTCCTGGTCAATAAAATGCAGATGATAATGCCTAGATGTTGCGGGCAATTCATTTATTCATTCATTCAACAAATATATATTGAGTGTCTATCACTTGGCATGGTTTTACATACTGGGGACCCAGTGCTGATAAAACAGACAAAAATCCATGCCTTTGTGGAACTTATAGAGAGTTGAGAAAATCACAAAATAGGGTGGCCTGGGTGGCTCAGTTGGTTAAGCGACTGCCTTCGGCTCAGGTCATGATCCCAGGGTCCTGGGATCGAGCCCTGCATCAGGCTCCCCCTGCTCTGCGGGGAGCCTGCTTCTCCCTCTGCCTCTGCCTGCCACTCCCCCTGCTTGTGCTATCTCTCTCTCTCCCTGTCAAATAAATAAATAAAATCTTTAAAAAAAAAAAAAAGAAAATCACAAAATAAACAGAATTATAGGAGCTAGTAGTAAGTGCAGAAAAGAAAAATAAAGCAGGAGAATGGACTGGAGGAAGGGGGTTGCATCTGAGGTGGAGTATTCGTGGAAGGACTCTTGGTAAGGTGACATTTGACCAGAGCAGGTCAAGGGCAGAAACAGGGAGGTGTTCAGATGCTATGGCACTTTTTCAGGAGAGAGGTGACAGTGGCTTAGGACGGAGTGGGAGCCACGAGGATGGTAAAGATACCTTACCATGAGTGTGGTGAAGACCAGAATGTTCAGCATCAGAGACTGGAAGAATTGCCATGAAATGAGCTGCCACTGAGACAGAGGGTGGAGCAGGTTTGGGGGAGATCAGGAATTCTGCTGGGACAAACTCCACTGCACACGTCTGTTAGCTTCCAAGTGGAGAGAGCAGCCAGGTAGCCGGATACAAGGGTCAGGAGGTCAGGGGAGTGGCCCAGACTAGCAATAGAAATTTTAGATTAAGGGAATCAAGTAAAGTGTTTAAGCCACTGTGAGTCTTAGAAAGAGACAGACAGGCTGATGCTGGGCACTTGACTAGGCCCACTCCCTGCTAACTTGCTCCAACATGTGAGTGTGCACAATTTAAACTAATGCCTCTGCAAAATCACACACTTTCTACGTGCCACAGTCCGATGGGTTTCAACAGATGGTGTCCATCAGGAGGACCTGCAGAGCTTTCTCCAAGGACCCATTCCTGAGTTAGTTGTGTCCTCATGGATTTCAACTCAATGGACCTAGGTCTTTATTTTGTAAAAGCTCCCCAGGTGATTTTCATGGACCCCAAGGATCACCCATTGGCCAGAACTTTGAATGCTAAACTGATAATGCCAGAATAGTGTAAAAGAAGAAAAAAAAATGGAAACAATCTAAATATGCAAATAATAGAGGTGAGTGTTCTTAGCCTCATTTTATAGATGAGGAATCTGCAGCTTAGAGATTAAAGTACTTTACTGAAATCACGCAGCTGGTGGCTGGTGGCCAGGAATTGACACGGGCTTTAGGGGCAGGGCACCAGGCTGCTGCTAGTCACTCATAATCCGCTGAGAAGGGGGAAGGCTATTCTTCTGCTCTGAGTGCCAGATATATGTCAGGAGTGAGACCCCTGCCCTTTCAGCCAACTCTTCAGCATGGAAGAGGTAGGGAATTGGTCAGTGTGTCTCAAATTCTGCCACAGTCAGAATCTCCAGGAGCATCCCTGGGCCTCAATCCCAAAAGTGAATTTGTTGGGTCTGAGGAACACACGCAAATAGTCATTCTGCAGAATCTTTCTCCCACTTCCCTGGATGCCCAGGCCAGATCATGAACTTCTCCCACCTTAGTGCTGGTCCTTGGGGTCCTGGCAGGAGAGGGTTAAAGTCCTGAGAACCCAGGGACTCTTCTGTCACGGGAATGGAATGTGGAGGGGAGTGAGCTGAGCTGCGGGCTGTCCAGGGCTGAGCATGGCCATTGTTGCAGAACAATTGACCCCCAGGAACAGAAGAGCAGACGCTAATTATGGGACACTTGTGCTGTCCTGTAATTATGAGGCCTCTATGACCATTAATATAAGAAACTATGCTCACTGGCTTGTTTTGATCATAACTTTCCCCAAACTGCTCTGCTCAGGAGTCTGAAGAAGTAAAACTATTAACTCAAGGCATCAGAAAAACACTCAGCTCAGAGATTCTCTAGTTCTGGTTGCATTAAAATGTCCCAGATGCTTGCAAACATGCAAACTCTCAGCCCCACTTCTAGAAACTTGGGTTTGGTGGGTCTGAGTGGAAATGAAGGTAGTTTAGCCAGTGAGATTCATAGAAATCCAAATTCAGCCCTCTTTGGAAGCTGGCAAAGGTCCGGGCAACCATATTGGAGCTTTCTAAATATCCCCCTGGCAAGGACTCTGATGGGCTGCTGTTGTTGTCTGAGCCTATGAGTTAGCAAATTCATCCACAAACACTGACTGAACCTCAAGCTAGCTCACTAGGAACACCAAGTCAGATGACTATTTTTCTGCTCACATACAGCCTTGGATCTGGTGGGAAGATAAGAATCAGAGAGGACAACAAGACAAAACTGGTGTGGTGAGGGGGCCTGAGGAAGGGAGAGAATGGAGGAGGACAAGGACCTCATCAGAAGGTCTGCTGACCCTTGACCCCTGAGTTCATCAAGTGACTTCATGCAAGAGTCAGAAACTTATAGTAATTCAGCTTGGGCAAAAAGAATAACACATGGGTGGGGAGCCTGGGAGGCTCAGTTGGTTAAGCGTCTGCCTTCGGCTTGGGTCATGATCCCGGGGTCCTGGGATCGAGTCCCGCATCACGCTCCCTGCTCAGTGGGGAGCCTGCTTCTCCTCCTCCCTCTGCCCCTTCCACCCTCTTGCTCTTTCTCTCTCATATAAATTAATAAAATCTTAAAAAAAAAAAAGAAAAACCAATGGATGAGTCTGCTTAATATGGAAAGAGTTGCAGCTGGCCTCAGAAATAATAAGAACCCAAAGTTAAATGCCACCAGACCTCTCTCTAGGCTTCACTCTTACACAGGCTGTCTGGGCCACCTGGACACCACCCACTCCCTGCTTCACATTTCCCAGCTCTCCCATCTGGAAGATGCTACTTCTCTTCCCTCAACTCTAATTTAAAAACTCCCAGGAAGGCTTCTGATTGGTCCAGGGAAGTAAGCTGCAATGATTGACAGCCAACATAACCAAAGAGTGGAAAAAGGATGGGAAGCCTCTCCACCAACAAAAGAAATGCAGGACTAAGCAAAATTTGTCCTCTGCAGCTCTTCACATACCCTATTCCACTTCAGCCTCACAACCAGAGTGAGATAGGTAGACTTATACACCATTATGACAGATGACAGAACTACGACTTGAAAAACCGAAGTGACTTTCTCAAGGTCACGTGGCTAGTCAGTGGCAGGTCTCCCTCTATCCCGAATCCGTGCTCTTTGCTGCACTGTGTGGAATGGCATGTTAGATGCATAAAGGAGAAGTCCTGGTTAACTGTACAGTTTGGCCAGCTGTACCAAAGAAGGATGGTAGATGCTGGGGGAGAATTACACAGGAGACTGAACAGGTGAGTTGGGACCAAATTCTAGAGAGATATGGATGCTAGACCAAAACTCAGGCTCTTGTTTAGAATGCAATGGAAAGCTAATGAAGGTTTTTGAGCAACAGTGTAATGTTGGATTTTTGGTGCTAACCCAGAGCTCTAAAAGAGCTGAGCAATGATACACATACATAAAACCAGCAGCAACAACAGACAAAGGAATGGCGCCACAACAGCTCCAGGTTTTAGAGTAATCAGATACAAATGTAAAATAAAAGGAAACGTGAAGAATTTCATTACAGAACTGAACATTTTTAAAAGTAAAATATTTGTAAAAGAACTAAACATTAATACTGGAACGTAAAAAAGACAGTAACCAAGAGGAGAAACCTTATGGATGGGGTTAAAGAACATAATAGACCCACTTAAACACAGAATTAGTAAACTGGAAGATACAACAAAAGAAAATACACAGAGTGAAGTATATTCACTCTAGGAGAGAAAAATGGAGGAAAGACACAGGAAAGAGAATAGTGAGCACAGAGAATGGAGCAAGAAGATCCAGCATATGTGTAAGTGGAGCGTCAGAAGGAAAAACAGACAGAATGGGGCTTAAATAATATTTGAGAAGATAATGGCTCAGAATTTTCCAAAACTGATGAAAGACATGAACGTATAGTTTCAAGAAGCACTCCAAACACAAAGCAGGATAAATAAAAAGAATACACACCTAGACACAATAGACTAAAACTGCTGAAAACCAATGACAAAGGAAATCTTTTGTAAACAGCAAGGGGGAAAAGACAGATTACCTTCAAAGGAGCAAGACAGACTTACAACTGCCTTCTTAAAACTGGCAATATGAGCTGAAGGAAATCGAATGGCATCTTTAATATGCTGTAAGGGAAAAAAAGTTCCAACATAGAATTCTGTCTCAGAAGTCTTTTTTTTTTTTTAAAGATTTTATTTATTTATTTGACAGAGAGAGAGGGGTCACAAGCAGAGGAGTGGAAGAGAAGCAAGCTTCCCGCTGAGCAGGGAGCCTGATGTGGGGCTTGATCCCAAGACCCCGGGATCATGACCTGAGCTGAAGGCAGATGCTTAACCAACTGAGCCACCCAGGTGCCCCTCAGAAGTCTTAACAAACACAAAATGTAGATAATTTGTCATTAGTAGACACACACAAATGAGATTACCAGGGGTCTGGTGGAAGGAAAATGATCCCAGATAAAAGCTCAGAGATGTAAGAAAGAAGAGCAATGGAAAGGATAAATATATGGATAGATTGAAATAAATTACTGACTATATAAAATAATAATAATAATAATAATGGGGCGCCTGGGTGGCTCAGTCGTTAAACGTCTGCCTTCAGCTCAGGTCATGATCCCGGGGTCCTGGGATCGAGCCCCGCATCCGGCTCCCTGCTCCGCGGGAAGCCTGCTTCTCCCTCTCCCACTCCCCCTGCTTGTGTTCCTGCTCTCACTGTGTCTCTCTCTGTCAAATAAATAAACAAAATCTTAAAAAAAAATAATAATAATAATAATAATAACAACAACAATAATAATGGCTTGTGGGGCTCAAGATATATATTGAAATAAAATATGTGACAATAAGGGGAACCTGGGTGGCTCAGTGGGTTAAGCATCCAACTCTTGGTTTTTGCCCAGGTCATTATCTTGGGGTCATGGGATCAAGCCCTGTGTTAGGCTCCATGCTCAACGTGGAGTCTGCTAGAAGTTCTGTCTCTCCCTCTCCTTCTGCCCCTCTCCACTCTCTCACTCATGCTCTCACTCTCTCTCTCAAATAAATAAATCTTTTTAAAAAATATGTGACAATAACAGCATTTAGGCTGGGAGGAGGTAAATAGTGCTAAGATGTTCTAAGGTCCTTGCATTGACTGGGAAGAAGATAAAAGTATCCACTAACATTGGACTTTGATAAGTCAAGGTCACGTGCTATAATCTCTACAGTAGCTTTTAAAACAACAGTAAAAGAATGTATAATTACTAAGATAACAGAGGGGGAGAACACATACATACACAAATCCAACAGAAAAAAAAAACATATAGGACAGATAAAAGACAAATCACATAGTAAAATGGTAGATATAAACTCAAGTATACCCATAATTACATTAAATACATTTGGGCTAAATGACCAAAATAAGAGACAAAGATAGTTAGACTATATAAAAAGTATAAAACTCTTTTTATAGCTCTTTAACAAGAGATAGATCTAAAATAAAAGGTCACAGAAAAGTTCAATGTAAAAGAACGCGAACGCGACAGGTTGTAGTTAGGAAGACAAGATCTAAGCAGAGACCTGAATGAAGTGAGAGTCTTGTGCGTATCTGGAGGGAGAATATTCCAGAAAGAGGAAATAGCACAGGAAAAGGCATTTTCATGCAGGAGGAAGAAGCCCAGGATCGCTGGTACAAACTGAGGAAGAGGGAGAGTGGTAGGTTGAAATCAGAAAGACAGGGGCCAGGTTGTAAATGGTTTTGAAGACCACTGCCACTCCAAGTGCCATCGGTAGACCAGCAGCCCGGGCATGGAAGCTTAATGCAAAATCTTGGGCCCTGCTCCAGATTTATGGCATCAAAATTTGTATTTTAACAAATCCCTTGATGATTTGTATGCCTGTTAAAGATGGAGAGGCACTGTTTCCAGCCACTTGAAGTCTTTGGATTTTATTCTACAAGTGAAAAGAATCCACAGGAGGGATTTGAGCAAAGGATTTATGTTTTTAAAAGGATCCCTCTGGCTGTTACGTGGCGTGTAAGCTGTCTGGGGTCAAGAGTGAAAACAGGGAAGCCAGTGTTGATGTTTTTCACAATAGTCCCAGAGAAAGAGAGATGAGTATCTGTGACCAGGGTGGGGACGGTGAAGGAGGTCAGAAGTGGTCAAGCCAGTGGTGGATCTTGAAGGGGGTTAATAGAACTGGGAAGAGTCAGGTGTGGGAGTTGATGAGGGAAAGAGAAGAATCAAGAATACGTTTTAGGTGTTTGAACCTGAGCAACAAAATGAATGATGGAGTCCTTAACTGAAATGGGAAGACAGGAGGAGGAACAGTCCTGGAAGGGGGTGAGGAAGCCCATTGCTACTTCTGTGTTCTATTCTGGACATTTTAAGTTGTAGATGCCTATGAGACATCAATCACATCAGTTGGAGGTGTTGAGTTGCCAGGAGAATATATACTTGAACATGAAGGGGATGTCAGGACTCGAGATAGAAAACAGAGTGCGTAGGGGCGCCTGGGTGGCTCAGTTGGTTAAGCAACTGCCTTCGGCTCAGGTCATGATCCTGGAGTCCTGGGATCGAGCCCTGCATCGGGGTCCCTGCTCAGCAGGGAGTCTGCTTCTCCCTCTGACCCTCCTCCCTCTCATGTGTTCTCTCTCTCTCTCTCATTCTCTCTCTTTCAAATAAATAAATAAAAAATCTTAAAAAAAAAAGAAAAGAAAAGAAAACAGAGTGTGTAAATGATATTTAAAACCCCTATCTTTAAAGGTCGCTAATTGTTGGATCAAAGTGTGGGACCAGAAATGAGAAGATCGTGATGAAAGGGAACTGAGAATAAGCAATAAAACTGATTTTGTATGGAATTCACCCCATATATCATATATTTCTAAACATTAACTCAGAAAAGAATTGTCCTAAATTTGAGTTCTTACAAAATCTCTCACATTATGGGAATACATTCTTAATTTCTTTATTTTGAACAAAAATCCTGTTTGGGGAAGAAACATCAACCTGAAATGACCTCAATCAATGTTGGTTTGGGATGATTAGGGATGGCACCTGACAGAATCAGTAAATAAGGAAGGCAAAGAAATTTGACACAGATTTAGTAATTATTGCTGGAGGTAGCTCCTCACAATTGCAAGTGTCAGATGTCTTTGTAAACAAGCCTTTTAAACTCACTTTAAAATCAATACAAGGAATGGCTGTCTTGGAAGTCAGGCACATATACACTAGGACAAATTAAACAACCTGTCCTGACATGAGTTATTGTGGCTTGGGATACAAATTTCGGTGATAGCAAAAATACAGATTCAAACATTAATGCATCTCAAATGCCTCAAATGGGAATAAAGACAATGGACTGTGGAAAACCTCGGGATGATTCAAAACATGGCTTTACTGATGGTGAAGACACGAATGTCCAAGATGCTGGTGAAGAGTTTTGAATACCATTGTTTCTTAAAATCTAAGCGGAAAAAAACAGTATACTAAGTTGTTTTGTAACACTGTAAATGTGTATATGTAATGAAATTATCCCAATAAAATTTAGAAGTAAATATCTATTTCAATTATGCCCCAGTGGTTGTTATATGTAAGCCTGTCAAGAATTTGGAGGCTATTCTAAACTGGAAAATGAATGGAGGTGCTTTATTTTTTTTTAAGATTAATTTTTATTTATTTGAGAGACAGAGGTGGGGAGGGGCAGAGGGAGAGGGAAAGAGAGTCTTAAGCAGACTCTGCGCTGAGCACAGAGCCCAACATGGGGCTCGATCTCACGACCCTGAGATCACCACCTGAGCTGAAATCAAGAGTCAGACGCTTAACCTACTGTACCACCCAGGCACCCCTGGAGGTGCTTTATATTCTGGGTTGCCCTCTATTTAAGCATATATGCTGTTGGATATGCCTATGGCTATAAAACTAAATACAAAGTTACGGCGCTATCTCCAATTTGGAGGCATGAGGAGAAAGACATGGATGGGCCATGAGAAAATCAGAGACCCATTTCCCAACATAGACAGCATTCTGAGGCACGGTCATAGGGTGAATGATGAAGACCATGTTCAGATAACTAAGGACTACCAGACATCTGAGGAAATTCTCTAATGTGAAAATCAGAGAATAAAACAAAACAAAAAAAAAGGGGGGGGGGATTAGACAGGCAGGATAATGGCCTCTGCAAAACGTCCACGTCCTAATCCTAGAACCCGTGAATGTATTATGTTGCATGGCACTTTTGCAGGTTGAAGGCTGCAAATGCAGTTAAGGTTACTCATCAACAGCCTTTGAGATGAGATTATCCTGGATTATCTGGATGAGCCCAGTCTAATCACATGCATCCTTAAAAACGGAGAACTTTTCCTGGCCATGGTCAGAGAGACATGTGACAACCAGCAAAGAGTGAGATGTGAGTTACTAGTTTTGAAGATGAAGAAGGGCGGGGGGGCGGTGGGCATGAGTCAAGGAAGGTAGGTGGCCTCTAAAAGCTAGAAAAGGCAAGAAAACAGATTGTCCCCTCGAGCCTCCAGAAGGAGACATAGTCCTGCAGACACTGATTTTAGCCCAGTAAAAGCCATACTGAATTCCTATCCTACAGAGCAGTAAGACAATACATTTTAGTTGTGTTAATTTGTTATAGCAGCAATAAAAAACAAATACAGGGGGATTTCAAGAAACAGTATGTTTCAGGAAGAGGAAAATCTTTTTTTTTTTTTTTTTAAAGCATTCATATCTCAAAGAAATGAAGTATTGCAAGCACAGGGTTCTCTTTCAAGAAAAGCAACATTCTGGGGCACCCGGGTGGCTCAGTCAGTTAAGCATCTAACTTATTCACAGGTCATGATCCCGGGGTCCTGAGATTGAGCCCCATGTCGAGCCCCACATCGAGCCCCACGTCGGGCTCCCTG
Source organism: Phoca vitulina (assembly GCF_004348235.1). Taxonomy (NCBI): domain Eukaryota; kingdom Metazoa; phylum Chordata; class Mammalia; order Carnivora; family Phocidae; genus Phoca; species Phoca vitulina. Next base: position 3,283,736 of record NW_022589725.1, read on the forward strand.
CTCAGCAGGGAGTCTGCTTCTTCCTCTCTCTCTGCCCCTCCCCTCTGCTCGTGCACTCACTCTCTCAAATAAATAAATAAAATCTTATAAATAAATAGATAAATAGAAAAGCAACATTCTGACAACAAAAAAGTGCCCTTGAAGTTAAAAGTAAGATAGGAGAAATTTCAAAAATTCAATAGCAGGGTTGAAAGATACAGATGAGGAAATTTCCCAGAAAGTAGATCAAATGATAAAGATAGAGAAAATAGGCAAGAAAAGATAAGAAACTATCCAGAAGATACCACGTCCAAATCAGAGGAGTTCCAGAGAAACAGAGGGCAGTATGTAAATAGGTTCAGGTACCAGTTCCAACACCAACAAGCAACTTCTGGACACTAGCTGGCTGTCCTACAATTCAACTCAGTCCCGACACTACCTACCTGGAGACAACATCAGATTCCTCAGGTTAAAAGTTCAGTCCTACAAGACTGCTCCCTACCTCACTTCACACAGCAATCACAGGCCCAAGTTGTAACCTATACTTCTGACCCACCGGCTGTAAATCAGAGGTTCTGATGACCCCTCCTTGGGTAGGATTAATTTGCTAGAGTGGCTCACAGGAGTCAGAGAAGCGATTTACTTAACCAGATCACTGGTTCATTATAAAAGGATATAATTCAGGGACAGCCAGATGGAAGAGTTGCATAGGGAAAGGTCTAGGAAAGGGGCACAGAGTTGCCAGGACGTCTCCAGGAGCATCACTTTGCCCATATCTCCACGTGTTCATCAACCCGGAAGCTCTCCAAACCCCTTCCTTCTGGGTTTTTATGGAGGCAATAGTCAAGATGGTTAAATCATTGGCCGCTGGTAATAGATTCAACCTCCAGCCCTTGTCTCCTTCCCTGAGGTTGGGGGACTGGGGTGCTAAAAGTTCCAAGCCTCTGATCACATGGTTGGTCCCCCCACAACCAGCCCCCATCCTTAGGTTACCTAAGGGCTTTCTAAAGGTCACCTCATTAACATGATAAGACATTCCAATCACCAGTAATGTCAAGGATTTGAGGAGCTCATTGCCAGGAATTGGTTGAAGACCAAATATATACTTCTTATTATAATTCACAGTATCACAGTATGTCAGCAACAAAATAATCACAATTTCCCCCACAGAGAAGGACATCAATTGCCACAGTGAAAAGGCCCACCATGAGTACCCAGCAAGATAGACAAAAAATGGACTCATGCTAAAGTATACCATCGTGAAATTTCAAAACACCAGTAGCAAAGAGATTTTTCAAAAGTATTTTGGATTGGGATGCCTGGGTGGCTCAGTTGGTTAGGCATCTGCCTTCAGCTCAGGTCATGATCCCGGGGTCCCGGGATCGAGCCCCGCGTCGGGCTCCCTGCTCAGCAGGGAGCCTGCTTCTCCCTCTGCCTCTGCTGCTCCCTCTTGTGCTCTCTCTCTGACAAATAAATAAATAAAATCTTAAAAAAAATAAAATTTAAAAAACATATTTCTAATTATTTTTAGACCACTAACTAATCTGTCTATTTCTGAGAGGAATATGATAAAACGTCCAATGACAAATTATGATTATCAAACATCTCCCTGGAATTCTGTGAATTGTTGCTTGATATATCTGTGTACTTTTAAGTGCATGTATTTTCCCGTTAGTTATATTTTCTTTTATACTGTTCCTTTTACTAGTATACAACCTCTTGCATTATTATACTTTTACACTAAATGTTATTTTGTCTCATACTGAAATTGCTACCCTAGATCTCTTTTGATATTTGCCTGGAATCCAGGCTTTGTCCCACTTTCTATGTTTTTTCATATTCATATTAAGTATATTTCTTATTTTAAAAAAATAATATTGACTCTTTTTTTTTTTTAAAGATTTTATTTATTTAACAGAGAGAAAGACAGCAAGAGAGGGAACACAAGCAGGGGAGTGGGAGAGGGAGAAGCAGGCTTCCTGCCGAGCAGGTAGCCCGATGTGGGGCTCGATCCCAGGACCCTGGGATCATGACCTGAGCCGAAGGCAGACGCTTAACGACTGAGCCACCCAGGTGCCCCTGTATTGACTCTTTCTTTAAAAAGTCTAATCTTAGGTGTCTTTTAATAAAAAGTAAGTTTAGTTCATTTGCATTTATTGCAATTATTGTTTTATTAGAACATATTTCACAGCTGGGGCGCCTGGGTGACTCAGTTGTTAAGCGTCTGCCTTCGGCTGAGGTCATGATCCCAGGGTGCTGGGATCAAGCCCCACATCGGGCTCCCTGCTCAGCAGGAAGCCTGCTTCTCCCTCTCCCACTCCTCTGCTTGTGTTCCCTCTCTCGCCGTGTCTCTCTCTGTCAAATAAATAAATAAAATCTTTAAAAAAAAAAAAAACAACATATTTCACAGCTGATAAAGATTCTTTTTTCTTCCTTTCCTGGTTTCCATTGTTTAGGCAGAATTTCCTTTTGCTGGTTCAAAAGTTATATATTCTGCTTTTGGTTTTGTTATGGTTAGTAGTAACCACTACATAGCCTTTAATTTAAAGCCTATACTCAAATTGAATTTCCCTTATTTCCTGAACTTGACAATATTTATATCTACTCCTCCTTGTTTTACATATTACTTGTAGTGTCCTCTTGATTTCAGTCTGATTCTTGTTTGTTGACAGTCTGCTTCACTTCCAGAAACATTTAGAATGTGTCTTTGATGCTCTCATGTTTCACCCTAAAGCAGGTGTAGGTTTTTCCCTATGTCTTCTGCATGGTGTTTTATAAGCCTTTTTAAGCCAGGACCTCTTGTCTTTAATTTTAGAAAGTTGAATTTTTACTATTTCTCCAAATAGTTTATCCTCTCCATTTTTCCTCTTCTCCTAGAGTTCTTATTTTCTGACTGTTGGCAGTTCTATTTCTATCCTTCATATATTTCAAAGCATTTTTAATAGTATATCTTTTCTCTCTTTATCATTTAGTGCTGCTTCTCAGGCAAGTTCTTCAACCTGATCTTCCATTTCATTAACTTGCTCTTCAGCTGTTTCCGTCCTGCTATCAATTCCATCTTGTATCTCTTTATCTTGACTACTATATATTTCATGCTTAACATTTCTACTTGGTTCTTTTAAACAATTTAAAATTTTTTCTTCATACTCTTAACATCTTTCCTTATTTCCTTAAGGGTTTTTGCAATGTTTATTTTAAATTCTAGATCCACTGGTCTCAATAATTCTGCTTCAGGTAGGATGCATTGTTTCTTGCCTTTCTTTCATGAGAGGTGTACTTCTCCAGTGTCTAGATACTTCAGCCTGTGAGTTCAAGGTTCCACAATGGCCAGCACAGCACCCAGCTGTTCTGCTACTTCACTGACACTGGAGGTCTGGGCTGTTCCTTCCAACATCTATGAAATGGCAGTCAGAGAGAGTAGCAGGGGATGTCAGGAGGAGCAGTAAGAGCAGAACTTTTCAAAGCTTTCCTCCAACCCAACAGGTTTTAATCCTGGTTCAGCATTAGAATTGTATATGGAGGGGCACCTGGGTGGCTCAGTCGTTAAGCATCTGCCTTTGGCTCAGGTCATGATCCCAGGGTCCTGGGACCAAGCCCTGCATCAGGCTCCCTGCTCAGCAGGAAGCATGCTTTTCCCTCTCCCACTCCCCCTGCTTGTGTTCCCTCTCTCGCTGTGTCTCTCTCTGTCAAATAAATAAATAAAATCTTAAAAAAAAAAGATTTAAAAAAAAAATGCCACCTCACCACACAGTATAAAATCAGGATACCTGGGATGAGGTCCAGAGGTGAGCATAGATTTTCTCAACACTGTATTTTGGAAAAAAAAAATTCAAACCTATAAAATAGTTGAAAGAAATAGTACAGTGAACACTGGTGTGGTCTTTACCTTGATTTACCAAATGTTGCCACAGTTGCTTCCTCTCTCTCTAGTGGGGGTGAGGGTGTTTGTTTTGCTGAACCACTGAAAGTAAGTTGCAGACGTCATAACTTTTCATCCCTAATACTTCAACACAAATCTTCTCCTACCTATCATTGTATCTGGTGTGAATATTTTTAAGAGCTTTCTCAGATGATTTTTAGTGTGCAGCCAGGATTGAGAACCACCGCTCTAATCTATCTTCCCACCATTGCCTTTGCTTGTCCTATTCCCTACCCCTCAACATACGTGAACATGCACACATACCCCCCACACTACAGACCACACATGCACACACACATGCGCACACACACATACCAAACACATATCACATGTATATGCACATACCACATGCATACACACACCAAACACATGACACATACACACACACCATAAGCATACACACATCAAACATACAGCACACATGCACACACATACTACATGCAAACACACACCATCACACAGCACATGTGCACACACACGCCACATGCAAATGCACACCAAACACACAGCTCTCGTGCACACACACATCATCACACAGCAAATGTGCACACACACGCCACATGCAAACACACATCATCACACAGCTCTTGTGCACACACACACCATCACACAGCACATGTGCACACACATGCCACATGCAAATGCACACCAAACACACAGCTCTCGTGCACACACACACCATCACACAGCACACGTGCACACACACACCACATGCAAACACACACCATCACACAGCACACGTGCACACACACACCACATGCAAACACACACCATCACACAGCACATGTGCACACACATGCCACATGCAAACACACACCATCACACAGCTCTCGTGCACACACACACCATCACACAGCACATGTGCACACACATGCCACATGCAAATGCACACCAAACACACAGGTCTCGTGCACACACACACCATCACACAGCACATGTGCACACACACACCACATGCAAACACACACCATCACACAGCACATGTGCACACACACACCACATGCAAACACACACCATCACACAGCACACGTGCACACACACATCACATGCATCAGCACACCAAACACATAGCACACGTGCATACACACATTCCAGCTCAAGGCAGCCTGCAGACTCCCCAAGGATTTCTATCAATTCTTTATTAATTCCTCAAATCCATGTTTTCTCCCACTTCTATCATTTCTCTGGGGTAGAGTTTGAGGGCAAGAGCCATCAACCTGGGCTACAAGGTCACCTTGACAACAACTTGAAGTCTTCAGGCTCTGTATATATCCATTTTATAATGTTGATGTATTTGGTATTTGATAACACAGTGGAGAAATCACCATTTTAAGCAAAACATAACAGTTCAGAAAAACTAAAGGCAATCCTAATGCAAAATAAAGTCTGATCTTGAATTTTTTGAAATAGTACATCTCTTCCCATATCTTAACCATATTAAATATTATAAAATTTTAATGTTTTTTTTCCAATCTGATATGTAAGGGATGATGTTTCAGTGTTGCTTTAATTTGCATTTCATTGGATATCAGCAAAGTCAAGCATCTTTTTACATGGTAATTTAGTCACATAAATTTTATCTGATATTCATAGTGTTTGTCCATTTTTTAAAAAGAGATTTTTAAAGAAAAAGTTAATAGTCTTTCCCTCCAAACCTACCTTTAAGTAACGAATACTTTCTGTTAGTTTTATATCCTTCTAAATCTTTCTCCAAATGCATCCAAAATATACAGACACTTATATGGTTCTAGTCAGATGATGCCAAAGCTACTCAAATACCTAGGGGTGAAGTGTGTGGTACGGGGAATCATCAAGGAATATCTGTCCATGTTAGTCCGAGGCAAATAAACATCCTAAAAAGAATCCTATTCAAAGATGACAAAAGGGGCATAAGCCAAAACTTTCCAACAAAAGAGAATGAAATAAACACAGCAGCATGGAGATATGAAGAATATGTTTCTGAAAACTGAACCCATAAAACAGATGAAAACTTGGAGTAAACCTACATTCCATTCTTAGTGGAATGGAAAAAAATCATCAAGGACTCCATAGAAAAAAGGATAAAAAATGAGATCCTTGTAACAACAGATCAGGTTAACAAAAGAACAGGTGATGCTATGAAAAATCATGAAGGAAATAAACAATGCTATTGCAACATTTTTTTTTTAAAAAATGGTATACAAAGCAATGAAAAACAGACTCATCATTGAAGAAACCCAAACCAGTGAGGTGGGGAATAGACTTGAGAAAAATAACGCAGGATATGGGGGCAAAGAACAAAAGAATGGAAAAACCCATATAGGAAAGACAACAGATATTCAGTGTAGGATGGTTGGCATTCCTAAAGGAGAGGCCAGAACAAATTGGTCAAAGAAACAGTAACAAGGAAAATTCTAATAAAATTATTTCATTTTTATGTATAAATAAAACTTTATGTAAATATCCATGTAGAAGCAGGACCCTGACTTTTCTGCCACACAGTTCACTGCCAGAAACAAAACAAGGTTTGAAAGAACAAAAAGAACATGGCCCCAGACTTTAAGTCCAGTCAAGGTGCCAGTCACCCAGTAAGGAAATAGACAAGATGTTATGAAACACTGAAGAATCTGAGGAGGAGATCACAAACACTTTTTTCCCAAGAACTAGCTGAACACATAAATACTTTTGAACATAGAAATTGTGTCATCGGAGAGAGTCCAATCCACCCCAATACTAAGCATAGAATTAAGACTTAATAACTGCAAGAAATATGGTTATAAAACAGAATGGAAATATTCAACTCCTTAATAGAGAAAGGCACATAATACAATTATCAATAATAATTTCATTATAATACAGTGGGACAAAAATTTAGGATACACTAGTCTGGTGCAGTAGATTTGGAGTTGAGATTGACAGAGGAGGGGATAAAAAGAAATAAAAATGTGTAATTTTCCTCCCCTTTCATAGAGAGAGACGTAAGACAAGGTCTTGCTTCTAAAATTGATGGATTAGAGAATCTAGGATTAATCATTCAATTATTAGCAGATCTAAAAAACAATCTACAGTTATTAAATTCTTCAAAAATTGTGAATGTTACAGCAAAAGATATAAAGCAAGAAAGAATACCTCAGTGAATCACAACAAAAAACAAAATAATCAAACATTTTTATTTTTTATTATTTTTTTAAAAGATTTTTATTTTATTTATTTATTTGACAGAGAGAGAGAGACAGTGAGAGAGGGAACATAAGCAGGGGGAGTGGGAGAGGGAGAAGCAGGCTTCCCACTGAGCAGGGAGCCCGATGCAGGGGCTCGATCCCAGAACCCTGGGATCATGACCTGGGCCGAAGGCAGACTAAGCTTAATGACTGAGCCATCCAGGTGCCCCAATAATCGAACATTTTTAAACAACAGAAATTATTATGACAATAAATGAAAAAGGGTTAAACACAGATATTTTTAAAAACTTACTTAAATTAAAACACAAAATACAGCTCGGGAATGCCTACAAAACACCTAAGTAAAACAAAATAATTCAGAAAGATTATGAGTCAGAAGAAAAGCAAAGAGGTTCTAGGGAATGCAAACAAGAAAAAAAGCATAGCCACAATGTGAACATCAGACAAAGCAGAATTCTCTTAAACATTCAAATATCATAGAAGTCTACTGCCATTTAAATTATTCCAGGGGCGCCTGGGTGGCTCAGCCATTAAGTGTCTGCCTTTGGCTCAGGTCATGATCCCAGGGTCCTGGGATCGAGCCCCATATCGGGCTCCCTGCTCGGCGGGAAGCCTGCTTCTCCCTCTCCCACTCCCCCTGCTTGTGTTCCTTCTCTCCTGTCTCTCTCTCTGTCAAATAAATAAATAAAACCTTTAAAAATAAATAAAAATAAATAAATTATTCCAATGCATAATGAAAGAAAATTTTCAATAATTTTTACAAATTATGTGGGACTTAATATAAAAATAGGAGACAAAGCACGAAATGGAACACTACAAACCCAATTATGAATACACCTGCAAATTACTAACTAAAATATTAGCAAATAAACTAAGCAGTATGTTAAAAGAAGAAATGTGAGATTAAGCAACAATTGTTCAAAATTTATAGACTATTAATGTAAAAAGAGAAAAAACAATCTCAATAAATGACAAAAAACCTGATTTTTAAAATAACATCTATCCCTGATAGCAGTGTTTCATAAAATAAGAATAGAAAGGGGGTGCCTGTGTGACTCAGTTGGTTAAGCATCCGACTCTTGATCTCAGCTCAGATCATGATCTCAGGGTCATAAGACTGAGCCCCACATCAAGCTCCCCACAGAGTGTGGGGCCTAATTAAGATTCTCTCTCTCCCTCTCGCTCTGTGTACTCCCTCTCAAAAAAAAAAAAAAAGAATAGAAAGATATTTCCATAGCATGACAAAAAAAAAAATTACATGGGGCGCCTGAGTGGCTCAGTCGGTTAAGTGGCTGCCTTCAGCTCAGGTCATGATCTCAGGGTCCTGGAATTGAGCCCTGAATCGGGCTCCCTGCTCAGTGGGGAGTCTACTTCTCCCTCTTCCTCTGCCTCTCCTCCTGCTGGGGTTCACTCTCTCTCATGCTCATTCTCCCTCTCTCTCAAATAAATAAAATCTTTTTTAAAAAATTACACATGTACATTAAATGACTATTGGCATCATGTTCAGTGGGAAGACACTCAGAAGCATCCCCCTTAAATCATGAGAAAGACAAAGAGACAACTTATTACCATGCATTTTGCCCTCTATTCTGAAGTCAAGAGAATAAAACAAGAGGTATAGATATTTGGGGAAAAAAGCAAAATGATCAATATTCACACATTATATAATTTTCTACCTAGGGAAAGAAAACAAGAAAATCAATTAAAAACTTATTAGAAATAATAATAGATTCAGTAAAGTAGATGGTTTAAAATAAATGTACTAAAATCAATAGTTTTCTTAGATTTCCAGCAATGACCAATTAGAAAATATAGCAGATTTTAAAAATTGTATTCATTCCAGCAGTAAAAAGCAAAGGACAGATCTAAAAATAAACTTTTAAAAATGTACATGATCTGTACTGAAAAAGGAACAACTACTTAATTCTACCCAAATATTTAATAGAAAAGGGAGAAAAACAGCATGTCTTTGGATAAGAATATTTTATTGGTGTAAATACTTTTAAAAGATAATTTGGCAGTGTATATCAAAATGGCAAACAAGCATACTTTTTTTTAAGATTTTTTATTAATTTGAGAGAGAGAGAATGGGGGGAGGGGCAGAGAGAGAATACTTAAGCAGACTTCCTGCTAAACATGGAGCCCTGCACAGGGCTCGATGCCAAGACCCTGAGATCATGACCTGAGCTGAAATCAAGTCAGACGCTTAACCAACTGAGCCACCCAGGCGCCCACAAGCATACCTTTTTGTTCAGCAAACCCATTTCCAGGGACCATACATAAATCTTATACAAAGAAAAAAATTACAACGTGCAAGACTCAAGGATTTTGGCCTAAGCAACTGAGCAAATAGTTGTGCAGTTCCCAAAATTAACAAAGTTTATCAAATTGGCAATATGTAGTACTAGCCTTAAAAAGTGCTTACACTTTTAACCAGCAATTCCATTTCTAGGAATTTATTCTTAGGAATCATGGTCATGCTCACAGTTAGTTTCCAGTAAATTTATTGCAATGGTGTTCATAATAATGAAAAAAATGCAAACAATTTAAGTGTTTAACAATGGAATATTGTGGAACACTTAATATTTATGTAGAATAATCAATGACATGGAAAGACATACATGATATACCATAATATGAAAAAAATCCTGTTATAGGCAGGTATGTTTTGCATGTATAATGTGATTGAAATTTGGGGTGGGGGACTCCTGGGTGGCTCAGTCAGTTAAGCGTCCAACTCTTGATTTCAGCTCAGGTCATGATCTCAGAGTCGTGAGATCAAGCCTCGAGTTGAGCTCCAAGCTCAGCCAGGAGTCTGCTTGAGATTCTCTCTCTCTTCCTCTCCCTCTGCCCTTCCCCCAGCTTGTGCTGCTCTCGCTCTTCCCCCCCCCAAAATAAAATAAATAAATAAAATCTTTAAAAAAAGAAATTTTGTTGAAGAAAAACTATATGGAAAAAAAACCCTATATGGATATGTATATGCCTAGAAAGATACAAACCAAGTTGTTGACAGTTACAGGTGTGATTTTTACTTTTCTTGCTGTTTATATTTTCTGAATTTTCTCCAATAATCATGCTTTACTTTTGTAAAATAAAAGTTATTTTAACTTTCCTGCACTGAGTCCTTTGTGATTTTGAGAGAGTCCCTTTTCCTTGGGGGACCTTAAGCTCCTCATCTGTAAGCCAGAGGGTTGGTGATGGCTAAGATCCTTTGGGCACTTGTCATGCTCTCTGGATTTATTTATTTATTTAAGATTTTACTTTTAAGTAATCTCTACACCCAACATGGGACTTGAACTCACAACCTGGAGATCAAGAGTTTCATGCTCTACCGACTGAGCCAGCCAGGCATCCCATGGCTCCCTTTAAACTACCACCATTAGCCCTGAAGTGCCGTTATGGTACTGCCCAGCCAGCCCACTACCTGTTGCTGGTTAATTCACTCTCCTATCCATGAGTCCGGGTCAGTGACCATTTCAGTGCTGACCCAACTCTTAATTGCCTTTATCTGCATGTCTTTGCCTAAGGGCTTTCTCTGCCGGCCAGAGGTCTCCTTCCACCACTGCAGCCACGTAAGTGCTGGGGATCCATGGAATCCCCAAACAGGAGTGGCCTTCTTGTAAAAGTCACCCTGAGTTGATATATAGATACTCCAGCCTCCTCCCCTCAAGGGTAGCTCCCAGAATTCCCCAGTAGGACTGACCTTCAGTTGCCCACCATGGTAATGAACTTGACCATGAACCCCTTACTGGCTTTCTCCCCTTCACTGCCTCACCTCCCCCCTCTCCCACCTGTGTGCCTGTGTGTCCTGGGATCACCTTCCATATAAACTACATGCACTACCTCCTTGTCTCAGGGTCTGCTTTTGAGCAACCCAAAGTAAGATAAACCACTCTCCCCATGTCCCCTCCCCTCAAATCTCCAACTCCCACCACCTTTCACTCACAGCTGCTGACCTTGCTTGTTATTTTATAGAAGAAGTAGAAGCAATCAGAAGACAAAAATATCAACAGACATTCACAGAAAAAACTTTAAAGGCCAATAAATATATGAAAATATGCTCAGCTTCACTGGTGACCAGAGATGCAAATCAAAACAACTAAGAGAACTTTCACAAATACTAGACTGGTGGGGGGTGGTTATCTAACAATACAGAGGAGGCGGGAAAAACAGGAAGTTTTGTATAGTCTGGGTGTAGATACTCTTACCTTGGAGAGCAATTTGGCAATATCTAGTAAAGCTGGAGATGTGTATGCCCTATGATCCTATAACCCAACAATTCCACTTTCAGGTATGAGTAACTCTCATACACGGGCTCAAGAATATTCCCTGCTGCACTGATATTGTTTTTTAAAGATTTTATTTATTTATTTGACAGAGAGAGCACAAGCAGGGGGAGTAGCAGGCAGAGAGAGAGGGAGAAGCAGGCCCCCCGATGAGCAAGGAGCCCCATGCAGGACTCGGGTCCCAGGATCCTGGGACCATGACCTGAGCTGAAGGCAGATGCTTAACCAACTGAGCCACCCAGTCGCCTCACTGCACTGATCTTTTTTTTTACGATTTTTTTTTATTCATTTGTTTGACAGAGAGAGAGCACAAGTAGGCAGAGCGGCAGACAGAGGTAGAGGGAGAAGCAGGCTCTCCGCTGAGCAGAGAGCCCAATGCGGGGCTCGATCCCAGGACCCTGGGATCATGATCTGAGCCAAAGGCAGACGCTTAACTGACTGAGCCACCCAAGCGCCCCTGCACTGATATTTTTAAGAAGAAAAAAAGGAAACAATCTAACTGCCTACCAATAAGGGACTGGATAAAGGTATTTTAAAGCAGTCATATACCACAACACTAATTATATTAAGGCAAATGAACCACATCTACTTGTAAAAAGGTGAATAGATCTCAAAAGCACATGTTGAGTAAAAGTAAGTTACAAAAGGACACATATATTATGGCACTATTTTATATAAATATCAGAAGCCTCCCAAACAAAGCTGTCTATTGTCTGTGATCATACACAATCCAGTAAGTTTCAAAACATAGGTACCTTTAAAACACAGCCAATGACAGGGGTTTCCTTTGGGGATTGAGATGACGGAGGCTCCAAGTGTATCTATCGTGTTTTGTTTCTTCAAAAGATTTTTTTTCCATTTCTTTAAAAGGGAGGGTGGATGAAAGGGGCGGGGAGAGATAATAAGAAATGAGACTAGACCAAAGCAAATATGGCAAAACAGTAACATTTGCTAAATCTTGGTGGCAAGTTTGTAAAAGTTACTTTGTAATATTAATCTCTGTTCTTTCCTGGGTGGTTGTAATGTTTCTGAATTTAAAAGAAAAATTACCAGGGTGACGGAAATGTTCAATGTCTTGCCTGTGTTGGTAGTTACATGAATGTGGGCTTCTGTCAAAGCTCCCTGAACTGGACACCTAGAATGGGGGCATTTTCTCACATGTAAATGACATCTCAATACAGCTCGTTTTTATTTATTTATTTATTTATTTATTTATTTTTTAAAGATTTTATTTATTTATTCATGAGAGACAGAGAGAGAGAGAGGCAGAGGGAGAAGCAGGCTCCCAAGGAGCAGGGAGCCTGATGCGGGACTCGATCCCAGGACCCTGGGATCATGACCTGAGCCAAAGGCAGACGCTTAACCATCTGAGCCACCCAGGCGCCCCAATACAGCTCATTTTTAAAAGAGAAAACAATTAAATGAGACATTGATTGGCAGGTGCTCTGCCTCTCCCATGGGACTGGCTCAACATGGAAGTGGAGGGAGGTGAGAAATGCTATGAACTCTGGGTCAGCCTTGAGGGTCTGTCCCTCAAACTTCAGGTCCTCGGGGCAAATGGGACACCCTTGGCTTTGGGGGCAAGAGTGGACTGAGCCCTCCTCACAGGGTTGGCTGAGTCTAATTTTAGAGCTTTGGGGCTTGGGGGAATAGATGACTCTGCTCCTCCAGTGAGTTCATCATGTTCTTGGCACCTCAATGTTCTCTCCATTTAATTTTTCAGAAGCACCAACAAATCAGAAAAGAAGTATGCCCTGAAATTGCTATTTGGATGAACGTGACATTTGTAGGCCAGCAACGGAAACTGGAGGAGGTGATGTGTTTGCAACTCACAGCCTCATCTCACGGCCCACACTCCAAACAACACACACACTTGTGGGGGAGAGCATTTGCCTGGATGGAAAAGTACAGCTCAACAGCCAGACTGTCCACAAGGTGAGGAAGGAAGGAGGAAGGAAGGGACGACAGGCAGGCAGGCTACTGCACACCAACCACCCAGTACATGCCAGGTCCATGGTGTCATTTCATCTTCAAAACACACTTTATCAACCCCATTTGGGAGATGAGGAAACAAGCTCAGAAAGGGCGGTGTTATTTTGCCACGAACACAAAGTGAAGAAGCAGGAGCATTGGATTTGACCCCATCTCTCTGATGTCAAATTCTTTACACGGTGCCTATAGCAAAGAGAAGGGGCTCAGTACTTTTTTCCTTCCTTTTATCTTGCCATCCTTCCTTCTTCTTCCTTCCAGAGAAATCAGGAGAGGTGTGAAAAGTTACTGGGCTGTTCTGGGGGACAGATCCAGGGCAGGGTAACTAATGGGAATGGTGAGGCTGAGGATGATGGAAGAATCCAGGATGAGTCACAGGTTTCTGTCCTGGGGTCAGGCACAGAGATAAGGAGCTTTTGCAGGAAAAGGTGCTATTGGTGGGAAGCAGAGACAGGGTGTTAGATTTGAAGTGTTTCTGGAACAACCAAGCAAGGAGTCCTGAGACCACTGATTTGTGGAGAGAGGAGAATGCTAGGAGGATGGGGATGCCTCTAAAAAAGAGCTCCACTGTGGTTAGACTTTCTTCTCAGGGTCTAGAATGACCCCTCAGTGCAATGTGTAAGGACATCAGACAGCCCGATGACCACAGGGGAGAGAGGAAATCATAGCAAACAGACATACAAACTAAAGAAGCATGCTCACATGGGCACAGTCAGTGAACGGGTGATGTTGTTCCCACCGGAACCAGGTCCTTGAGGCGTCACTGTGTCACCCTGATATTTGTAACGATGATCCTTAACATCAAGAAAATATAATATTCAGTCTCTCACGTTCAATAAGGCAAGACATCTAAATCCACTTGATATTCATTCCCATTCAATATCAAATCAAAATGATGCTTAAAGGAACAAGTTTTGGTTTCTAAGAATGTTTACTTGGGGGAAACTCTTCCAGGAAAGAGGCTGTCCTGGAAGGAATATCTGGCATCAATTTTTAAATCTGTAAATAACAGAATACCTGTTAGACATGTAACCTTACCCAGAGCTCAAGCATATAAAGCACTAGCCTGGTCTTTCTGTTTCCCCAACCACAGTTCCTAGGGCTCCTCAGAACACAGTTTGAAAACCACAGGGCTTATGTAACAAGGTTATTTTACTGATGGAGAAAATGAGACCGAAGGAAACTTCTCTGGGTCCACCCAGAAACACAGCAAAGCCCAGGCTGAAGCTGTGGTCGGGGGCCAACTCCCAGGTTTGGCTTTCATGAAATCTGGAAACTTAAAGGCAGAAAGAGCAGACAGCCCTACACTTTTCACTCCCACCAGGAGAGAGATGAAGCCTAGAACTGTTACAGAACTTGCTCTTGGTTACACAGCTGAGACAAGGATCACCATGTTCTTTCCTCTGGGTAAACTGAATGGAGTGACCCATCCCACAGTAGATGGGGGAAGGGGTCCAGGTGGAAAATTCCAATCCAGGGTGAGCCAATAGGTCTGTTAGATTTCTTCTATTTCCAATAGGTAGTGGGGAAAAACACATTCACATATGATTGCCCTTAACAGTAACACCTGCTTTTAATGATAGTGAATTTCTGCAGTTGCTCAAAATGAGATAGAAAAAGTAATGATAAAAATTTTAAAACCCTGGGCAGCTGTTCCAGTTAAGTTCAGTTAAATATGCCCTTAGGTAGAGTAGATGTGGTGAGCAATGTCTTGTCAGAATCCCATCTCCTTGACCAACACGCTTGCCAGCAGAGAAAGAGGTCATTGCTTCATTTCTTGAGAAGGAGTGTGCATGGTGGAAAAGACACAAAACTTGGGAGTCAAGCACACCCAATCCACATCAACTCAAGAGCCACAGGTGAGTGAGAGCCACTGTAAAATGGGCATAATAATATTTACTTCAACAGGCTACTGGAGGATTGAATGAGATCATGCACAGGAAAGGGTGATTTGAAGATGTACACTAAATGGTCATTATAGCTGCTGCTGGAATATGGAATCAAATGGCTGAATTATTTTGTGAGGTCTTCTTTAAAATTATCTGAAACATTCAAGGAAAGATGGTATAATAAATGCAGGCTTACTAAATGTCCCTCTCTGTGAGTAGAATAGAATGAGCAAAAATTAATCTGTGGCGGGGGGGTGTTCAAAATGGTTTTATGGAGAAACGAATCTCTAACAAAGACTTGGCATTGGGTACGAAGGCTCCACCAGTTTTGAGCAAATCACAAAGGTTCCAAGGGGGACAGGTCAGAAGAGGGGCCCAGACATTTATAAAAGCAGGCATTTTCTCTTCCTCTTCTTGACAGGAGGGGGGTAGAGAACCACTCGAATAGCTTCATCAAACTTTTTATTTATTTATTTTTCACTGAACACTGTCTTGAGGCCTCACAGCGTGAGAGCCTAGTGCTCCAGGTATTTTATTTTATTTTAAGATTTTATTTATTTATTTGAGAGAGAGAGAGAGCACGAGGATGAGCACGAATGGGGGAGGGCAGGAGGGATGAAGGAAGAGGGAGGAATGGGGTAGCGAGAGGGAGAAGCAGGCTCCCCACTGAGAAGGGAGTCTGATGTGGGGCTCGATCCCAGGACCCTGAGATCACGACCTGAGCTGAAGGCAGCTGCTTAACGACTGAGCCACCCAGGTGCCCTGCTCCAGGTATTTTAAAGCACCAATCTCCTTAGCCATGGCCAAACCCTGAGGAGAATGAACAAAAATAAAAATTTTAAATGACCAAGAATAAGCCAGCAGTTCTGAAGCTTGGAATGGACCCCAACCATCGAGTCAAATTTTGAAAAGTACTTATCTTCCTGGAAAAGAAAAAAAAGGATCAAATTGGAAGGATACCCTGAGAATTGATATGTTGATCTTCCCTGCAATGGTAAAAATGCTGGATGAATGAAATTCAGAAGAATCCCATGATATCACTCCATTTGATGGGGTGGAGACAAGGAGATGCACTGTCTAAAAGATGGGCCATGGAATGCCGGTCTGCAACAGGGTTTTCCAACCTCACACAATTGATGCATGGACTGGAGAGTTCTTTGTTGTGGGGGGCTATCTTGTGCAGTGTGAGGTGTTTAATAATATCCCCTGCCTCACCCACTAGATGCCAGAAGCACCCCCTCCCAAACTGTGCCAACCAAAGGTGTCTCTAGACTTTGCCAAATGTCCCTTGGGGGGATGAGGCCATATTGCCCCTAGATGAGAACCAGTGGTCTAGAAGACTCCCCAACTCCAGAAAACAGTAAGTTGGCCAAACTTGGACAAACCTGTGATATGTGCTTCTAGCCGAGAAGGAACAGAACTCTTTCAAGGGAATAAACACCAGGACAAACCACTCTGATGACACACAAAAGCTTTATAGAACAGAGAGAGGCCACAGCATCTCCTGTGGGCTGAGGGAGCTCGGGGAAAGATGTGGATTGTAAAGAATGACCTTATTGGCCTCTGTCCCCCGCTGTGAATAGGTAGAGAAGCCAGAGTCCCTAGGACTCAGTCTCATGAGAAGGCAGAAGAGCTGGGCTGGACTGGTGGCCTGAAACTGACTGCTCTGATGGCAAAGACTTGGCCTTAGAAGGGGACCGTCTCTGAAGCTGGGACCGCCTGAAACTGAAAGTGTCCCTTCCCCTCACTGCCTGCTAATGGATGTGTTCCCAACCAAGCAGAGCGACTCCCCTGCAGGGCTTCAAGCCATGTGCTGTACAGAGACAGTCATGGAACTTGCACTTCTAACCACTGCCAGGGCCCCTGCCTCTCCTCTCCTCCCTTCCAGGCACCAGAAGAACAGCCATTAAATTCAAGATCTGAGGGGTACAGAGGAGACCCAGGTAAACAGGGAAGGAGGTGAGGGAGAACACAGCTGTTCTAAATTTGTGCAAATAATGGGCCTGATGAAACTACTCTGGTTCAAAAGTAAGCTTAAATAACATCAAACATCAAAACTATGGAAATTTTCAAAAGACAACAGGAAAGAAAAGGAAGAAATAGATCATGCTAAAAATAGAGAGAGACTGGAAAAAGATATGGCCAAAAAGACAGGAAACAAAAAATATGAGACCACAAATGTATCACAGCCTCAAAGAAACTAAAGATAAGATGATAACAGATAAGATTAGTAGGATGGGGGAACCAAGGTAAGGAATTATGCACCAGAATCATCCGCTGTGCTACCATCGAACAGGTGAGGAACCCAGAGGACAGAAGTGACGCAGCAGAAAAGTAAGTGGAGAGTATTAAAGATAACCTATAGAAAAACCACAGAAAATGCAAAGGAAAAGGTCAAAGATTTCGGAACAATTTGGAGAAGATGATTGCTGTGGACAGCCGACAATGGAAGTAAACATACCGATGAGTAGCCTTAAAGAAGAGAGCAGAGCAAATACATCATAAAAACAATCCAGCATCTAACAAAGGAGGAAACCCTGAGTATAGAGATTGAGGGACAATACGGCATTGCAAAAATATTTTTATTTATTTATTTTTTAAAGATTTACTTATTTTTTAGGGAGGTGGAGGGGCAGAGGGAGAGGGAGAGAATCTCAAGCAGACTCCCCACTGAGCATGGAGCCCAACATGGGGCTCAATTCCAGGACCCCAAGACCACCACCTGAGCCAAAACCAAGAGTCGGATGCCCAACCCACTGCACCACCTAGGTGCCCTGCAAAAATATTTTTAGAGAAGAGGTCAAATCTACATCTAGTCTGATCAAGACGTTCAACATAAAGGATCTAAGAAGAAATTATCTGAGCACCCAGCAAGGAATACCAAGTCATTAACAAGAAGAAGAATATCAGCTAACCCTCAATCTCTCCACATTAATGCATGTCAGAAGACCAAAGTAACACCTGCAAAGTTTTAAAACAAAAGTATGACTTAGGAGTTTTACACCCAACCAATATTTGATTCATATTTACTCAGGGATTATAGGATCCATCCGCGTTTCTTTTCAAAAATGTTTTGATAATAAAACTCAGACAATCATAAGTTAATTCCAAATAAGAAGTCAGAAACAGGAAAGCTATTGAAAGGAAGGGTAAGAACTGAGTCTTGGGCCCTTTTAAATATAAAACTCAGCCTCAATAACTGTGAAAAATTAATTTTAAATCAAAATGAAAACTGTAATTCCTAAAGAAAACCTATGTTATGTAAAAATAAATAATAGAGTATCTATAGTTGACTGTGACAGCAATCTCAGATCACAACAAAATCAGGAGGGGAGGAAATATGAATGCTTAGACTTGTGATCTTTCATGATAAAAAGTGGATTTATACTACCATGCACCGTTCTGTTT
This sequence comes from Phoca vitulina, assembly GCF_004348235.1. Lineage (NCBI taxonomy): Eukaryota > Metazoa > Chordata > Mammalia > Carnivora > Phocidae > Phoca > Phoca vitulina. Next base: position 3,302,367 of record NW_022589725.1, read on the forward strand.
CTTGACAAATCAAGAAAAAGAGGCTTGAGTATATTATTTTTAAGAAAGCAAAAATATATGATAAACTGTATCAGTAAACAGTCTGCACAGTGGAGGGCAGAGGAAGGAGGCAAGGAGAAGGAATGGACAGGAGTGAAAAGTAAAAGATTTTCTTTTTTAAAAAAGTAAAAAGATTTTCAAGGATGAGCCAGATAAATGCAAACTAAACCAGGATCCATGATCCAAATATCAGAAAAGGTTGAACTGAAACCCAAACTTACTGAATGAGAAAAAGCACCACCCATACTGATAAAGGGTATGAAACACGATGAGAACAAATGTCATGACACTTCAGATAACATAGCATCAAAATATATGAAGTAAAAACTACAGATAAATGCACTGTGGAATAACCGAAATACAAGAGTAAGAGACTTTAACTCCCCTCTCTTGATTTTTGACTAAGTTAAAATATTAAGGATATACATAATCTAAATAATGTAATTAATAAAATGTATTAAATATAACTCTACATGATATATTAAACTCTGTGCACAGGAAACAGAGAATATTCTTTTTCTTCAGGTGTTACGTGGTGGTTGCAAAATTTGTTATGTGCTAGACCACAAAGGAAACCTAAAAATTCTAAAAGTAGATGTATTACAGCTCACAAACTCTGACCTGATGTCATAAAAATGTAAATTAATAACAAAGGCAAAAAAAAAAAAAAAAACCTAGAAATTGAGACATTTTCTTTGTTTTTCTTTTTTCTTTTCTTTCTTTCTTTCTTCTTTCTTTCCTTCCTTCCTTCCTCCCTCCCTCTCTCTCCCTCCCTTCTTTCCTTCCTTCCTTCCTCCTTCTCTCCCTCTTTCTTTTTCTTTCCTTCCTTCCTTCCTTCCTTCCTTCCTTCCTTCCTTCCTTCCTTTCTTTCTTTCTTTCTTTCTTTCTTTCTTTCTTTCAACAATTTCTATGCTCGACAATTCCTGGCTCAAAGGAGAAATCAAGAAGCTGAAGCTAGGGGCACCTGGGTGGCTCAGCTGGTTAGGCAACCAACTCTCGATTGCAACTCAGGTCATGATCTCAGGGTTGTGAGATCGAGCTACTTGTGAGGCTCTACGCGGGATGGAGTCTGCTTGTCTATCTCTCAATCTCTCTCTCTCTCAAATAAATAAATAAATAAAATCTTAAAAAAAAAAGCTGAAACTAGATTCAGAAAACTCATTGTCTTCAATAGTTACATTCCAAACAAGTGTTAACTAACATGTCCTTAGACTTTAACAGTCTATGGCCACAAAGTAATCTTAAAGTGCAAATTACTATGACTGTCAGCCCCTCCATCCCACTAACCATAGTCCAGTATTCTACCCCGTGCCCCATGAAAACATTTCTGGGACCCCCTTGCTCCTTGCGTCTATGTTCTACAGGTTCTTCCTTTTCATCTCCCTCTCCTCCTCCCTCTCTCCTTTTTTCTCGGGTTAGCAGCACAAGAGGGATATATGTGGCAATGGAATAATTCTATCCCCGGATTATGGTGTCGATTACACAAACATACACACACACACATATTAATGTTGAATATATATATAAATGTTGAAATTCAGAAAACTCCATATCCCTCCCCAAAAATGTCACCTTTACTATATGATAACTTTCAAATACAATTAAGGAAAAAAGGTAGCTGTATTCCAGAGCATTTGGAAAGAAGCAGCATTCTGAATTTTTAAGAAAGCAGGTATAGGGGCGCCTGGGTGGCTCAGTCGTTAAGCGTCTGCCTTCGGCTCAGGTCATGATCCCAGGGTCCTGGGATTGAGCCCCGCATCGGGCTCCCAGCTCCGCGGGAAGCCTGCTTCTCCCTCTCCCATTCCCCATGCTTGTGTTCCCTCTCTCGCTGTGTCTCTCTCTGTCACATAAATAAATAAAATCTTTAAAAAAAAAAAAAAGAAAGCAGGTATATATATGACACTAAAAGCTGAAAACAACAAGAAAAAAGAAAACTGATCGCAAGACATTAAATAAAATATTAACAAACCAATTACAGCAGCACATTAAAAAGCTACCATAATGTACAAGCAGAGGTTTGCTCCAAGACTACGAGGATGGTGTAATATTAGGAAATCTGTAAAGAGGATTCACCATTTAACAGGTTAAAATAGAAAAATGACAAGATTATTTCCTTAGATGCCAGAAGGGGAAAAAAGTATTAGATAAAATGAAATCTCCATTTCTAATGAAAAATAATTTTAAATAACATTATTTTATAACACTGTTAACATACATCTATTTAGATATCTCTGGATATCTTTAAGATAAAGGCATACATGTGTCTCCAACAACAAACATCTTAACTCAAAAGTTAAGCAATAGGAGTATTTCTGATGAATCAGAAATAAGATCAGGACATCACAACTAAATAAGAAAATTAAACAAGGTAGAGCTCTTGGAAAGGAGGTAACAAAGTATTCACATATTATATAATTTTCTTCCTAAGAAATCTAAAAGAATCACTGATAAACTATTAGAAATAATGTAACAATTCAATACAAGAATACAAAAACAATAAGGCAATAATTCAGAAAAATGAATATATTATGATAGCTCAGGAAAATAGCTTATTACAAAAATTTTAAATAATAATAGCTAATAGTTATTAAGGACTTACTATTTATCAGACACACTGCCATCAAATAGGTACTGTTTTTATCTTTATGTTAAAAATGAGGAAACTGAGGCTCAGAGAGGCAAAGTTACCAGTCCACAGTCACACACTTGTGAATGACAGAGCCAAGATGGAAATCCATGTAGCCTCATTCCAAAGCCCATCTGTCTAACCATCAGGGACTGCTTCCTCTCAGTATACTTTCAGATGTATGAGTAATAGCTAGTCAGAAAATACGATGGAATAGAAGACTCATTTCCCAATAGCAGCAAAAATAAGAAAATACTTAGGAATGAACATAACAAGAAATGTGCAGAACCATAATGCAGAGAAATAGAAAACATTATATAGGGACATAAAAGTAAAGACCTGCATGAATGGTAATAGATAACTTCTTCTATGAGGAATCTAGCATCATAAAAATATAAATTCTTCCAAATTCTTCTAAAATTTAATGCAATCCAAATTAAAACCTCAAAAACATTTTTTGGGATCTTAGCAAAATAATTCTAAACTTTACTAAGAAAAATGAATATAGAGAGCTGTAAAAATCCTTTTAAAAGAACAATGAAGGGGGATTTTCCTTACCAGGTATTAAAATGTATTATAAAACTACAGTGATCAATGATGTGGCATGTTGCCTAAAGAGACAGACAAATCAGTGAAACAAACTGGAGAATTCAATTAGACTCAAATATATATTGAAGTTTAATTTGTAATAATGGCAACAATTTAAGTTAGGAAATTATGAATTGTACAATAAAAGATGTTGGGATAACCATCTAGCCCTTTGGGGGGAGAAATTTCCCAACCTTTATCCTAATACTAAAAGATATTCCAGGAGCATCTGCCTTCAGCTCAGGTCATGATCCTGGGGTCCTGGGATCAGGCCCCGCGTGGGGCTCCTTGCTCAGTAGGAAGCCTTATTCTCCCTCTCCTCTGCTCTCTCCCCCTGCCCGTGCTCTCTCTCTCTCTCTCAAATAAATATATAAAAATCTTAATATGTGTGCATATGTATCTATGTATATATACACACACACATATATATATTCCAGACACCAATGGTTTACCTATTTTTTAAATAATTAAAATGCTAGGAAAAAATATTTATATAGGGGCACCTGAGTGGCTCAGTCGTTAAGCGTCTGCCTTCAGCTCAGGTCATGATCCCAGGGTCCTGGATCGAGCCCCACATCGGGCTCCCTGCTCGGTGGGAAGCCTGCTTCTCCCTCTCCCACTCCCCCTGCTTGTGTTCCCTCTCTCGCTGTGTCTGTCAAACAAATAAACAAAATCTTTAAAAAAAATTTATATAAAAATTGGGGAATATGAAGCCCTGAAAAAAACCAGGCTGATTTTATCACATAAAAATGTTAAATGGTAATGAACACCATAAACAAAATCAAAAGACAAACTGTAGCATATGACCAAGAGCCAAGGTCTCTACTGTACAAAGAGCTCTTTCATACCAATAAGAAAATAGCTGAACTTAGTAGAAAAATGGGCAAAATAAATAAGCAATTCAAATAAGAAATAACATGAAAAGATACTCAACCTCACTAACGATTAAAGAACTCAAACTACAACACGGACATTTCTTTTAAACTATAAGATTTGCAATATTTAGTAACTGAAAATACTGAGCGGGAGTAAAATGGAGCACAGAGGCACTCATCAGTGGCCAAGGATGAAGGGCTGGCAGCAGGGAGGATCACAGAGAAGTCTGGGGCCAGTGTGCCCGATGGCCGAAGAGGCTGGGTGGTGACAGAAGCTTGGGGGGTTCCTTGGGGTGTCGGCTGACAGACAGAGCAGCCGAAGTTGCAAGACGGTGAGGCAGGTGCTGAGCTGGTGGGCAAAGAAAATAGAAAGCAAGTGGGGAGATGGGTTACATCAAGAAAAAAGTAAATCAATTGAGCAGATAAGTAAAAATATTGAGGATAATAAGGAGAGCCAAGATTTTAACTGCCTAAGAAGATACTTACAAATGTAAAGGGAAGGCTAGAAAGAACCCTGAGGTGTTGGATTGGAATTAGAAGAATCAATATGAACTCATGGTTCTATAATATGTATACAAATAGATACGGAAATAACTTAAAGGTGAATAAATGACTATATGTGTGTACATGTACATACACAGATAGGTAGATAGACACATATACACATGAATTACATCGATTATATAGGTATAGGTATATAGGTAGATATATGGATAGGTAGACAGAAGCAATGACGTCCCAGTAGCAATGAGCGTACTGAGTGCCTATATCTTGGTTTTAAATATCATCCTTCACTGAAATAAACCAGGACAAATCAAAGAAATGACTGATTCCAAGGCTGAGTCAGAGAAAATGCAAGATGAGATGAGCCTAGAATATCTCATTGTGCCAGAAGGTAAGGAAATGATCAATGAATGATAGAGTCAAGTCAAAAGGACACAGGAGACACTGTGTCCTTGAAGTGGCTCCCACTGGGCAAATCTAGGACGATCTGAGCATCAAAATAAGTAATGATAGAAATGGATTATAAAATAAGGATCCACGAGCTCCTGCTGATACAAATAAGTGGGAGAAAGGGAAAAGTCTTTCCTTACAACACAAGGCCAACTAATTAGTGTAGAAGGAATGATGGGGATAGAAAATCCCCATTTGGCCACCATCATGGAGGTGGTTGATCCAGGCAGGAGCCATCCATGGAGATTTGATGAGGAACAGAGGATGACATAATCTCAGACAACATACCCATCAGTGACAAGAGAGCAATGATAAGTTTAAGGTATAAAAACTGGCAGGCACCAACATGACCAGGAGCCAACGTTAACATCCCTGGGATGGGATGAGTCACCGCCATGTGCCCCCTGACACGGTGCACTGAAATTGCACAGCATCATTTCCGTGGTCTTTCTGCCCAAGAAGCATGACCTGAGTGCAACTGAGAACACATCAGGTGGATCTGGGTTGAGGGTCATCCTAGAGAATGTAAGGCCCATACCCTCTGGAACTGTGGAGGCCTCAAAACACGGCGCGGGGAGGGGGGGCGGTGCGGGCGGGGGAGGAATGGAGGAACTGTTCCAGATTGGAGGAAACTGGAGGCCTGTAAGAACTAAATGCAATACATAGTCTTTGAGAAGATCCTGGACCAGAATGGAAAAGGCACATGGTTGGGACCGCTGACTTGAATGAGGTCTGTGCACTGGATGGTGGTATTGGCACCAAAGTTGGTTTCTTGATTTGGAGAGTTGCGTGGCGGTTACGTAGCAGAATGAACGTGTTTTGGGGAAATACACACTGCAATGTTTAGAGATGATAGGATATTATGTCTGCAGCTTGCCCTCCAAAGATTCAGAGAAAAAATAATGGAAAGGGAGCACAAATGTGATAAAATGTTAACAATTTGGGAATCTGGGTGAGGGGTATATGGGAGTCCTTTGCATTGTTCTAGCAACTTTTCTGTAAGCTTGAAGTTTCAAAAACATGTGTATTTTTTTATATTCAGTGTCAGGGAGAGAACAGAAAAGCAGATTCTCTGCTGATAGTATTGCAATTTGGTATAACCTATCGAAAGGGCAATCTGGCAATATCTATCAAAATTAGCCTTTCTGTGAGTCTAAAAAATGCATAAGGAAGTATGCAAAGATATATAAGTTATAAGGATATTCAGTGCAGGAAAGATATAAGCTTGAAAAATTGGAAATCACCCAAGTCTAAGTACCTATTAGTGATTACTGAAAGAGTTCATCCCATCCACACAACTTAATTCTCAGCACCCTGAAACAATGAAGTATTGTTCAATGGAGAAACACAGAAAAGTGTTTATGATATCATTTTGAAAAAAAAATCATGTATTCATTAATTTGGTTGTTCAGCAAATATTTATTAAATCCTACTACGTACAAATTATTGGGCAAGGTATTAGATTTACAGACTAATAAAGCACAGGGTTTCCCCCTCTAAACCTCAAATTCCTAGTTGAGGAGATAGATAGACAAATAATAATTGTCATATCTTAGGTGAAAAGTATAAGCTGTAGAACAATTTTCATAGGATGCTGTTTGGAAAAAACAATTCTATGTATGGTAATGTGCGTAAGTACATACGTGGTGACAAAAAGCATGCATGATGTAGTCTACTCCATTATCAGTGGTTCTCTCTGGGGAACGAGTTAAAATGGGGGAAATTTCACTTTCTGTAGTGTTTTGAAATTTTTACAATGAGAATGTATTGCTTATATAATCTGGGCCGTGGGCGGGGTGGGGGGGGGAGCAATTCAAATATCTGTGACTAAGAAGAGATAAGCAACATAATGTTACCTGAACACAAAACAAGGAAAAGATTGGTATTCATCTCTAAAATCAAGATGAAGCTTCACCCCAGGAGAGACTGACCTAAATTATTATTAATTGCAGTTGTAGGCCTGAACACTTTGCCATGTCTGCAATTTTAAAAAGTAAACAAACATCTTGTTCTCAAGATAATCCTGAACTGTTTATATTTGGTCTTCCTGAGAAAGGACATTTTGTGACTCACCAGGGCTGGAGGGAGGAAGGGGCAGGGCCCGTAAAGATCTCAGGTTTGCCTGCTGCTGGGGCTTGCTTCTCACTGCCCCCCATTATAGCTACGGAGGGTACACGCCTCAGGAGCACCTCTCTGTGCTGACAGATGCTGGGGTCTGAGCCCTTCCCGGCTCACCTCCAACTCCAGCAATGACAGGGGATCTTCATGGAGTGGGGGAGGGTTGGTAAACTTGGAAGTGAAAAAAGATTGTATCTTTCTCTTCACTCACCTCTAACTGAAATGTATCATTTCCTTCCCCTGTGAATGCTAACAGCAAACCACAGTATTTGCAGTGCCCATGACTGTCACCAAGAGAAATCACAGATATTTTCATGTCACATTACTATCACTGCTGCTATCTTAAAAGATTGTTTACACTCATCATTGCTTCAAAATTATGACACTAATTAGACCTCTCCCTAGCTCTTGGTATTTAGTGTGTTAATAAAGAAGCACATTTATTACTGTATCAAAAATATGTTTTTCTAATATTTTGGTAACTGCATTTTAATTGGAATCCTTTGTAACCCAACCCATTTTATGTATTTAGAAGGCTTGCTCAGAGAAGAAGAGGTCCACGGCTCAGAAAGGTTAGGAATCTTTGACCTTCAGGATTGCAAAGGATTGAGGGTCCCAGAAGGCCTTACAGATCACCCCCAAATCCTCCTGCTACAGACTGAATGACTGTTTCCCCTTCAAATTCATATGCTGAAGTCTAATCCCCAGTGTGATGGTATTGGAGGTGGGACCTTTCAGAGGTGATTCAGCTTGGATGAGGTCAATGGGGGTGGAGCCCCCAGGATAGGATCTGCGCCCTTATAAAGAGATGAGAGTCCAGACTTCTCACCAGACATGGAGACTGCCTGTCAGTGCCTTGATCTTAGACTTCCCAGACTCCAGAACTGTGAGAAATAAACGTTCATTGTCTAAGGCACCCAGTCTAAATTCCCTACCCCTATGGAATATAATTCTAGTAGAGGGCAACAGATAACGAACAAATAGTTAAATTCATTGGTAGTGATAAGTACCATAGAGAAAGACAAGGTTGGGCGGGGGAATCAGAAACGTGAGGAAGAGGGGATTGCACTTTGAAATTGGTCATCGGGGAAGGCCCCAAAGACCTGAAGTCCATGAGGAAACAAGCCATTGGACATACTTGGGGATATCTGCTGGAAGAGGTTCCAGGCAGAGGGAACAGCAGGTGCCAAGGCTCAGAAGCTTGAGAGAACGTGCTGATGCAGCTGCAGCAGGAGGGGGAAGGCAGTGGTGACAAGCGAACATGGAGAAGTAGTGGGGGGCGGGGTCAGGAAAAGTCTTGCACTTCGGGCTAATAGATGTGGGCTCTGTGCTGGGGGGATTCGGGAGCGAAGCGACCGGGTCAGGCTGCGCGTGAAGGGAGGGCAGGAGCAGGCGTCTGGTGCTGAGGCTGGTATACCTGCTGGGCGCGGACGACTAAGATGAGGGCAAGGAGGGTGTGTGATGCCGGAGGCAGTGCGGCTGTCTCCTGGGCTTGCTGCAACAAACTGCCACACCGTCGGTGGCTTAAAGCGACAGTTTATTCTCACAGTTCTGGAGGCCGGAGACCTGAAATCGAGGTGTCAGCAGGGCAGCACTGAATCCGTTCCTTGCTTCTTCCAGCTCCCAGGGGCCGCCACATTCAGAGACTCGGGCTGCCCAGGCTCCAAGCTCACCGCCGCGCTCACACTGTCCTTCCTCAGCCTGTGTCAGATCCCCTCTGACCCCCTTACAGCCGTGATCTTACCTAGGGCCCACCCGCATAACTCCCCATCTCAGAATCCTTCACTCAGTCACATCCGCACAGACCACTTTTCCACATTAGGTTCCAGGGGTTAGGAGCTGAATAGGGGCCACTATTCAGCCTACAACGGGGGTGGAAGGGGGACTGCCCAGACGTGGAGAAGGGCGGTCACGGATGAGCTCCATGTTGGCTAGAGCTCAGTCTTCCTCTCTTGACCCACACGGCCTGGTCCTCCTGGTCCTTCTCCCACCCCACTGGCCACTCCTCCTCAGTCCCCTCCCTGCCCCAGGACCCTGGGACTCAGCCCTTGCCAACAATTCCAGGCCATGGCATCACTCCACCTCCATGCCAGTGACAGTGGCCCAGACCTCACTCCTCACGCAAGCCCCATCAACTCCGCTCCCTCTCAGCGTCTCTGTGTGGGTGTCTCCCCAACACGTCCAAAGTGGACTCCTGGTCTTCCCTCAACCCGCTCCACACACAGTCATACTCATCGCAGTTGGTGGTGACTCCGCATTTCGGTTGCTCAGACCAAACGCGGGGTGTGGGGGTGCAGGTGGGGGTCACCCTAGACTCCTCCTTCCCCCTCACATTCCACATTTAATCCTTCAGCAAGCCCCTCCTGGCTGGACCTTCCAAACACAATCCAAATTGAACCCAATCTGCTTCCACCCACCCCTGGTCCTGGCTGCCATCTTGTCTCACCTGGATTTGGCAGCAACCTCCTTACTGGCCTCCCTGCCTCCCCACTTGAGACTTTTAGAGGGCAGATCAGAGTACTTCACTCCTCTGCGCACTTCACTGAGAGTAAAAGCCAATGTCCTATGAAGCCCTGCATATTCCCCCTGCTGTTTCCTCTCCTACCTCATCTACCAACTTCTCTCTCCTCTTCTTACTCCTCTGCACCCACACTCTGCTATTCCATGAACATGCAAGGCCCATCTCTTTCTTAGGGCCTTTGCTCCGGCTGTTCCCCTTCCTGGAATGCTCTTCTCTCCAATATACCCATGACTAGTTCTCTTGATCCTCTGAAGTCCTTGCTCAGTGTCCACTTCTTTAAAAGAGATACTCTGACCACCTATTAAAAATTGCAACCCACCCCCTGCCAAAATTCCCAATTCTTCTTACCCAGCTCTGTTTTCTCCACAGCATCTACCATCCTCTGACACACATCAATTGCTTATTTTTTATGTTTATTGTTTAGTCTGTCCCTGAGACAGAATGTAGGACATTTTGTCTATTTTGTATACTGACTTCTCCTTTGAGCTTAGAACAGTGCCTAGTCATAGTAGGTGCTCAATAAATGTTTGTTGGACGAATGAGAGAATGAATCCCTAGGTGTGGGGTTGAGGGAGGGGCAGGAGTTGTCCAGAGTGATTTCTGGGAGTCTAATTCTAAGCTCTGAGAGCCCTCCATCTCCAGAAAGGGGACAGAGCAGAGGCCAGTCGGAGCTGAGGTTGGGTGTGTTGCATTTGAGGTAACCCAGCCCACAGGGTAGTTGGCTCTCTGGGACAGGAGGCTGGTGAGAGATCTGGCTGAGCAATGGAGCTTGTTTGGCTTCAGTGACAGACAAAAGCACCCCCACCACAGGGTCAGAAATAAATCCAGCCCCTCCCATTACTGACGGTGGAACGTTGGGCAGGTTCCCTTATCCTGCTGAGCCTCAGTTTCCTCATCTGTAAAATACTGGATGGTCTCCCCATGGGTCAATGAGAGGATTAAGTTTGATGGCACTTGGCCCTGAGTGTGTGGCAGATGTTCCTGTCTCCTCTCCAAGGGCCAGGTGGCAGGTGGCAGAGCCCAGGAAGCCACCCCAGGAATCCTGCTCCTCTCCAACCCCTGTGGCCCGCAGGCCCTCCGTGGCCTAGCCTTCCAACCCCGCTCTCAAAGGGCCCAGTTCCAGCAGGCCTCATCCTGGAGCCCATGTGATAGTCGATGCAAAGGCCGCCTTCAGCAGCAGTTGAGCCCAAGCTAAAGGGCTCTGACCCACTGTTCTAGGGGACTCCTTACCTCCTGTCTAGCCTGAAGACAAAGCTACCTTCACAGATGGGAGGGGCTGGGATCTGGGTCAGCCGCCCATTGTCAGTGAACTCTGGCCTCAGCAGCTACAGGTGGGACTGGGACGAGCAGAACGGATGTACTGACCCCAGGACCAGATCAACCGTGTCCACTGTTTACACCCATCTCATCCTTGCCTGCCTTCCATGTGGTCTTTCCAGGTGGGGGTGTAAGAGAAGGGGCAGACCCACGCATTCCCTCCCTGCCTGTGAACCCGGTGCTTCCAGCTGATGCTCCTTCAGAGGGAGATCACAAGCCAGCAGGTTAAATAAGGGGCCGAGCGGCCACCACCTCTCCTGGGAGGCTGGAGGTGGGAGCTGCATGCAGGGGCTGCTCTGCTGGCGGGGGGGCACCTTGGACACCTTACATGGCAGGGTGGTAGGGGATAAAGCCGAGAGCCTACATTCCCCAGAGCCAGTCACTGACCCTCAGGCTCCCCATCTGTTGAATGGGCAGATAATCCAGAGATGTGCAGTCCAGTATGGTAGCCACTAGCCACGTGTGTCTTCAAAGTGTACAATACACAATGGATTTCTAAGACTTTGTATTATAAGAACTTATAATATCTCCTTAATACATTTTTATTTTGATTACATAATATTTTGGGTATATTGGGTTACATAAAATATGGTATTAAAATGAGTTCCACCGGGTTTTTTTTACTTTTTAATGTGGCTACAAGAAATTTTAAAATTATCAATTTGGTTTGCATTATGTTTCTGTTGGACAGCACTGCTCTGGAGCCCTAAGTTAAAATCTTTTGAGGGGTGTGTGCCTGTGTCAGGAGGAATGTGTGAGCTCACATGTGCGTCCACGTACACTGTGCACCCATAAGTGGATATGCCCGAGCATGCTGCAGAAGGGAGGGTGTGGGAAGAGCAAATGTCTCAGAGACATTCCCAGGCTTGCCGGCCCCTGACTGACCATGATCCATAGGAGTATGGCCCTCCATGGGCAGAAAGCTCCTTCACTTGTCATCCTTCAGGGGCTCATAGAAATCTGTGGGTCAGGGGTTCTGAACCCCACTTTATAGATGAGAAATGAAGACCCAGAGACTTCAATGTGGATGATAGGTACCCTCCACTCTACCCACACCCATGATAGCCAAGAGGCAGGTCTCAAGCGCTGAGTCTGGGGGAAGAAGACATATTTTAGGGGCTGTGTTGACTTTCATTTGTTCTGTTACTTAATAATCCTCACAACAGGATGGAGAGTATAAATAAGGAAAGTGAGGCTCAGAGAGGTAAAGCAACTCACCCCACCACCATCATTCTCAGACACCATCGTCCACCCAATGGCTACATGAACTAAAGGGGAAGCTGGACTTGCCTCCACCCTCTTCCTCATCCTTCACATCAACCCCACTCACCACCAGCTCCTGTGGGTCCACCCACCAGAGTCTCCTCTGCTCTCCTCCTCCTGACTAGCCCCATCCCACCAAAGCCCTCTTGGGCTCTTCCCATTCATTCTCTCCAACGCCACTAGAGGGAGCTTTTCAAATGGCAAATCCGATTTGGATTCTCCCCCTGCTTAAAACCCTTGGTTGGCACTCACTGTTCTGAGGATAAACACCAAAAGTCCTAGTCAAGCCTCCCAGCCTCTTCCTGCTCTGGCTTCAGTTTATCTCTCCAGCCTTATGTCCCACTCCCCCTTGATCACACAGCTGCAGCCCCACTAGCTTTGTTCACTCCCCAAATGCACCACCATCTTTCCCCCGATAGGACTTTGTGCACATACTGTTCTGTTCCTTCAGCCTGGGATGCTTGTCCCTCCTACTGTTGCCTAGCTACCACTGACTCATCTTTCGTAGCTCAGCTCAAAGTCATTTCCTCTGCAAAGCCTCCCTGGACATAACAATATGATGACTGTAAAATGATGATAAAGATGAGTTTTTGAAAGTAACATTTTTAGCTCTTACTGTGTGCTCAGAACATTCTAAGCACTTTGTATATATTAATTCATTTAAACCTCACAACAAATCTATGGCAGGCATCTTAATCATCTCCATGTTACAGACAAAGAGACTGAAGCACAGAAAGGTTAATCAGTTGGCTCATGGTCACACAGAAGTTTAGCTCCACAGCCCTCACTTCTGGACTAAATCCTGTATCACACACACTGTGCACGTCCCTCTCCTTCATGGCATTAACTATCAGCATCACCATAGTGAACCTTTATTGGCCACTTAGTATATTCCGGGCACTGTAATAAGCACCTTATGTAGGGCATTATCGCTGTTGTAATTTCACATTTGTTTGCAGGATTTTGTCTGTATGACACTTCAAGTTCACATTCTTACTCATACCCTGTTTCATTTGTATCCACAACAGAATTTGGTTAAGGACAGGAAGTCTGACGACAGTGAATCTGAAATACAAGTTAATGAATATCGCTGAAATGATAATTCACTGTATGTGCCTCATGGTAACATTCACTGGTGCCATCTGATCACAGTCCTTACAAAGCATATCCATATGCTTCCAGCACCTTCAAAACCAATTACAGAGAGAGGAAATTCAGACATGAGTCAACCAGTTCGGCTTTTCATTTATCGGGAGGGAAAAATGAGCCCACAATGTGTTCCTTAACTAGGTCTTACCAACACCAGCCTGAAGCCTTCACTCCTATTTAGTTAATTTGAAACCAAACCTCAAAATTAACTAATAACCAGTGGCTTTTATTTTAGCCACAAAATGCAAAAATCCCTAACATCAAGCCATGAGAGCAATTTTTCTGTTTTGATGATGAACATGATTAAATGTCAATCTCCATTTTAACATGGATTTGTTCCCCAAGTCAAACATGAGACGTCATTTAAAGATGTGTTTGTCAGCAAACTGTACAGTTTGTTACATAATTAATTCAAAATAAATTGTGTGTTTCTTTTTAAAGGAGCAACATAAAAAATGTTCCTTTCTGTATAACGATTGTATTAAACATAAACTTTGTAATATAATCTTAAATAGTATGTTGATCTAAATAATTAGCTACTTCTTAACATATGCCATATGGAAGAAATGAAATAGATTTATAAATCTTCTGAGAGGGTTGGAGAAATTATTTTTACCATGAACGGGGAATGCTGAGAGGTACCCCGTAGAGGCTCAGTGGGTGGGAGGAACTCTACGGAGGGACTGTGACTGGCCACTTCATGTGGCTGGTCACTCAGGGCAGAATGGAGGCCATAAGCCAGGTCTCCTGCCTCCCCACCTGGACAGATGAGGCTAATCCTCAATCCCAAAACAGAGCCTGTTGGAGGGTCTCTCAGACCCACTACCCACGTACCACCACCCTCCACTCTCACTGGCATCCCTCACATCCCTGCTGCCTCCTCCAGGAAGGAGGAGTTAAAGCTGGACTTGCCTCCACCCTCCACTCCTGCTGAGTGTAGTTATTTAACTGTGTCATGCCTGGTCCTCTTATCTCCCTTCCCCACTGGACTGTGACCTCCTCCAGAGCCGGCTGGCCCTCACACCTCTCTGAGCCCAGGAGAGGGGCTCACTGTAAACAGAGGCAGTGTCAGCCCTCAGCGCCTACAGGGTGGGGATCCCTCCTAAGATGAATTCACCCACTTCTTGACGGACCAAGTCCCTGGATTCAGCAGAGCTACACAGGGAGACAGAGGCCTTGCTTAGAGCTGCAAGTGCTTGAGAGAACTTCACCCCTGGGGGGCTCTGTGTTGCCACCTGCCTGATGGGAGAGAAATCCCTACCCTGGCCCAGAGGGAGCCTCCAAACAGCCAGAAGTGAGCCTTGGTGGGTGTCCTTTTCTCCACCAAATATATCTGGGTGTGACCTTGGCTCATGCTTTTACTACTCCATCCCCAGACCAGGCCACTAGCCCCACTCACCTGGGCTCCCTGCAGCTACCTGCTCCCACCTGTGGTCTACTCCGGAGCCACAGGGATCATATAGGACATAAGTCAGTTCGTGTCCCTCTTCTGCTCCAACCCCTCCAGGGGCCCCCGTTTCCTTACCCAGGGCTAAACCACCCTCATGCTCTGATCCTGTGGACCTGGCCCAGACCCACTGGTTCACCCTCCCCACTCCCCTACCCTCCCACCACATAAGGCAGCAATGGGAGTCTCCTCTGGGTTCCACACACGCATCAAGCTTTTCCTAACCTCTGAGCCTCAGCACATGCCTGGAGCACCCTTACAACCCATCTTCAAACAGCAGCTCCTCCTTGTCCTTCAGCCTAAAATCTCTGGCCCTCAGAGAGGCCATCCCTGGCCACCCTCCTGAAGTGGCTGCCTCCTCAACGCCTGAACCACAGCAACATTTGCAGCCTTCATCACATGGGTCACAGTGAGTCATTCATTAATTTGCTGGTGGATTTACTGCCTGTGTCACAAAGTTTTGTCCTGCTCACTGCTCTTCCCCCAGTGTCTGAAACAGTGCCTGGCACATGGCAGGTGCTCAATAAATATTTGTTGAATAAATGAAAGAACAAACAGCTAGGGGTGATGGTGTCTGGTACCTATGAAGGCCTTGACGGATGTAAGGGAAGGTTACTTATAAATAACACAAGATGGACTTACAAATAACCAGTCACCTTGAGGAAGGTTCTTCGCAGCATGGCCTCTGCCCAACCCCAGACCCCAACTCTGCAGACCCTTCTCTTCATCTCTACTTCATCCCAGGATGAACACCCTCCATTGCACTCAGCCAAGCTGGTCAAGGACTGATCAACCAACAAGCAAAGCATGTTTTAAAAACAGCATAGGACAAGTCACCACCTCAACAGGTGGGAATGTGCTGAAGAGACGGCCCTGTGGTCTGAACCTCCGTGGCCTCAATTTGTAAAGTGATAATTCCCCTGCACCAGGTTGTGAGGCTGACACACCAGAATGCATGGAAACAACTCAGCAGGCTGCCTGGTGAGTGGCAACCTTGGGACGCACGGCAGTCTCTCTCCAGTCCCACCTCGTCCTCATTCCTTGGCAGTCTTTGAATTGGGAACATTCTGGAATGCAGACTGTGTCTCATGGTATTCAGAATGAATTACCAAGTTTCTGAGGTCTGGCTACCTCTCGGGGCTATCAAGCATCTTAATTAATGATGATCTGAAAGAGTTTGATGTTCCAGGAATAAAAAGGCATGAGGGAGCACAGACTATTTTAAGGAACATTAATTATTTAATGGACATTATTCGTAGAAAATTGGGGCTAACTGTTAAATATAAATTTAAGGTTGGGAGCACTATGATTATTTTAACCCTAAATCCCATTCCCTCTTACCCATTATCAGGAAGAAGCCGGTCTAGCAGAAGAAAGAGAAGATTCTAGTCTGATCTCTGCCATGGACTTGCTGTGTGACCTCAGATAGGTGACTGCCCCTCTCTGGGCCTGTTGCATCATCTGTTAGGGTCTGTGCTACAGTCTCCCAGCTGCCTAGGCACTGACACTCTCTGGAATCAGACAGGGTACCACTAGAGCCAGCATCATCTCAGGGCGCTTCAGAAACTCCCCACCACGGGCTCTACTTCCAAGGTTCTCATTCAGCAGGTCTGAGGTGGGCCCCAGAATCTGCATTTTTTTTAAAGATTTTATTTATTTCTTTGACAGAGAGACACAGCGAGAGAGGGAACACAAGCAGGGGGAATGGGAGAGGGAGAAGCAGGCTTCCTGCCGAGCAGGGAGCCCGATGTGGGGCTCGATCCCAGGACTCCGGGATCACGACCTGAGCCGAAGACAGACATTTAACTGACTGAGCCACCCAGGCGCCCCCAGGATCTGCATTTTAACAAAGCTCGGAGTGAACCTATCTCTGGAGGTCTTTAGGCTACACTCTAAGAGAGCTGGCCGTGACTCTGGGACATCCAGAGAGAACTCTTTAGAGGAGATTTGGATGTGAAAGATAGCCATTCTTGTTAGCAGCCTACATGCTGAAAAGCAGGTCAAACTATGTTCAAATGAATTTTCCCAGTCTCTGATTCTCATCATCAAAGTTCATGTGGTTAATTCTGGGGTCAAAATCTAAATATTCTCTCTTGTAATGATCTCCTAATCAGTTCATTACAGTGACTCCCTAAGGAGAAGTCATAATTCTTGCCCATGGGAACTGAAGATGAAACCACACACAGCAGAGAATGTATACATATGGATGTCCTGAACACACAGAGAAGTCTGAACCTGAAACCCTGGGAAGTCATCCATCCATCCATCCTCCCATCCATCTATCTATTCATTTATCTATCCATCATCCATCCATCCATCCATCCAATCACCCACCTACCTATACATCCATCCATCTATTCATCCATCCAAAAAATGCATGTTGAGATCCTACTATGTGCTGGGCACCAGGGATGTAGATGGTAACAAAACAACTTGGTCTGTATCAGGGATACAGGCATTAAACAAGCAAATAAACTAAATAATTACAAACTATGAAAAATGTTATATAGGAATCAGACAGGTCTCTGAAATAGAGACTAGCAGGGTGGGAGAAGAAGAAACCTACCCTGAGTGAGTAATCAAGGGAGACTTCCTCGAGGAGGGGACATTAAAGCATTAAAGTTGAGATGTGAAAGTTGAGAAGGCACACATGAAGAGCCCTTCCGACACAATGAGCAGTAAATGCAAAGACTGTGGGCACGAACTGCTTGTGAACCTGAGAACTCCCTAGTGCAACTTGCTCCCAAGTAGTCAAATGATACTTCAGCTTCTGCTAACACATTTTAGGTGACAGGAAACTCACTGCCTCTGGGACCTGTCCACCCCATTCTTGAGGACTTTGATAGTTCAAAGTCCTTTCCCACGTGAACCGTGCAAGGTCCACTAACTGGTCCAGCTACTGATCCTAAGGCCACTCAAGTTACTCCAAGCTGGTCCGCAAGACAGCTCTGGATATTTCCAACAGTGACACCCCCAAGCAAGCCCCCTCTTTGCCTGAGGTACCACCCTAGCTCCTCAGCCATGAGAGGGTAGGGGGAAGCCACAGAGGTATGCATTAGTCAGGCGTGGACTGTTCAGCTCTGAGCCCTTTGGAACCCCAGGCAGCTTAGTGAGGCTTCCTGAGCCTCAAGAGCTTTGTGTGCAAAGCAGAGGAAATGCTCACAACTCCTCATTCTCAGACAGATGATGTGAGAAAATGTAGCAGAGTTCCAGGCAGATAATAGGAACTCAGTAATTTTAGGGAGATTACCACCAGAGGTGAAGGACAAATATCGCATGGGGTGAGGGAACCATCCAGCACTGTGGAAGTGACGAGGGTGCGGGGGAAACCTGGGCCTGCTGTGTTACCTCTTCTCAGCACACCTCCCCTACCCAGCTACCTCTCCTCCTTCCTGATGCCTCTGCTGCACCACACCCACACCACGTGATTTACTAGAACTCCCACTCATACCATCTGTGCTAGGACCTCCCTACTATAGCAGTAGCCCCACTGGGCTAAATTACGCCTGGGTTGGCAACCCCCCTGGAATGAGCTCCTGATTGAAGGAATGTCCACCTAGCCAAGGTGTTCAAAGAACTGAATTGAATAAACTTAAAAATGAAGTATGTCCTCAAAAAAGGAAACAGGATTACCATGTGATCCAGCAATTCCACTTCTGGGCATATACACAACGGAATTGAAAGCAGGGTCTTGAAGAGATATTTGTGCACCCGTGTTCATAGCAGTGTTATTCACAATGAGAGATGAATGCATAATGAAATGTGGTCTATACACACAATGGAAAATTATTCATTCTTAAAAAAGAAACAAACTCTGACACAGGCTACAGCATGGATGGACCTTGAGGACACCATGCTAAGTGAAATAAGCCAGTCATGAAAGGACAACTATTGTATGATTCCACTTACACAAGGTACCTAGAGCAGTGGAACTGCTCGAGGCAGAAAGCAGAAGGGTGATTGCCAGGGGCTGCAGGGTGGAGGAATGGGAGGTTGTTTCATGGGTATTATATTAAGCTTCAGTTTTGCAAGATAAAAAGGGTTTTAGAGATTGGTTCTACAACAATGTGACTGTAGTTAGCACTTTTGAACTGTGTACTTAAAAAATGTTTAAGATGGTAAATTTTATGCTATGTGTATTTTATCACAATTTTTAAAAAATGAAGCATGACTCTAACTAGAGGCTGGGGCACGGACTGTTTGACCTAGAGTTTCTACAGTCATGTGAAAATACAATAGCCCAGAGTCCCAGAGCCAGACGTGACTTTTATTCATAATCAGCACTGGGAAGAGGGTTCATTGAGTATCTAATGATTGATTCTAAAATTCTTATTGAAAGACCTGATATGTATACTCAGAATCAGCTTGCCCTGCAATTAACTAAAAACCACTTATGACGGGAATTCATACATAATCGCTATCAGTGGAGTCAACTTGTAAGAATATTCTAAGCATTTAATTGACTTTTAAAAGAATAGCTACAGCAAGCTAATTAAATATCAAGTTAGGGAATGTGTTAATTGATATTTAATAAGGATGTCAATTGATGTCTAATAGCCAATATGTCTCTTAAAATATGTCAATTAGATGCCTAAAGATCCTTTTCAAGGGGATTAGGAATTGAATGCACTGAGGATGTAATTGGTTAATTTTTTTAAATAATTACAAATTGCAACCCTCCCTGCTGACTTTGCCTGGATCATAGAGCTACTTATGAGCAGCTCTGCCTGGTCTCCTGGTTGTGTTTACGTACAGATCCATAGAGCAGGAGCAGACTTTTGTGGGGCTCTTGTCCAACATCTGTATAAAAATGGGGCCCAGAGAGGGTGAGGGAACACTATCCAAGTTCTCCATCAAGTCAGGAATGGGCTCTGTCTCCACCTACCATGGCCAATTTTCAGTAATCAGGTACAAAGGCCGAAGTCGAGAACTGGTGCGTGGAGTGTACGCCCTGCTTGACCCGCCAGCCCCTGGCCTGCCCTGAGACTCTCCTCCCCCCTGGGTGCCGCCACGGCCGAAGCCCCACACAGCCCAGGCCCTTTCCTTCCCATCTGCTCCCAGTCACTGTAAGAAGTGCCCAGGAGAGTGCTGTGTCACTTGGAACCAACAGCAGAAGTTCTCCTGACTCCCAAATAGGCCTCCCAAAAAATATCAATGATAATACTACCATCAGTCATTTTTCCACTCATCCAACAGTCACTGTGCACCAACTGTGTGCTGTGGAAGATCTGAACTTTGGTACAGTTATCACTGCCAAATAAACCACCCTAAGCAATTACCATTTTCTATTCATGCTCTCTGTGGAATTCAAACAGGAAACAACATGAACGGCTTATCTCTGCTCCTCAAAATCTGGAGATTCTGCTGGGACGACATGAATGGCGAGGGTGATTCAGGGGCTGAAGTAGGGGGATCCAGAATCATCTAGAGGCTTCTTCACTCACATATCTGGCTTCTAGTCTGAAATAACTCAAAGGCTGGGCTCAGCTGTGACTGTTGGCCAAAACACCAATATGTAGACTCCCCATGGCCTGAGCCTGGTGTCATGGAAGTCTCGCGGTGATCAAAACATCTTACGTGGTAAAAAAAAAAAAGGGGGGGGGGCGCCTGGGTGGCTCAGTCGTTGAGCGTCTGCCTTCAGCTCAGGTCATGATTCCCAGGGTCCTGGGATCAAGCCCCACATCGGGCTCCCTGCTTGGCGGGAAGCCTGCTTCTCCCTCTCCCACTCCCCCTGCTTGTGTTCCCTCTCTCGCTGTGTCTCTGTCAAATGGCTAAATGAAATCTTTAAAAAAAAAATAAAAAAAAAAAACATCTTACGTGGTGACCCAGGGCTCCAAAGACTAACATTTCACCAACAAGACAGAAGCTGCATGGCCTTTTACGACTTAGTGTCAGAAGTCTCACAACATCCTTTCCATCATACTCTATTAGTTGAAACACTCACCACCTAGATTTAAGGGGGAGAATGTAGTCTGCAGCTGTGTTTTAAAACCACTACAGATCTTTATCATGAGAGCAGGGGAAGCCTGTAAAAGGATTTTAGCAGGGGAATAATATGATCTGATTTGTATTTTAAGGTCATTCTAACTAGAGTACAGAACAGATAGGAGGAGAATGGAAGAAGAGAGAATGGTAAGAAAGCCAGCCATAACAGTGGATGGATGAAGGCAATGGCAGTAGAATGGAGAGAAATGGACAGATTCTAGAGACTTTTTAGAATAGAGGAACAACATGGGGCGCCTGGGTGGCTCAGTTGGTTAAGCCACTGCCTTCGGCTCAGGTCATGATCCTGGAGTCCCAGGATCGAGTCCCGCATCGGGCTCCCTGCTCAGCGGGGAGTCTGCTTCTCCCTCTGACCCTCCCCCTCTCATGTGCTCTCTCTCTCATTCTCTCTCTCAAATAAATAAATAAAATCTTTAAAAAAAAAAAAAAAAAAAAGAATAGAGGAACAACAAGACTTAGTGATGGATTACTTGAGAGGGAGGACCTGTCAAGGATGATTCCCCAGGTCCTGCCTAGACTACTGAGGAGAGAATAGCACCATTTCCTATGATGGGTAATACTGCAATGGAGGGTGGGGTGGGGAGGATTAGGAGAGACAAGTTTTGGTAGGGAAGGGTCATACTGAGTTTTGGGTGAGTTGAGTTTGTGATGTCTTAGGGATATCCAGGGAGAGCTGCAATGTCTTCCATGAGAAATGCAGGTCTAGAGCTCAAAAGAGAGGTGTGAGCTGGGGACAGGAGGGAACCGAACCCGTAGGCATGGTGGATGGTGTCACCTAGGACCAAGCCTTGAACCATTCCAACATGCAGAGGTCAGGTAGGCGAGGAAGAACACAAGGATCCATGAAGGAGCAGCCAGAGAGACAAGAGGAAAACCAGGGAGAGGTGGGGTCACAGGGGCCCAGGGCAAGGCAATGTTCATGATGGAGGGAGTGGTCAGTTCTGTCCAAAGCCACCGAGAGATCAGAAAGACAAGGGTCCTTCTTGAGAAGGGGTGCTAGGATGTGAACACAGATGGCCAGACACCGAACTCTGGGTTCTTCCTCACTTCCACGTGGCAGGGCCTTCACGAATTGTGAGCAGTGTACAACTCTACTCAAAATCTCAGCAGGATCAGATCTAAGTCCTAACAAAAGTGATTCCAAAGCCCACCCAGGAAAATCAATCAGTGGAAGCATGCCTGAAATGTTCTGTAAAATGAGAGTACCCACAGAGAGATGCAATAGAACATAATGCCGCGCCCAAAGGTCCTCTGCGAGAGCGGCCTAAATTTCATTCTCAGGTCTGCCCCACTGCACCCGTCCCACTGGGATGGAGGGAGAGTGCGACAGGAGAGCAGGCAGTCTGAGACAGTGGCCAGGGTGAGCAAGTCGCTTCACCTTGCCAATCCTCTGCTTCCGTAATAATTCTAGGTTGATGGCATCTTGAGTTCCTGCTGTCACGACAGGACAATCAAGTGAGATGGCTTCATGGGGGCCCATGAAACACCACGAGATGCCACCTGTCCTCACAAATAATTAGACAGACCAATGGTATCACAAGGAGGGCTGAGAAGGTTCCATGGGATCTCAGAGAAAAAGAACAGAGACACAACAGCCACGTGGTCACAAGCATGCTTTCAGAATTAGATGGTCAAGCTTTAACTTCTGATTCTTACTAGCTGGATATCCTTGAGCAGATTTCTCAGCCCCTCAGAAGGAAGCTGGAAAATACACGCTAAGTCAATTTGTCCCACCACTTAGGCCACAGAAGTTGGAGGGGGAATAGAAGGGTGGCTTCTGCTTGTCCAATGTCAACTGAAGATCCCAGAATGGGGGCAAAGAGCCCAACACTTAGGATCAGTCAGCAAAAAGCCTGGCTCCTCTCACTTTCAACTAGAAGGGAAAACCATCAGCAGCCACTCCAGCCTGTTGTTGGAGATGCTTATTCGGTTACCAATAACAACGGTTGCCATGGAGATGGGCGGTCCAGCCTGCCAGCCTGGAATAACTCTCAGGCCAGGACTGGATTAGCCATATCCAAACCCTTTCCAAACCAAAGAGGTGGTCTGAGCCCCAGCTCTCTCTCAGTTACCTGACTGAAGAGTTCTTCTGCTTTATTTTTCTTTCTTCTTCCTGTCAGAAGGTCTCACTATTTGAAAATCGATTGGGATATATGGCAAAGGCATGGAAAGTCTCATGGATTGTTCAGTTACTAAGTCTTTTATAAAGTCAGAGGTTGGTGTGGGGGGAGGGGGGTTGTCACAGAAGGTAGATGAAGCAGCTCTTGGTGTTCAGGAATGTAGCAGGGTCTGTGGAATCCAGGACTGCTTCTGGAATCCCTAGAGGTCTGTGCTGGGATCAAACTCCACAAGAGAGCCAGGGGAAGACAAGGGTGTTTCCAGAGTTAGTGCATGGATGTGCAGCTGAGAATGTGCCCCAAGAGGAACTGTGATGCCCACACTTGAAGGGGACCAGAGCTTCTCTCCCAAGTTCTTGAAGGTCACTTCTGGAGAAAAGGAGGCCAAATCAGAAAATAAACCAAAATGTTAGTGGTAAAAAGAACCAGAGACCAGCTCTCTTCACAACAAAGAAAAACCCTTAGAGGGGGATGGGCTTACCCATGGCTACCTTAATCTTATACCCAGCAATCTCCACTCCCAATCTGGGCTCTTCCCATCATAACACAGATCTGGGTTGTCCCTAGAAGGTTACTCAACATGAGCTGAGCTTCTAACAATAAGAGTACCATCCACAGACTGGTTGTCCTGGGAGGTAGTCAGGACTATATGACCTTGGAGTCCCATCCTCTCTCAACTCTGTGATTCTTCAGTGAGGGGAGGTATCCTGGTTCAAACTGGAGCAGACCATACCAAACTCCACCAGCTTGGGTCCTTCTGCTGCTTTTCCTCCACTCCCAGGCTGGGCCTCCAAATGGGGAGGACAAATGCCTTCTTAGCTCATGCACAAAGAAATGACCAGAATTACTTCACATGGCAGCATCCAACCCAGCTCCATGCCCAGCAGCCTGTATGAGGCCTGGCCCAGAGGTCTTCCTGAAGATCTATGAAAGAGCATCCGCATGTCTCTGAGAGACAGAGGTAGGGAAGGCCTTCCCCAAAGTCCCAATAGGAAAAAGAAGCAAGCCAGTGGCAGCCCCAACAACTCCCATGGTCTGAAGTCAAATTTAAGAGAATGTGTAATAAAGATCTGACCTGGGCACCATCCTGTGTACCATCAGCTTCCAGAGGCATGAACTTGGAAAAATTTCCTAACATCCCTGGAGCCTGGTTCCCACAAGTGAACAAGCAGATATTCACGTGTGCTCATAAAGCAGATCTGTAACGAGGATTAAGAAGCCAACCCAAGAAAGCACCCACTATGATGCTGGTAATAATTGATGGTTACCAATTTGCTTCAAAGTGATGAAGGGGGAGGGGTGTCTGGCTGGCTCAGTTAGTAGAACATGTGATTCTTGATCTTGAGTTGTGGGTTGGGGTTGTGGGTTAGGGTTGTGGGTTCTGGTTTGTGGGTTTGAACCTCATGTTGGGTGTAGGATTACTTAAAAATAAAAAATCTTTAAAAAAAAAATTGATGGAGGGGAGGCACAGGAGGGAGAAGAGATGAAAGGATAGACCCTGAATTGGTAATTAAAATTGAGGCCTGCAAAGACAGAATTATCTTTCTAATAATACTACAATGTCATTTACCTTTCTCCCTCTCTCTCATGAGGGTACTGTGGAATTTTCCAGAGGTTACATGGCATGTGATTGGACAACTGTTAAATGCAGAAGCAGATCTTAGAAGACAGCTAGCTGCCTATTAAGCCAGATATTCAAAGGATTTGCAAAATGTAAAACAATGCCTCTCATTAATTTTTTTTTGGAAAAATATAGTTTATTTTTTATTAAAAGATTATTCAACAGCCATTAGGACAGCTATTACTTAAAAAAAAATTATCAGTGAAAACCACAAGTGTTGGCGTGGATGTGGAGAAACTGGAATGTAAAATGGTGCAGCCACTGTGGAAAACAGTAGGGTCGATCCCTAAAAAATTAAACATGGAATTACCATGTGATCCAGCAATTCCACTTCTGGGTATATGTACAAACAAACTGAAAGCAGGGTCTCAAAGAGAGATCTGTGCACCCATGTTCGTAGCAGCACTGTTTACGACAGCCCAATGGTGAAAACAAGCCAAACGTCCATCGATGGATGAATGGATAAACAATATGCAGTCTATACATATAATGGCATATTATTCAGCCTTAAAAAGGAAGGAAACCCTGATATACGCTACAACATGGATGAACCTTGAAGATATTACGCTAGTTGATGTAAGCCAGACAAAGAAGGACAAATATATATGATTCCACTTTGGGAGCACCCAAAATCGTCAAATTCCTAGAGCCAGAAAGAAGAATGGTGGTTCCCAGGGGCTGGGGACAGCGGGGATGGGGAATTAGTGTTTAATGGGGACAGAGTTTTAGTATGGGATGATGAAAATGTTCTAGAAATGGACGGTGGTGATGGTTGCACAACAATGTGAATGTACTTAATGCTACTGACCTATACACTTAAAAATGGTTAAAACTGTAAATTTTGGATACATTTTACCACAATAACAACAAAATAAAATAAAGTAAAATCTAATGGATGATGTACAACTGCCATCTAAAAGCTTAGAATAGAAATAAATTATCAAGGACAATTTGTGTTGACATGTAATGGGATTATTATTTTAAATGAGTTAATATTTTTAAATGTCTAGGTTTTATGGTAATACAGTAAATACCAATGGATGCAAGCCACAGAAACAAAAGTTCTTGGAGGTCCTCAAAAAATTTTAAGAGTGTAAAATGAGACCAAAAAGTTTGAAATGTCTACTTGATATTATCTCTCTGCTTTGCATAGGTTTTAAATTTTCCATATTAAAAACATTTATTTTAAAAAGAACAGTAATTGACTATTGTCTTTCCTTCTTTGCTGTTTGGGCAAACTGTTTAACCTTGATGGGCCTCAGTATTCTCATCTGTCAAGGGGGTAGATAAGTCGAAAGCATGACTCCATGAATCAAATCTAACTCCACACAGACACAGGGGCTCCTGCCCCCACTCCCACCCCCACCTCCAGCTTCTATGGAGATGTGAGCCTCTCCAGCTCAAGGAAGAGGGAGTGTGCTCTTGTGTTAATCAGATCCCATTAATTTTTCAAAGTAGACAACAGCCCACTTACTCATCTCCCATAGAGGCTCATCCATAATTGATCCTGAGCTGCACTTATCCAAATAGACGGAGGAGATGCCCGGGGCACGTGGGGCTCTGGGAGGGTTTTCTGCTGATGAGCCTATCTTCCGAATTAATGTCTGTAGGGAGAAGGCACTCACAGCCACGACCTGTTCTAACTGAAGGGGGCTGACACCTTTCCTTCAATCAAGAATGACAAGGAAGAGATAAAGAAACTACTCCCTAAATGCTCTGAAGGATTGTTCTGAGGTTATGTTTAAGTACAAATCAGCTTGAGGGGATTGGTCTAAGATAGCCTTGTGGAACACTCAGGTGCATACAGACCTCAGCAAGTCTGGACCCCAAGCCCCTTTGATCATGGCCTCTACTTGAGGCCGTACAACTCTGTCCCATCCCCACTCCAGAATAAATGCCAATTGGATGGAAGATTTAAATGTTTTTTAAAAAGAACTAGATAGGGGCGCCTGGGTGACTCAGTCCTTAAGCGTCTGCCTTCGGCTCAGGTCATGGTCCCAGGGTCCTGGGATTGAGCCCCGCATCAGGCTCTCTGCTCAGCGGGAAGCCTGCTTTTCCCTCTCCTTCTCCCCCTGCTTGTGTTCTCTCTCTCGCTGTGTCTCTCTCTGTCAAATAAATAAATCTTTAAAAAAAAAAAAAGAACTAATTAAAATGCTTAAAGACAACACAAAGTGGACATCTATCAGATGAGTAGAGATTCTGCGGTAAGAAAGAGAAAAGCATCCCTGACATTTGGGAGAGCTGGCCCAGTGCTCACAACGAGGTGTGGCCATTTTCCTGTTGAACATAAACAATCACATAGAGTATCAACATCAGACAAGGTTACCCTGTGACCATGACTGAGCAAGACAAAAGCAAGACCACTCTGTAATCATCTCTGAACTGTATTCATTTGCTGGAAAGTCGTAACAAAGTACCACAAACTGCATGGACTGAATAACAGAAAGTTCTTGTCTGGCAGTTCTGGAGGGGGCAATCCTGTGATCAAGGTGTCTGCAAGACCCACTTCCTCTGAAGGCACAAGGGAAGGGCCTGTTTCAGCCTGTCTCCTACTTTCTGGTAGTTCCTGGGTTTGTGGCAGCATAACTCCAACCTCTTCGTGGTGCTCTCCCCGTATGTGCATATCTGTGTCCACATTGCCCCTTTTCATTAGGACACCAGTCATATTGGTTTAAGGGCCCAGTGCACTGACCTCATCTTAACTAACTGCATCTACAACTACGCCATTTCCAAATAAGGTCACATTCTAAGGTATTGGAGGTTAGAACTTTAACATATGAACTTGGGGGGCACACAATTCAACCCCTAACCCATGAACTTGGGCAAAAATGAGGACATTGTCCAAACCATAAAAATGATCAAACATCCCCTCTATTTGTTTTCGAGGGCTGCTAAAACAAGTTACTACAAGTTTGGTGGCTTAAAACAACAGAAATTTATTATCTTACAGTTCTGGAGGACAGAAGTCTGAAATCAGTCTCACGGGGCCAAAATCAAGGTGTGGTCAGTGCGGTGCTCCCTCTAGAGGCTCTAGGAAGGAATCCATCCCTTGCCTCTTTCAGGTTCTGGTGGCTGTTGGCATTCCTTGGCTCATGGCCACATCTCTCCAATCTTCAGTGCCAGCATCTTCAGATCTCTCTCAGCTCTATCTTCACATCCTCTTCTCCTAAAAAAGACAGAGACACAGAGACAGAGAGAGGGTATGTGTGAACCTCTACCTTTCTTTTATATGAACATTTGTGATTATATTTAGGGCTCACCTGGATAATCCAGGATATTCTCCCCATCTCAAGATCCTTTACTTAAGCACAACTGCAAAGACCAGTTATCCATCTAAGGGAACATCCGCACGTTCCAGGGATTATGATCTGAGTTTTTGGCAGCCATTATTTAGCGTACTCTGCCCCCAACCCTAGCTACGGAGGGTGACTACTACTTCTTTATCAATTACAGCCTTAATCTCACTCTATTCCTACCACTTTCTACTTAAGATATATTAAAATATGCAATCATACACTTGCCTTCACTTCCAGAAAGCATCTAATTCAGAGAAAAGCCCCGCTTCCTTGAAACCTTCTCAAAACCACTTGACCCAGGTGCAAATCCTATAATAAGTACTCTGTAACACCTCTGATAAGGGCCTCACAGCTCCATAACGTATGGTCTCTCTTGTTGCAACAAGTCACTAAACCCAACTTTGTTCAACTACAGTATATCCATCGTGGTATTTAGCTAGAGAAAATTAACAGTAGCATCAAAACTGTAAGAGATATCACAAAGAAGAAAAGGCCTAAGTTTGTCTACACAGGAGTGACATCATCAAAAAAATGGCAGAGTCAGATTCTCCAAAAACCCCTCTCTACCATAAAAGCAATAAGAACACTGGCAAAAATTGTCAGAATCAACTACTTCAGAATGTTAGAAATTAACCAAAAGTTTGCAGCAATTGGGGGAGGGGGAGTGCTTTGTTTTGTTTTGTTTTGTTTTCAAGAAAAACAATGACTCTTGATAAGAACAGTAAGCTTTGTGGCATTTTAACTTGCCCTAGTCCTGTTCCCTGCTCTCTAGCCCATAATAACCTTGAAAACTAATGGCCCCAAATCACTAACAAATCACTGGGAAAGCCAGCGGCCCAGCAGCCACCGGTGGAGTCAGAACAGGGTTGGAGCTTTCCAGAGCCCCCATCTCAGAGAATCATCATTACTTGATCTGTCTGGAAGTCCCCTGGAAAACCCCACTTGTAAGGCTCATCCTTATTTGACCTGGCTCAGAGCTCAGCCAGTGTGAACAGTCTTTTTTTTTCCCCCTAGGAGCTTTTGTCAAAAGCAGTAAGTAGCAATTATTTACCATTTTAGCTGCCTGAAGGAGAAATAAGTTTAAACAAACAACAATCTAACCAAAAAACTTGAAAGGAAAAGCTAGAGAAAGAGAATTCCACAGAAGGCTTGGACAAGAAGGCTGTGCATACACTGAGGGCTGTATGCATGATCAGGAAAGACATGAGATATGAGAAGGCCCTAAGTGATCACCGCTGGCTCACCTTGAGGCTCCCTGCAAGCAGGAAGTGAGGGTCAAGCCATCGCTGTAGATGCTGGGCTAGGTAGTGAAAGTGCACCCCAACATGCGTACAGAAGCCCTTGGCCAAGCCTGGGAGACTTTCTGGCTCGGGCATTCAAGGAAACCTCTGTCCAATCAAGGGGTAACCACTAAGCTGAGAAGAAGCTTCAGGGACCACAAACAGCAAAAAATACAGAGACTATAGAGTTAGTCTGGGAGAGTCACTAAACAAATAAACAACAGTAACAAAAGCAGAAAAAACAACAAACCCTGGGAAGAAGGGAGAATATGATTTCAGGAGTTGTCACATTATGTTATTTAGAATGCCCAATTTCCAACAATAAAACCCATAAGACATGCAAATAAACAAGGAAGTATGGCCCATACATACACACACTCACAAAAATGTCTGAGGAAACGGTCCCTGAGGAAGCACAGGTGTTGGACTTGCTGGACAAAATCTTTAAATCAGCTCTTTTAAATGTGTTGAAAGAACCAAAGGAAACCACATCTAAAGCAGTGAAGGAGGAGACGCCTGAGGTGTTGGCAGCAAGAAGGTGGACCAGGAGAGCCCAGGCTCCATACCCACCACAGAAATGCCGATTTCATGAAAGATGACTTCCCAAATCTCCAGAGGGAAATGAACACCCATAACTATAATATCCAAAGAACCAACAGGCTGAATATCAGGAGATCGTCAACGAGACATATTAAAATCAAACTGTCCAAAGTCAAAGATAGAATTTTGAAAGCAGCAGGAGAAAAGCTACTCACCACATACAAGGGAATCCCCATAAGGCTGGGAGAGGATTTCTCAGCAAATCCATGAAGGCCAGGAGATAGAAGATGCATTCAAAGTGCTGAAAGGGAAAAGAAAAACAAAACTGTCAACAGAGAATACTTTACCCGACAAAGCTGTCCTTCAGAAATGAAGGAGAGAGAAAGACTTTCCTAGACAAACAGAAGCTGAGGGAGTTCATCACAACTAGACCTGTCTTCTGAGAAATGCTAAAGGGAGTTCTTCATGTTGAAATGAAAGGACACTGAGCAGAACGTGAAAACATATGAACGTATAAAACTCTCTGGTAAAGGTAAGCACACAGTAAAATTCAGAATACCCTAATTCTGTAATGGTGGTGCATAAATCCCTTTTAATGCTGGCATCAAAGTTGAAAGACTAAAGTACTTAAAATAACTATAGCTAAATAATCTGTTCATGGGTACATATTATAAAAAGATGTAAATAGTGACATCAATAACAAAATGGGGCAGGGGGAGTAAAAGCGTAGCGTTTTTGTATGTGAGAGAAATTTAGTCATCAGCTTAAAATGAACTGTCATAACTATGTTTTATGTGAGCCTCGTGGTAATCACAAAGAAGAAACCTGTAGTAGAGACACAAAAGATAAGGAGAAAAGAATCAAAACATAACACTATAAAAAAGTCATCAAATCACAAAGGAAGACAACCAGAGGAAAAAAGGAACTACAAAACAGTCAGAAAAGAGTTTTTTTACATGGAGACAGTGTACGTTTTTGCCTATCAGTAATTATTTTTAAAGTAAGTGGATTAACTTACCCAATCAAAAGACACAAGTTGGGTGACTGGGTAGTCAGGGAAGGCCTCTCTATACAGGTGGCAGTGAAACAGAGTCCTAACTGAAGGGATGGAACGTGCCATGCAGATTTCCGTGGGAAGTGCACTCTAGGCAGAGGGAATGGCCAGTGCAAAGATGAATGGGAAAGAGCTTGTTGGGGAGGGAGATGAGGCAGAGCTACGTGCCATATAGGGTCTGGAGCATAGGAGGAGGAGTTGGAAGTGTCTCCTAAGACAGAAGCTTCTGGGGCCTTAATGGTGTGTGAAGGG
The DNA here is from genome assembly GCF_004348235.1 of Phoca vitulina. Classification (NCBI taxonomy): domain Eukaryota; kingdom Metazoa; phylum Chordata; class Mammalia; order Carnivora; family Phocidae; genus Phoca; species Phoca vitulina. Next base: position 3,333,427 of record NW_022589725.1, read on the forward strand.
TCGAGGATTGATTGGTGTTGTGAAAAGACCACTCTGGCTGCCGCGTGGAGAATGGACTGGGGGGTAGGGGTGCAGCACTGAGAAGACCAGTTCAGGGAGAAGGGGAGAGACAAAGGTGGTTTCGTCCCTTGTGGGAGCTAGGAAAACAGTGAAGCAGGCATATTTAAGAAATATTTTGGGGGACACCTGGGTGGCTCAGTTGGTTGAGCGACTGCCTTCGGCTCAGGTCATGATCCCGGGGTCCTGGGATGGAGCCCTGCATCGGGCTCCCTGCTCAGTGGGGAGGGAGCCTGCTTCTCCCTCTGTCTGCCGCTCCCCCTGCTTGTGCACTCGCTCTCGCTCTGACAAATAAATAAATAAAATCTTTAAAAAAAAATTACTTTAAAAAAAAAAAAATATTTTGGAACCAGAGCTGAGAGATTTGCTAACACACTGAATGTTCGTTTCCTAGCAAGAGTTTTTTTCTCTGTTCCTTTTAGAGACTTAATTCTTCCCTAATCTATTTGTAGAGAGAGCAAATGAGGGCATTTTTAGAAAGTCTTCAGAAGTGAAAGCTGGAGAGATGAGGTTAAAGGCCCCTAACCTGGACTCTCAAAACTGAAGCATGGCATATCCACAAAAAGAACCACACAACGGGACGCCTGGCTGGCTCAGTCAGTTAAGCGTCTGCCTTCGGCTTAGGTCATGATCCCAGGGTCCTGGGATCCAGTCCTGCCTCGGGCTCCTTGCTCAGTGGGGAAGCTGCTTCTCCCTCTCCCCCATTGCTTGTGCTCTCTCTCGCTATCTCTCTCTCTCTTTCTCAAATAAATAAATAAAATCTTAAAAAAAAAAAACCACACAATAATATTCATGGCAGTTTATCCATAATAGCCCCAAAGTGGAAACAACCCATATGCTGATCAACAGCAGAATGAACAAATAGATTCTGTGTATCCCTACAACGGACTACTAGGCAACAATGAAAAAGCAAAGTGGGCTGCATCTCAAAAGCGTTATGTTTTGCCAAAAAAAAGCCAGACAAATAAGAGAACATACCAATGATTCCTCAGTTCATTTAACTGGTAGTGACAGAAACCCCCACAGTGGACTGGAAAAGGGGTAGGAGGTAACATTCTGGAAAACTGGAAATGTTCTATATCTTGATCTATATTTAGATCTGTAAAAAAGTCATGGGTCACCAGTGATAAGTCCTGAGGAGAACACATGCCCCCTGATATGAAGTCACGAGAAGGGCACTTCCCCCAAATCCCTAACTCCAGTGCAAACATGAGCAAAACGTCACAGAAACCCAAACTGAGGAACCGTCTACAAAATGCCTGAGCAGTATTCCTCAAAGCTGTCAAGGCTATGAAAAACAAGGAAACTGTCACAGACCACAGAGACCTGAAGAGACGTGGTATCAGCATGGGATCCTGGAACAGAAAGAGGACATTAGTGAGGAAGGTGAGTAAAATCCACACAGAGGCTGGAGCTGTATTAACCCTCGTGTGCCAACACTGGTTTCTCACTTTTGACAAGTATATTAGGATAGTGCAGACGCTGACATTAGGGGAAACTCGGTGTAAAGTATACAGGAACTCTGTACTATCTTTGCAATATTTTTCTGACTAAAAGTATTCTAAAATAAAAAGGTTGGTTTTTTTTAAAAAGCCATTGAGCTGAATATTTAGATTTGTCATTTTACTGTGTGTAAATTAGCTCTTAATAAAATGTTGGGCGGGGGGGGCCAGAAGCACATAAAGTGCTCCCTGACTCAGGCCAGCACAGGGCCCAGCTGCAGCCTGTGGGAACCCAGCCAGCAACAGTGGCGACACAGAACCGGCTCTCAGGAAAGGGCTGCTAACTTTTCCTCCTACACCTCCTGCCTGTCCCCAAAGCAGGGCAGCAATGCCACAGCCACGGCAGGGCCACAGAGCATTCTCTCCAAGGGATCTGAACTCCTCTTCAAAAATCCATTTTCTTCTTGAATGTTATCATTGAAAATTCCAGTCCCGGGATGTGACACAGACCTCAGCAGTCACCGAGAGAGGTGGCTGCTGAGGCCTCTCAGCCTCCAGTCACCCCCAGGAGTCCGCCCTGAGCCTGGCGTGGGGCTGTGCAGAGGGTGAAAGAACCACCAGCTCCGGTGAGGAGGCAGGTCATGCTGAGGCTGCCCAGGAGTGATTGAAAGCATGGACTTCAGAGCCGAGCTGGGGGGCTCAAATCCCAGCTCCACCACTTAGCAGCTGAATGCCTGTGGGCATGTTAGCTAGTCAGTGCCTCCAAATCTACATCTGTGAAATAGAAATAATGATTCCTTACAGGCCCTACATTTTTTACATGTTTATCTTTAAAGTAAGGACCCACCTCACCACCTCTCTATCTCTGTAATAGCGGGGATTACATCCTGTGTTCCCTGACATTGGATCTCCACCCCAATATCTTCTACCAGCCCCACCCCCACTAGCTCTCTCAACTGGAAGGCCCAATCCTCCAGGATAAGGCCTTTCATTTTACCCACAAATACCTACTGAGTTCCCTTCCACTGGGGACATGCCACATAACAGTAAGCCAGGCTGGAATCTAGCCTCTGTTTACAGCTCAGATCTCACCCCTCCTGTCCTCCAACACACTCTCTCCATACAGAAGGACTTTCCTTCCCTCACCCCTCACTCCTTGTAACTAACTTCTACACATCCTTCAGATCATACTGAAATGTCACTTCCTCCAGGAAGCCCTCACTGACTCCCCTCGCCCAGCCCATGTCTCCCCTACCTTCCCCACTAGCTAGGGACTCCTCACTTCTGTTTTATTCACTGCTAAGTCATCTACAAAACCCAGCTCAAAGCCTGGCACCTGCAATCACTCAGTGTTTGTTGAATGAATCAGTGAGAAAGTGAATGAGTGAATGACCCGGGAGAGTTAAGGAAGGCTTCATGGAGGAGGAGGCATTTTATTGGGCCTTAAAGGATGAGTGCAAGTTAACCAGCAGAAGAGTGGGAGAAGAGAAAAGTCTAGGTGTGTGGCCAAGCCTTATGCTTTCTGGGGCCCAAAGGGGAGGTGGCAGTCCAGGCTAATATCTTAGGCTAAGATTTTAGGGCTTGATCCTGTAAGCCACGGGCTGCCAACCCAACAGAGCATCCAAATCGCCTGGGACCCAACTTTTGGACTCTGGTCCCATCAATCTGGATCTCTCAGATTCTAATGACATCCAAGGTCAGGGACCCCTGCTGGAACATCAAGTGGAAAGTCAGAAAGATTTTTAACCAAGGAAGGACATGATTCCATCTTCAGATCTAACACCGTACAGGAAGTGAGGCCAGACAGAAGCCAAGAATGAACAGGATGGCAGAAAGGGGAAAAAGTCAAGAGATTCAGGCTTCCATTGACTGCAGGACAGGGGGGAAATAGTGTGGGTCAGTGATAAGGAAGGTGAGCTATGGTTCCACTACTTTTGAAGTTGGTGGAAAATCCGAGAAGTAGGTGTTATCTGTGTATACTAGCAGTACAGCTCACCCCTCTCAACACACATGCACAAAAATACACATGCACATAAGCGCACACACACACACACACACTCAGCCTTTCCTTGCTGAAGGCAGCTGTCCATCACAGTGGATTGCAAACACACACCCACACACTAAGTCTGGCTAAGAGATCTCCAACCTTACAAAAATTTGCTTGCACACAACACTGGCAAGGGGAGGCCCGGCACAATACCAATTTCCACTGTATCCATTTCCACAGAACAAGAAGACAAGCAGTGGCTTCTAGAAAGAGCTTCAGGCTCCAATGGTTTTGCCTTTTCTGAGAATCAACTGCTGCTTTCATAAACGCTGGGTGGGGGCAGGGGGAGGCAGCACAGACAGGGGCTAAGCTATTGCTCATTATAGCCAAGTCCTGATACAGAGAGGAGAAAGAAATCCAGTTTGTACTATCTTCAAATATCACAGTGTTGTGACTTATAACAGCACCCACTGTATCTTCTTGCGTTACAACTGCCAAAAGGAAAAAAAAAATTGAATTACCATGCTAATGTCTTCTCTTTTGGTGAAATCTGTGATTCAGGTACGTGGATATAAAATACATCATTAGTTGCTTTTAAGCTTGTCTTTAATGATGAAAAAACATTGCAGGGCATGAGGGGTAGACATAACTAAACTCAGTCGCTGGCAGCATTGGGAGCCTCTTGTAAACCGTAATGTGACAGTGCAGTTTCTTTTCTCCTCTGAGATGACAGTTAATTCCAGACCAGGAAGGCTGTCAAAAATGCTTAGTTCTGCTCCACTTGAGTTAATTACCGGCCCTGGGGCAGGCTGCCCTCCACTCCTCTGCTAATGGGGCTGGGCTCCAGGTAAAAAATCCATTTGCAAGAATGTTTTCCTTGCTCCAGATCTAATTTATTGAATATCAAATATTTATGCCAATGCAATTAAAGTGACAACATTGCTCTCCCTTCTCCCCTGCCCCCAGTCATAGGCAAGCCCAGGCTGGCTGACAGAATGCTTTATCCCGTCAACACAGGGTAAAACTTCTGCTTGAGCTTCTAAAAGCAAGAGCTTTGAAACCCTTTAATCCACAAAGTCACCTGGGACTTTACCTTTATCTTCTTTTGTAGGCAGCCACGTGACAGGTTATGGAGCAATGGCTGAGAAGCTGGGGTGGGAGGCAAAGAAAAGAGAGGAAAGCCTGACTGTGGCTTCAATTCCACCCAAATCCACTGTGGTCCTCTGTGTTCCAGACCCCAGCCTGGGTACTACAGTTGAGAGAGACAGAGTAGACTCAGTCCATATCCCCATCAGTCTGCCGGCCTGACAGAGGGACAGCGTGGGGCATGTATAGAAGAGGTTCCAGAAATGGGTCCTTACAGGTCTGGGGTTTCTAAGTCTTAAAGACCATTCAAGACCCCATCCCATCCAAACAGACCTAACTACAAAGTTTCAGGTCCAGCAAAGCATATTCCATCTTTCCCAAGGTCTAGTCACCCAGCAAGAAGGCCTCGGACTGTCCAGACTCTGGAGCCCTGGGGCATTCCCTGTTGGGACAGTACCCAGCCCTCAGCATCACTCCCATGAGTCTCTTGCACCACAGAACACATGATTTGACATCTGCCCCAAACAGAAGGGTGGCTGGTAGGATAACCCAGTGAACAGTCTAATCTGTACCCTCCCACAGGTATTCCTGGAAAATGTGAAAAGGAAATGTATTTGGCTAAAGGAGGAAGGATTTTGTCTTTTCTTCCCTGAAGCAAGGGAGTTCAGCAGAGGCCAGGACAGCAGGCAGTACTGTATCTGCGCCGTATCTGAGGTTGTGCTGTACCCTCTGGCTGGGGTTTTTCAAGAACCTTGCTCTCTACACTGACTTCTCCCTTCCTACAATGAAACAAAGACCTTTCCTTGGGTCTGAACTAGGTTTTGAAGGAGAAACAGGTATGCACAAGGTGAACCACAAGCTGAGTAGAGGGAACACAGGACTTTGTGTTCAAAGAACTGAAAATAGATTGATTTTTATTAGAGCCTTGAATTGCAAGGGAGTGAGCCCTGGGACTATAAGCATCAAATGAGGTAATCTAAGTGTGTTAGAAAATGTCAAGTCCTGGATAAATATGAATTACTCTGCACATCACAGAAATATTGGGGAACCGAATGATGTTATACGCATGCTTGCATCATATCAATTGTAGTTGTTATAGGACATTTTGGAAGAAGATGGATTAAGCTTTAACTATGGAGATAAATCACAAAAATATATATCTGTTCATTTCTTTTGATCCTCCCTTTTTAGAACAGTTCACAAACTGAGAATTTTTATGTTTCCTTTCTGTTCCCTTTTTTGGATAAACATACACTACCCAATTTTAATATTTACTGTTTAGATATTCTTGGTTTCTGACCACCATTCTTTACTTCTAAGGCTTTGTGACCATTTTTTATGGCCAGACAATTCTTTGTGTGTGAGTGTCGGAGAAGAGGCTTGGTATTGCTACCCCCCCTCTAGGTCTCCAGTTATCACTCTATTCAAGACATTGTCACACCACCCCTCAACTACTGCCATAATTTCCTGTCTATTCTGCCTCCAGCTTCCTCTGTCTCCAAATCATCTTCCCCTTGGCTGCTCAAATATCGACATCATTTTTACCATTAAGTGTAACTATAGAAGAATCTCTGCTATAGCCACAGTGATAAGACAAGAAAAAAAAAGAGGTAAAACTGCTGGGAATGAAGCAGATTTATAATTATTTACAGACAGTATAATTATGTATCAGAAAGCAACAAGAAAAATCACAGAAAATCTTTTCAAACTAATGAGAGGTCAGTAAAATGGCTGAATACAAAATAAATTTGTATGAAAAAATTGTTTTCTTATATACTAACAATAACCAGTTAGAAATAGAATTTTAAAAATATGTTCATGATGGGGTGCCTGGGTGGCTCAGTCGTTAAGCATCTGCCTTCTGCTTGGGTCATGATCCCAGAGTCCTGGGATCGAGCCCCGCATCAGGCTCTCTGCTCAGCGGGAAGCCTGCTTCTCCCTCTCCCACTCCCCCTGCTTGTGTTCCCTCTCTCACTGTGACTCTCTCTGTCAAATGAATAAATAAAAATCTCAAAAAAAAAAAATATGTTCATGATATTTATCCAGCTACTTTGCTGACTTCATGAGAATATATCACAGAAACTTCTGTGTAGAAGTGAATTTTGCATCTTCCACTCAAATCTGCTCCTCCTACAGTGCTCTCTAGCTCAATAGGGGCTCTTCCATCTACCTATTTGCACAAGGCAGAAACCTAGGATTCATCCTTGCCTCCTCTGTCTCTCATACCCCAATCTGTAAATCTGTCATGAAACCCTATCAGTCAATATTACCTTCTGTCTGCTCTGCTTCTCTCCGACCCAACTGCCTTCATCGCCTCTCACCTGGAGGACCGTAGTAGCTCCTCACTGTTCTCTTCTGGCTTCCTTGTTCTCTCCAATCTGTTTCCACAAAGCAGTCATAAGGAACTTTTGAGTTTTTTAAGCTAAATCATACTGCTCCCCTGCTGACAACCCTTCACTAGCTTATAAACCCCATATCCTTACTATGGCCTTCACTGCTTGGCTTCCCATGCTCCTTGCTGACTCTTCTACCCACTCATTTCTTCATTTTCTGTGCCCGAGGCACACCATCCTCCTTTGGTTTCTCAAATGCCCCCAATCTCTTTCCCACTTCAGAGCCTTCACTTTCCATATTCCATGCTGGGATTAAGGATCACTGATCTTCCTTCAAGAAGGCTAGGCAGAGGGGCAGCACCTCAGTGGCTCAGTCAGTTGAGCACCTGACTCTTGGTTTCAGCTCAGGTCATGATCTCATGGGTCATGGGACTGATCCCTGTATCTGCCTCCACACTGAGTGGGGAGTCTGCTTGGAGATTCTCTCCCTCTGCCCTTCCCCACCCTCCCTCTCTCAAACAAATCTTAAAAAAAAAAAAAAAAAAAAAAGGCTAGGCAGAGGGAGGGGGCCTTAGCCCTTGTCAGAGATCTCCCTGACTCCTTGGGCCTCAGTTTCCCCACCCATAACATGAACTGGTTGAACTAGAGGTTCTGTCTGGTAGTCTGCGAGCTGAAGATTCAGTAAGAGGAGACAGCACTGATGGAGAAAAAGAATGGGAAGTAAGAAGTGAATAGAGAGGAAATAGTCCTAGGGAAGACAGCGGAGGAAGGAAAGCTAGAAAAAAAATAAGCAACCACTTTCAGTATATTTAAAAAAATTTTTTTGTAAAGATTTATTTATTTTAGAGAGAGAGCAAGAACAAGAGTGAGAGTATACGTGTGAGTGGAGGGAGGGGCAGAGGGAGAGAACCTCTCAAGCAGAACCCCCTCCCACCCACTGCTGAGCGAGGAGCCCAACATGGGGCTCGATCTCACAACCTATGAGATCATGATCTGAGCCGAAACCAAAAGTTGGACACCCAACCAACTGAGCCACCCAGGCACCCCATCGGTGTATTTAAAACACTAAATGCCATCACTTTATTTTTATTAGAACAACTTAAGATTAAATCTCCACAGGATTTGGGACCATCATAATAATCTTGTCATGAAGAAAGAAAATGCCAGCCAACTTACAGTATTTAAATATTAAATACATGCACTATACTAAAAACTTGATTCCATTCCATGAAAATAATTCACATCATCCAAAGCCAAGGAGAAAAAAAACAAAAACAAAAAACCTCACTCATCCATGTAAACAGCTTCTAGGTAGCCAAAGGAAGGGACGCACTGGCTGCTTCTGCTCCTGGCTTCCAGAGACTCATGGGTGCCTACTCAGCTCTCCTCTCTTCCTAGCACAACTGTGGTTTCATTCAGAAAAGCAATGTACCCAATTAAAATGCTACATTTCCCAGCTTCCTTTGCCAAGAGGGGTGGCCACAGAGCATCGTCTGGCAAGTGATATGTAAGAGTAAATTACAGAGAAATGTCCCTAAAGGCAGGCGTGCTCCGCTGGCACGTGTGCTTTTTTATGCTTTCCTCTTCCTTCTTCCACTATCTTGTGACCTTGAGGTGACCATAAGGGACAGGCCAAAAGAATCAGAGACCTCTCTTTAAATCCCAGCTCTAGCACCTGCGAACTCTATGAACTTGGGACAGTTCATTTAACTGCTCTGGGAGCCTCACTCTGGTCTATCAAATGGGAGTCATAATGCCTCACTCACGATACTGTTAGGATTAACTGAAATATTTTATCACGCACAGGTGACAGTGCTTTGTAAACTGTATAGCTCTAAAAAAGTACTAGGTTATTTGTTTGCCTCCCTCCTTGTTTTGTGACCAGTTTTCCTCCTCACTTAAATCTAAAATACATTAAAAGTTAGAATGTTATATTTCTACATGATGTTCTTTCATAATAGGGATACCTATTTCCTTGACATAATACCAATCCATTATGTTATCAGAGGCCAGAGGTCCTTTTGTTATACAGTCTGGCCACATGCAAATCACAAGTGAATCTGCATTCTCCAACTGTGGACTCAGTTATCTTCTAAGTCAACCAGAAATTTAAGATGCACCATCCTTTAAAAATACTTATTTTTTCAAAAGTGTGGGTCTATTTTCTTGAGGATTTGAGGGGTCCTACCAATCCATATCCTCCAATTTTAGAAATTCTTCTTGAATTATTACATTAATAATGTCTTCCCTTTCATTGTGTTTTCTCATTCTTGAACTCTTATTATTTTGGATGCCGGACTTCTTAGTCTGTTTCTCTAATTTTCTTATATTTGGATAAGATCTCTTATCTTTCTTATCTATGTATCAGGCAAAGGACCCTAAAGGCACAGAAACCATCCCTCCTACAAGGCAGTGGCAAATTAAAAATAATATACTTCCCCAGCACACAAACCAAAAAACCCAATCACTTGGATACTTTTAAGTGTCCTCTAGATAACATTTGGGCTAAAGAGGAAAAATCAAAACTGCAAATAGGCAATTTAAAAAGCAATGAGGGGCGCCTGGGTGGCTCAGTCGTTAAGCGTCTGCCTTCGGCTCAGGTCATGATCCCAGGGCCCTGGGATAGAGCCCCGCATCGGGCTCCCTGCTCAGCAGGAAGCCTGCTTCTCCCTCTCCCACTCTCCCTGCTTGTGTTCCCTCTCTCGCTGTCCCTCTCTGTCAAATAAATAAATAAATCTTTAAAAATAAATAAATAAATAAATAAAAATAAAAAGCAATGAAAATCAGGGGCGCCTGGGTGGCTCAGTTGGTTAAGCGACTGCCTTCGGCTCAGGTCATGATCCTGGAGTCCCGGGATCGAGTCCCACATCGGGCTCCCTGCTCAGCGGGGAGTCTGCTTCTCCCTCTGACCCTCCCCCTCTCATGCTCGCTGTCTCCCATTCTCTCTCTCAGATAAATAAATAAAAAATCTTTAAAAAAAAAAAAAAAAGCAATGAAAATCATATTAGGAAATCTTATGGGATGAGGCAAAGCTGATTCACAGGCAAAGTGATAACCTTAAATGCCTTTATGGTTAATCAGAAAAACATGAAAGTAGGTAAAATAAACATTCATTTAAATAATCTGGTTTTTATAAAAGATCAAAATAACCATGGAAAGAAATCTAGAAAATATAAGCAAACATTATTGATTAGTAAACTTAACAGTTGGAAAAAAAAACAGTAAAATTGGGATAAACCTTAGAGCTGGTTCATGAAATAGCTTTGTTTCCACCATCGGAGGAGACATAAACAAATGTTACAAATGCAGAAAGGGAAACCATAAATTTTGAAATTGTAAGAGGATTCTAGGCATAATTATATACATGCTAATATTTTCAAAACCTCAGTGAAATGGATTATTTTCTGGGAAAGCATAACATACCAAAATTGCCTCAAGAAAAATTAGACTACCTGAATAGACCGATAATAAAGGGAAAAAATCTAACGGAAGTTGTCAAAGTATTGCCTCCTAAAATGGCTTCCAGGCTCAGATGATTTCATGGGTGCGTTACTTCAGCCTTCCACAGAACGAATAATTTCCATGTAACATAAACCCCTTCAGGGCATGAAAAACGATGTAAATCTTACCAGTTCATTTTACAAAGCTAGCAAAACTATTGACATAAGGTTTTGGATGAATCTCAAAAACATTATGTTGAATGAAAGAAGCCAGACATGGAGTATAAATTACATGATCCCAATTATATGAAGCTCAAGGACAGACAAAACTAATGTGTGGTGATAAAAATTAGAGGAGTGGTTGCTGGGGGTGGGGATGGAGGACTGCCTGGAAGGAGCTACAAGGGAACTTTATGGGGTCATGAGAATGTTCCATATTTTGATCTGGGTGATGGCTACTGGGGTGTGTGTATCTGTCAAAAATCATCAAGTTGTACACTTAAGATTTGTGCATTTTACTGTGTGTAAATTATACCTTAATAATGTACTCTTAGAAAAAAACCTTGTGACCATGACTTAAAAGCCAAAATAAATTAATTAATTAAATAACAGACTAATCACACTTAATATGTTGTATATGCAAAAGTACTAAACAAAGGTAATCTTGCAATAGATTAGAAGAACAATACATCAAAAAACTTCAAGGTTGTTTCAATATTCTAAGTCTATTAGTATACTAATCCAAATAAGAAACAGCATATCATAATAATATTGAAATTAGTCTATAAAATTCATTTATTCATGATCTTAATTTCCTAATAAACTCAGGTAAAAAAAGATTATACCTCAGCATGATAAACAATATCGATCTCAAACTGAAAGCCCAAATCATCCTTAACAGTGAAACTCAAGAGGCCACCTCATTAATGTCAAGAACAAAACAAGGTTGGCCATTGTTCTCACTGCTATTTACTATTGTTCTGAAATTTCTAAGCAATGTAAAAGGACCAGAACTAGATATGAATCATAATTATAAGAGAGAAAGAAACAAAAGTATAATTTTTAGCCCAGGATAATATTGTCTTTCTAGAGAACTCAAGAGGGCCAACTGAAAACAATATTCTGACTGGCTACCAAATAAATATACAGGCACAGTAGGGATGTTCACTGAAGCATTATGATAAAGAACAACTGGAAACCACCTAAATGTCTAATAATAGGAGACTGGATAAGTGGAAGTATACACACACAATAGAATGCTATATAGCAGTTAAAATGAATTAAGTTGATATAAAAATAGTAAGTGGAAAAGAAAATGCAGGATTATATACACAGTGTGATACTTTAAATGTAATGTTGAAAAACAGATTATATTGTTTGGAAAAATACAAAAATATAGATGTGAAAGATACCAAGTTCGGAACACTGGCCTCCTCTGGCGAGAGAGGAAGGGGAATGAGACGGGGAGGCATAAAAAGGGGCTTCCATTATGGCTGCAGCTCTTTTCTTTTCTTTCTTTCTTTCTTTCTTTTTTTTTTAAGGAATAAAAAGCCCTGGAGAAAACACTCCCAATATGCCCCATATGGCACAGACCCAATATGCCACAAATAATTCCCAGAGAGTTCCCTTGTGGCCCTACCAGTCCTCCACCCTCTCCCCCTGGCAACCACTTCTCAGATTTCTGTCACGTGAGGTGAGTTTTGCCAGTTCTTGAAATTTCTTTAAATGGAACCATGGAGACTACCTGGGTGGCTCAGCTGGTAAAGCATCTGCCTTCGGCTCAGGTCATGATCTCAAGGTCCTGGGATTGAGCCCTGCATCAGGCTCCCTGCTCAGCAGGGAGTCTGCTTCTCCCTCTCCCTCTGTCCCTCTGTTTCTCTCTCAAAATAAATAAGTAAAATCTTTTTTAAATAAATACATAAATACATATATGGAAACATGGGTTTACTTTCAGGCCTTCCATGGTCTCCTTCTGGAAAACTGGCCTCCTTTAGGACACCAGGAGTCTAGAATAGACACATGACAGACTGAGTGACAGTTGAGGACTGCACACCTCAGGGCTCTTGGCTGCCATGCAGGGCAGGGGTACAGCCTCTCACAGGAGGCTGCTTGTCTCAGGGCACAAAGCAGACACCTAGAGGACAGATACCCCTTGTGACACTTAACAGACTCCCCTCTGTCGCCAATCAAAATACCAGTATACCAGAAGGACAATCCATGGGAAAAGACTCCAGGCACCACATAAATAGATGAGGGTTTCTCAACCTCAGTACTCCTGAATTTGGGGCCAGATAATTCTTTGTTTTGGGGACTGCCCTAGGCATTGCAGGGGGTTTAGCAGCATCCCTGGCCTTCCCCCACTAGACACCAGTACTGGGTCCCCTGTGCAACAACTAAAAATATTTCCAGACATTACCAAATATCCCTAGGGAACAAAACCGCTCTTGAGAACCACTGTGATAGAAAACAGATCAGATAGAGGGGTGGAGGAGAGTTTGGGTTTTTTTTCTTTGATTTATTTTTTTACTTAGGAATAAAATCATCGAGATATGAGCATTTGTATTTGAAGAAGCAACGGAAGAATATCGAGGACATGAAGGAAGGCCCGCCTGGTTAGGGAGCACATCATATTCAAGGGTGAGAAAACAATATTACAGATCTATTGATTCTGTCAAAGTAATGTGTAAGCTTAATGGAACTGCAATTAAAACTTGGCTGGAAACTTTCTGGAACTTAAAAATGTTAAGTCTAAAGTTTCAAAGAAAAATAAAAGGAGTTGAATAATAAAGAAAATTTTCAAAAATATAAATAATGGATCTGATCTACCAGATATTAGGTGGGTTGTAAATTAGAATAATTAAAACAGTATAGAAAAACAGACATAGCTATGAAAAAATTAAAAGCCTGGAAGCAGGCCCTAGTCTAGGCAAGAATTTAGTATCAATTAAAGTGACGTTTAAATTCATGAGAAATGTTGCAGAATGGCCAATAAATTATGCAAGAACAACTCATTAACTATTTGGGGCAGGAAAAAATTCAAGGCCTCGCACCATACATCAAAATAAATTTCATGAATCAGAGAGTTATTATTTTAATTAAACTATAAAAAACTAGAATAAAATATAGATTAATAGTCTTCTGATATTAGGAGAAGGCTTTCAAACAAAAGGAAGGACCCAAGAAGGAAAAGATGATATACTTGACTACACAAATATGCCGACCTTTCATACATCAGCAAGCACTATAAACAAAATTAAAATTCAGAAAAACTGTCACCTAACAACATAATATTGAAGATTTCTTCTGCTAAATACAATATGAAGAGGACAATATGTCATTCCCACTTTTAAATGGACAAAAGGACACACCATGCAATTCACAGGAGATGAAAGAGAAATAGCCAAAAAAAATTAAGAAGTTAATCTCACTGGAAATACACATTATGCAAATTAAAATATTGAGACATCATTTTTTACCTATCAAATCGGCATGGATTTTTTAAAGTAACAGCCAGCATTTGGGAATTTCTATATCCTCTAGAGAGAGCATTGGTTTGTGAACCTTTCTGAAAAGGAATATGACTATTTTTAAAGGCCTACACCTGAGAGTTTCCCATTTATACCTCCAGCCCAGAACTCACCCTGAATCCCACAGCTGCACATCCAACTGCCTCCCAACACTGCCACCAGGGTATCCAACCAGTGCCTCAAACAAACCATGTCCAAAGCCAAGCTCCTGATTTCCTACTGCCCTCTGTGCCTCAAAGCTGTTCCTCCTAGTGTCACCTCCATCTCAGGGTAAGGTAACACCCACCCTTCCTGTTGCTCAGACCTAAAACCTTCATGTCATCCCGACATCTTTCTTTTACTGACATAAATCCTGGGGCATTATGTTTCAAAGTAGATGCAGAATCCAACCCTTTGTTGCCACCTCCATCACCAACACTCTGGTCTGAGCCATCATTCCTTACCCAGACCATTGCAGTAGCCTCTTTCCTCGCTCTGCCTCCACCTGTGCCGTCTCCCACATTACCCTCACATGGCTGCCAGAAGGATCCTTTTGTAGCCTAAGTCAAATTAAACCACTCCTCACTCGCAACCCTCCACTGGCTCTCTTCTCAGAGAAAAGCAAAGCCATGTAAGAGTCTATAAGACTGTGATATTGCAATTTGTAAGAAAAATCTATATTTGGTCATTCAGATAACAAAAATATATTTTTTAATTTTTTATTTAAATTCAATTTAGTTAATATATTTTGTATTATTAGTTTCAGGGGTAGAAGTCAGTGATTCATCAGTTGCATATAACATCCTGTGCTCATTACATCAAGTGCCCTCCTTGATGTGCATCACCCAGTTACCCCATCCCCTCACCAACCACCTCTCTCAATCCTTTTTCCTATAGTTAAGAGTCTCTTATGGTTTGCCTCCCTCTCTGTTTTCATCTTATTTTATTTTTCCTTCCCTTCCCCTATGTCCCTCTGTTTTATTTCTTAAATTCCACAGATGAGTGAAATCATATGGTATTTGTCTTTCTCTGACTTATTTTGCTTAGCATAATACCCTCTAGTTCCATCCAAGTCATTGCAAATAGCAAGATTTCATTCTTTTTGGTGGCTGAATTACTCAGCCACCAAAAAGAATGAAATATATATATTTTTTTCATGTGTCTGTTAGCCATTTGTATGTCTTCTTTGGAGGAATGTCTACTCATGTCTTCTGCCCATTTCTTGATCACCAAAAAGAATGAAATATATATATATATATTTCACATCTTCTTTATCCATTCATCTGTTGATGGACATCTGTGCTCTTTCCATAGTTTGGCTATTGTGGACATTGCTGCTATGAACACTGGGGGGCATGTGCCCCTTCAAATCACTATGTTTGTATCCTTTGGATAAATACCTAGCAGTGCAATTGCTGGGTCGTAGGGTAGCTCTATTTTTAACTTTTTGAGGAATCTCCATACAGTTTTCCAGAGTGGCTTCACAAATTTGCATTCCCACCAGCAGTGTAAGAGGGTTCCCCTTTCTCTGCATCCCTGCCAACATCTGTTGTTTCCTGAGTGGTTAATTTTAGACATTCCGACTGCTGCGAGGTGGTATCTCATTGTGGTTTTGATTTGTATTTCCCCAATGCTGAGTGATGTTGAGCATTTTTTCATGTGTCTGTTGGCCATTTGTACGTCTTCTTTGGAGAAACGTCTATTCATGTCTTCTGCCCATTCTTTGACTGGATTTTTTTGTTTTTTGGGTGTTGAATTTGATAAGTTCTTTATAGATTATGGATACTAGCCCTTTATCTGGTAAGTCATTTGCAAATATCCTCTCCTATTCCTTAGGTTGCCTTTTAGTTTTGTTGACTGTTACCTTTACTGTGCAAAAGCTTTTTATCCTGATGAAGTCCCAATAGTTCATTTTTGCTTTTGTTTCCCTTGCCTTTGAAGATGTGTCTAGGAAGAAGTGGCTGTAGCCGAGGTCAAAAATGTTGCTGCCTGTGTTCTCCTCTGGGAATTTGATGGACTCCTGTCTCACATTTAGGTCTTTCATCCATTTTGAGTTTATTTTTGTGTATGGTATTAGAAAGTAGTCCAGTTTCATTCTTCTGCATGTGGCTGTCCAATTTTGCCAACACCATTTGTTGAAGAGACTGTCTTTTTTCCACTGGATATTCTTTCCTGCTTGGCTGAAGATTAGTTGACTATAGAACTGAGGGTCCATTTCTGGGTTCTCTATTCTGTTCCATTGATCTACGTGTCTGTTTTCGTGCCAGTACCATGCTGTCTTGATGATTACAAGTTTGCAATATAGCTTGAAGTCCAGAATTGTGATGCCCCCAGCTTTGGTTTTCTTTTTCAACATTCCTTTGGCTATTCGGGGTCTTTTCTGGTTCCATACAAATTTTAGGATTGTTGGTTCCACCTCTGTGAAAAATGCTGATGGTATTTTGATAGGGATTGCACTGAATGTACACATTGCTTTGGATAGCATAGACATTTTAACAATATTTGTTCTTCCAATCCATTTCTATATACAAACAATGAAGCAGAAGGAGAAATCAAGGGATCAATCCCATTTACAACTGCACCAAAAACCATAAGCTACCTAGGAATAAACCTAACCAAAGAGGTAAAGGATCTGTACTCTGAAAACTATAGAATGCTTCTGAAAGAAACTGAGGAAGACAAAAAGAAATGCAAAATATATTTCTTATATATATTTGGTCTTCATCCATGCTCCTGACTCCCAAAACCCTTAGAATTTCTTAACTGTTGAGAGTGCTAAGAAAGTCTCTTTTGTTATGTTAATGAGGTGACTTTAGAATGCAACTAAAGATGTGGGATGGTTGCCAACGGGGCTAACTTTCAGTACTACCCCCTGACCTCCAGGGAGGGGAGAGTGGCTAGAAGTTGGACCAATCCCCAGTGGTCAATGATTTAAGCAATCATGACTATGTAATGAAGCCTCCATAAAAACCCAAGAAAACAGGATTGGGAGAACTTCCAGGTTGGTGAACATGTGCAGACTTGAGGAGAGAGGTCCACTCAAAGAGAGCATGGAAGCTCTGCTCTCTCCCCACATGCTTTGCCCTGTGCATCTCTTCCATCTAGCTGTTCCTGAGTTAATCCCCTTTATAGTAAACTGGTGACCTAGTAAGTACAATATTTATGAGTTCTGTGAGTGCTGTAGTAAAGTAATCAAACAAGAAGAGGGGGTTGTGGGAACCTCCAATTTATACCCAGTCAATCAGAAGTACAGGTAACAACATGCACTTACAGCTGGCATCTGAAGTCCAAGGAGGTCATGAAAACCTCCTATCTACAGCCGATCAGTCAGAAGCACAGGTAAAAGCCTGGACTGGGTTTGTGCCTGACATCGGGAGGGAGGGTGGGACAGTCTTGTAAGACTGAACCCTTAACCTGTGGAATCTGATGCTGTCTCCAGGTAGAGTGCCAGAGTTTAGTTGAATTCTTGGAGACCCTACTGGTGTCTAAGAATGGCTTATTGGAGGAGTAGGAGAACCCCCCCACCCCAAAAACGGGTTGAAATTGGGTCCAGGAACCCAAAAGAAAGACCATATAGGATCTGGCTACTTTTCTCCTAAGTGAGGCTACATAATCATAAAATCCAACATTGCAGAATGCCACTGCCAGAGGAGTAGATTCTACTTCAGCAAGTCTGTGCTGAGATATAGAAAATGCTTCCTCTGACAATTTAGAACCATTGAGATTCTATTCCAACACTTCTATCTTACAAAAGAACAAATTGAGGCTTAGAAAGTGAATTCCTGGAGATGTCAACAATACAGTCAACAAAATAGCTCTCTCAAGGTGTCCCCTTGATCCAGCCCTTCTTGCATCCCATATGGCTTAGAGTCTTAGTAAGCAGACATAAGAGTTATCTCTGACAGCTCTGCACTAGCCAATCAAACCATGTATTTAGAATAAATGTTCAGAATAAATTCTAATTACCCAAACAACAAAAATTCTTTACTTTTTCATATAAATGTATAACATTTGTATGGCCATTTCTATCGAAGGCTACAGTTTTTCAGGGCAAAGCATCATTCATCATGTGAAATAAATCAAGATGAAAATTCCAAGATAGATGGAATGACAGAACTCTCAGGGGGCTTTTGTACATTTGCGTGGAGCCCACATGTCTCCTTTCAGCTTCTTATTTCCACACAGGCAGTCTAATTATCAGCACCTATTTCATGAATTTGTTAATTTGGTTTACATCCTCAGCACCTGCTCTGAGCCAGGCCCTGTGCTGGGCACTAGCAAAGCTGAGATGAAAGCCCCACGAGCACCATATAGAGTAGGAAAATGGGTCAGAAAGGAGGTGGGGAAGAGACAGGGCAGACACACACTAACCAAAGTAGTAACACCACAAGCTCCAACAGTTGGTTGCACTGTCCCCATAGCGGATAAGGAAACCAAGGCAAAGATTGAGAGAACCTCTTGAGGTCACATAGTGAGTAGGTGCAGAGCACAACCACAGCCCAGGGAGCAGATGCTTAAAGCAGAACTCACCCCACAGTGCTCCTCACCTCATGGTGCTCCTCACCCCCGTAGCTCTCATGTCTCCTGTAAGCCAAGTCAGGACTCAAGATCACACCTCATCCCTGGGTAGTACACCTTTGTTGATTTTTGACTCCCCACCATTCAAACATCTTTCCAGTTTGAGAGTAATGCCCCAGGGTATGACCAACAACCCTGCCTGATGCACCTGTCCCCACTCCCTGAGTGGCCAAACAGTCTGCTCTTCTCTTTACCCCAAATCCTGTCACACATCTATGGATCTGTTTCCCACTGTCAAGGTGTGTGAAAAGGTCATCCAGAGCACTGCAGAGCCATGTGGGTGCCTGGAACTCTCTCAGGGTTTGGGTACAAGTCTCCCAACATTGCAAATGCTGCCAGTAAAAACCCAGCAGAAGCCAGCAAACAAAGAGGTGCCTTAATGACATGCCTTGGAAGCAAGTCTTTTTATAACTTCATTCTTCCCTCTCAATGGCCCCAAATGAAGATGAAATAAAAAAGAAGCCCTTGGCAATAGTGAAGGAGAAAACTCAGACTTCCAAGGTCCTTCCCCTTGTCCCCAACTTCTTTCAATAAGAGGCAGATTTGGCCTCCCTGGCACCACCATGTTCCCAATTTTCTACATCATGAGGACAACAAAACCCACCCTTTGGAGAAACTGTGAACCAATCACACAGATGCTCTAGGCTGTAGCTGTTACGATAATTAGCTACTTCTTTCCCTTGAGTTTCTCTACCTCTCCCCCCAGCCTACTTCCATGCTCCCACCAAAGGAAGGTGGTGCACAGGGACCTGGGAAGCAGAGCCATCTGGAGAGTCCACTGGGCGCTGTCACTTGAAGTCAAGAGCATAGGCTCTGCAGGCAGCCTGCCCTAGTTGAAACACCAGGTCCACCACCTATTAGCTCTGTGACCCAGAGAAAGTTATTTCACATCTTTGAGCCTTGGTGTCCTCATCTGAAAGTGGACATAACAGCAGAGCCTGCCTTATAGGAGTAAATGAGATGCTGCACATGAAGCACCTAGCAGAGGGCCTCATGCAAAGTGGGGGCTCCACAGATTGAGAATCATCACTCTTGCCGAGGAATGTGTGTGCACGATCACTGACACTTCAAAAGCCCTTCCACACCCACCTTATCTGGCCGTCACTCCAGGCCAGGGTCCCATGCAGCAAGGGCCCCAGGAAGACCTGCTGTGAGGACTGAGGTCATGTAGTTGAAGTCTTAGCTGTGCTTGGCATCCAGTAAGTGGGCAAGACCTGTTCACCATCAAAGGCCCATTTGAATAGATAATGGAGGCTCCGAGAGACTGTGGGATGAGGCCAAAGTCACGTCGGTACATGGTGGAATGTGGCTTTGACCCAGATTGTCTGGTTTCAAATCTCCTCCTCCTGTAGTATGTTTAGAGTCCTGGCAAGGTCTTGGGTTCTTCTGAGGCAGATCCAGTTCTCAGTCTTGAAATGAAAAGGTCAGGGGAACAACAGTGGAGGATCATGTTTCAGAGCAAAAGCTGGGGAGGTAGACTACCTGGGTTCAAATCCTGGCTCTACCATGTTTCAGCTGTGCTAAGTCCTTAGCAAATTACCCAACCTCACTGGGTTTCAGTTTCCCCTCTGTAAAATGGGGATAATATTAGTATCACCTAGCAGGGTTGTCACGAGGATTTTTGTTGTTGTTATGATCACCACCTTGATCTCGGGCACCTAGAGTCAGTTTGCCATATCCTTGCCCCTCAATACGTTGGTACAAGTTCCTTAAGGGTGTGGTCATCTCATGCCTAACTTCTCAGGTAAGGCTGCTGCATTGCACAATTCCAAGGGCATCATTTACATCTTATTCCATTTGAATAGTGCCTTCTGGGCTTGTGCAGTGCACAACCTATACTCCTGTACATAGCAACCTTGCGCTCAGGGCAAACTGTGGGACCACAGAGGATGTGGATGTTAGCTTTCTAGTTGGAGAGCATGAGTACCATGAAGCTAGCAAAATGTCCTGGTTCTGGGGTCCTCTGGTTTAGAGCTAGAATCTAGGCTGCTCCCAAAAGTCTGGGGGCTATCCCAACACAGGGCCACAGGCTGGACTGTTGGGTAGGGAAATGACTTGAGCAAGTCTCAGCTCCAATTCAAGGTCTCTGAGTAAAATGAATCCAGGGCCAAGAGGAAGGACTTGTGTATTCTGGCCATGGAAGACAGAACATTAGGTCCCAGCTGCTACTTCAGAGCATACACTGTGTCCTGCAGAACAGCAGCCCAGCCTTAAAGTTGGCAGAGCTGAGTCTTCTACGGGCCACTTCTCCTTCCACCAGGCTGGCTGCTTCTGTGTCTACATAGTGAAAATAGCAAATCCCATTAGCACCTCACAGCTCATTGCCTCCCTGCTCTTGCTGTGGCCAGAGGGAATAGTGTGGCTATGAAGCCACATCTAACGAGTCTGAGGATAGGGATGCTGCCAGGACCTGATGGAAACGGAAATCCAGAACAAGTGTCTATTCTGCTAAAACAAATTGCTTCTCCAACGCAAATGAAGACCAATTAACCACCCAGCCACCAGGTCCCCTCAGTGAGGTATGACACCTCATCGAGGGCTTGCGGCAGACATCTGCTGCTGGAACACTGAGCACTGAGCAGTGGGGGCAGCCCAGGAAGGCTGGGTCTTGGGTGTGTGCAGACTGCTGTGGCCACTCGGCCATGAGCTCCCTGAGCAATAGCGCTGGCCCAGGATGGAGGAAGATCAATAGCCATGGGGCGAGTCATCTCATCCACTGGTAAAAGGCACATAGTAGATACTTAATAAATACTTTTTGAATGAATATACTAATCTGATCAGGGGCTTAGCCTGGACAAGGGTGAGGCACATGAGGTACATGCCCTGGGCACAAAATTTAAGGGAGATGCCTAAAATCTCAATAAGACAAAAAATATTTTGTTGAAATGTTTAAAATAAAAATTAACACAGAACCCTCTATGATGAATCAAATATCAAAATATTAGATAAAGATAAGACCTGACAGGGCCAAGAAAAGGGAGAGGTCAGTGAGGCAGTGTCAGGCAAGCACAGGGTCAAATCCTGGCTTTACTTAAAGCTCTGACATTTTGATGATGGACATTTTTGTATCCATTTTTCTTTTTCTAACACACTAAGTTAAAACATTACCCATCTTGATTACTGAGTTTTTCGGGATATCCCTTCAAATTTTCTGCCCAAGGCAAGGGCCCGACTTGCTATACCCGCGGCCCTGCCTCATACTGCTGGGAGTCTCAAGACTTCCCACGAGCTGCAAACAGCGTCCCAATGAGCCACCAGACCTGTCAAGAGAGGGGTCACTCACACAGTAGTCTGAACCAGCTGTGGAACCTCCTCTTGCCTGGAGTGCCATTCAGAACTGGTGGCATGACAGCAGGGTCACCAACTGAAACGTGAAGAGCTGCAACAGGCACCAGTGCCTTCTGCTTTGCGGGGGGACGTCCGAGAGGAGCCACACCTGGAGCCCCAGGAGCTTTCCGAAAGTGACCGACCATGAGGCTTGTTTGTTTGTTGATTAACAGGTATTGTTTTTTAGAGCACTTGTAGGTTTACAGAAAAACTGGGCAGGAAGGACAGTTTCCATACACCCCTTTCGCTCCTGCACAGTGGCCCTATCATTAACACCCCATACGGGGTAGTATATTTAGTACAATTGATAAACCAATCCTGATTCATTATCAATAACTAAACTCCACAGTTTAATTAGGGTTCACCCTCTATGTTACAGATTCTATGGGTTGTGACAAACGCATGTCACATGTCCATCATTACAGTGTTATACAAAAATGCTCTGTGCTCCATCTCTCCCCCTCCCCCTCCCTGGCAATCACCGATCCTTTTACTGTCGCCATAGTTTTGCCTTTTCCAGAATGTCATACAGCTGGAATCACAATATGTAGCCTTTCCAGACTGGCTTCTTTCACTTACCAACATGCCTTTAAGGTTTTCTCATATGTTTTTATGGCTCGATAGCTCTTTTTTGTTTTATCACTGAATTAATTGCTGAATAATGTTCCATTGAGTGGATATACATACACAGGTTGTTTATCCACTCAGCTACTGAAGAGCATCTTGGTCGCTTCCAAGTTTTGGCAATTATGAATAAAGCTGCTATAAACATTTGTGTGCAGTTTTTGTATGAACATAACTTTTCAACTCATTTGGATACAATATTATAGAAGCACAACGGGCCCATGAATTTTTGAGGCCCAACAAGAGCTCTAGGGCATGGGCCCCTTATGACTCTCCAGGATTAACAGCATGACCTTGTCAATGGAGTGGACCAGTAGGGTGCTGTACGGGCCAGTGAGGACATCGAGCCTCTCATCACCAGAGCTGGCTTTTCCCTGGAGCAGGAGGGCAAAGGTGTACTGCTGCCTATACAGAAAGCAAATGATGTCTAGTGGTCCAGTTTAACAGGGGCAGAAAGATAATTCCCCCGCCATCTGGCCCTGCCTCCACCCTAGAGAGTGTGCCAGAGAGCATAGAAGACAGAAAAGCTTACATTTTCCAATTAGGCACAAATATTTTCTCTCCAGGGGTAGCACGATCCAGCTCTTACCTTTGTTTATTCTCTCAGTAAAATGCCTTTTCACCTGCAGTGAGTACCTGCCACAAGGAGACCATAACAGAGAGAACATGTATTTCTAGCCATCAGAAAACTGTTTTCCAACAACAAGTAAAAATATAATTAACATTACCCGGCTCTCTCCTCCATGGAGATTTGTCCCCCTTACTTCCTACCAATTCAGAGAAAAGAAGACTAGGAATGTGTGATGGGTTGAACTGTGTTCCTTCAAAAAGCTCTGTTCGAAGTCCTAACCCCGGTCATTGAAAATATGATCTTGTTTGGAAAGAAGGTCACTGCAGATGTACTTAGTTAAGATGAAGGCATACCAGGGGCGCCTGCGTGGCTCAGTCGTTAAGTGTCTGCCTTCGGCTCAGCGGGAAGCCTGTTTCTCCCTCTCCCACTCCCCCTGCTCGTGTTCCCTCTCTCGCTGTGTCTCTCTCTGTCAAATAAATAAATAAAATCTTAAAAAAAAAAAAAAAAAAAAGATGAAGGCATACTGAAGTAGGGTGGGGTGGCTGGTTCTTGGTCCAGTGTGGCTGGGGTCCTTATAAGAAGAGATGAGACACAGAGATGCACCCAGAAGAGAAGGCCACTGTGAGGACAGAAGCAGAGATCAGAGTCCTGCAGTGACCAGCCAGGACACCAGGGACTGGTGGCCACCACCGGAAGCTAGGGAGAGGCCAGGGAAGATTCTACAGAGTCTCAGAGGAGTATGGCCCTGCTGACACCTTGATTTTAGACTTCCAGCCTCCAGAACTGTGAGCGAATGAATTTGTTGTTATACGCCACCCAGTTTGTGGCACTTTGTTATAGCGGCCTGCACAACGAATACAGAGCAGGATCACCTAACTCCTCACCCTGCAGATGAAGTGCCCGAGGCTCCGGAAGGTGCGAGGACTTACCTGAGGCCTCAGGCAAGCAGGAGGCAGAGATGAGACTGACTCGGAGGCCAGTGTTCATTTCACAGCATGATTCACTCTCTGCGTGTCCGGCGGCCTCGGCGGGTCCACGGCGCTCCCATCTGGACCCTGACCGCTCTGGGCTCAGCACCTGCACAGCAGGTGCCATCAGGCCACTGTGTGCCCTGCGTGCAGGCTGCTTCAGAGACCAAGGCAGGAGAAAAATGTGTGTGATGAGTGAGGAAGGGAGCTAGACCGAGAAAAGGGATTAATACTGATTGAGCTGAGTGCCAGGTGTGCTAGTGGTCTTACACTACCTCAGTTACGTCCCACACGACCCTCTGCTGCAGGTATCAGTAGCCTCATTTTTCAGACCAGACACTGGATCTCAGAGATGCAAAGTAACTCCCCAAAACATACAGCCAGTGGGGATTCGAACCCAAACTCTTCCAACACTACATGCTCTGAGTACTTTCATCTCTTCCAAATGGTTTTAACTGCCATCCGCACGCTTACGGCTCCCAAATATTTACGTAGCTCCAGCATCTCGTCTCCCTGTTCAGTATCTCCATCTTCATGTCTCACAGGCATCTCAGATTCAGCATGTCCAAAATTTAATTCATCAGCTTCCACTGAAAGCCTGGCATTCCCATCCACCAAGACGCCCCACTTAGCAACCTGGCAGCCATCCCTGACTCCTGTCCTGGCCCCCTCAGCCCTCCCGGCACACATCCCACAAGTCACCAATTCCTCGTCAGGCATCCTGTCTCCTGCTTCCTGCGTGGACTAGCTGGCCATCGTGTCACTCGGGGCCTCTGCTTCCAGCCTCTCCCCTCTGCAGGCTGGTTTCCCTTCATGCAGGAGCGAAGGATTTCTTGAAGCGCAAACCTTATCACATGACTTCCTGATTAAAACTCTTCAATAGTGATTGCAAATTCTTATGTGTTATTCACTGTATAAGCCCTTTACATATATTGACCCATTTAATCCTAAAAACCACCCTATGATATGAAATAGGCACTACATTGTTCTCCTTCTACAGATGAGAAAATTGGAGTGTTGAAACGTTCAGTAACTTGCCCACCACCTCACAGCTAGCAGGTGGCTGAGCCAGGATTTAAATTCCCTTGTGCTCTTAGGACAAAGTCTCAAACCCTTCTCATGGCTTATGAGGGCCTGTAGGGTCTCACCCCTACATCTCACCCCACTCTCTCTAATTCAGGTTCAAAGCAAGGACTGGGCTGTTGCTGTTGTTGTTTTTAATTATTCAAGATCTCTAAGGTTCGTCCTGCCTCAGGGCCTTTGTATACACAGTTTCTTCTGCCCGGCACGTGACTGACCCCATTATTCACCTGGCTGACTTCTTTATATCTCTTTAAACACTGCTTTGTCAGTGGCTTTCTCCAAGCCCTCAGACCAAGTCAGACAGCACCTCATTTTATGCTTTCATTCTCACCTGCACATTTTCTCTGTAGTACTTCTCAGTCACATTACTTATATAATACGATGTTTAATGTCGGCCCCCTCCCCGCTTCTCTGTTGGAAGAAGCTCCCTGAGGGCAGTCTGTATCCACCTTGCTTCTCCAGGACACTGCCTGAAGATCGCAGATGTTCAATAAATAGTAACGGATTGAAAGAACAGATGAAATAATGAAGACAAGAATGAATAAATATGCTGTGCTGCTCTTCAGCTGTCTGTCCAACCAAGAGGCACATTTTCTGACATAATACCTTTCTCTGAGGAGAGCTTCTCAAGGTTGTAAAGTGCACGCAAATCACCTGGGAGTCTTTTTAAAATGCAGATTCTGATTCAGGAGGCCCAAGCTGACAAGTTCCAGGTGATACTGACACTGCTGGTCCAGGGACCCCACTCTGAGCAGCAAATATTTAACCAATCTCTCACCTCAGTTTCTGTTTAATGAGTGTTTCTGATCTCTTCCCTCACCTCCTCCTTTCCAAGATGGCACCTGAGTCTTGAAAGGGGGCTTTATGTGAACTTTTGCTCCAGGGGAGTGGTGGTGGAGAGTGGAAGGGCGAAGAGCCAGTCTTGTGCCAGTGCCGACATGGGCATTATGTGGTTTGCTGGAGATGCCTGGTCAGGCCTGTCAAAGTCAGGGCAACACTAGCTTCTATAACAAATAAGCCCCCAAATTTCAGTGGCTTCACACAATAGACTTTCCCCATACTGATCACAGAATAGTCCAATGAGGCAATTCCCAGTCTATGGGGAGTTCTCCTCCATGTACTGATTCAAGGACCCAGGCTCTTCCCATCTTTGGCTCTGCCAGCCTCTCGGACCTCAGAGTCTTCTTCTAGCCACTGGAAGAATAGAGACAAGTTCCCACCCAGGAGTGACACACACATGACTTGCACTCACCTTCTGTTGGTGAGGACTTGTCACACAGCCAGACACAGATGCAAGGTGAACTGGGAAATGTAGTCCCTATCTGGGCAGCCACCTCCTAGCAGTAATTCCACGCTGTGGGAGGGTGAGCACGAATGACTGGCAGGTGGACCACCAGCTGTTGCTACCACATGGCCTGGTTGGTCTCAGACACCCTGAGAGCAGTTACTAAGTCTGTGATCTGTCCTCCATCAGGTATCAGGGCGGGTGTCTTCTCGGAATATCTCAAGCCCCTCCTCACCTCATACCAGCACTGCAGCTGCGTCATACAGCCCCAGGCATCCCCTGGTAGAAGCCTTTGCTATGGACCCCCAACTTCTCACCACAGCTGCCCTGTGACAGGCTCTTGTCTTGAACCCTTGGCCTGACCTCACCTTGCTGCCCTCCCACCCTTTGGGGGCCTTTCTACACAGCCATCTCCTCCTGGTGCCCCAGACAAGAAGGTGAGTGGAGGCCTCCTAGAGGGCTCAGTACCTCTCCAGCCTATCTCTAGGTCAAGGAGGGCAGGTCTGGACACATGAGCCACCATGCTTGCTTCTCCTCTGTTTCCCCTCCCTTCCACAAGCCACCAGGCGGGGAAGTACAACAGTCCCTCCCTTCCTTTTCCTGGCCTGTTCAGGCTCTTCCTCTAGTAGATGCCACTGGTTCCCAAGCTGTATCCCCCTTACAAGACCAGAGCTCCCAGTCCCCAGATCTGGTGAGTGTTGGCTGCTAAGGCTAACAGTGTCCCCTTCCTTGGAGACTTGCCTCTGGCAGGATCTGCCTCATCTACTAGGTTACTCTTTCTCCCTAACCAGTGGCATCCAGTGGCCACTGACTAACTGGCATGGGAGTATAAATGCCAACTGCCTTGTCTCAAGCGGGAACCAACTCAGTGATATAATTCATGCTCCAGAGCTCCTCAAGGGTTAGGCTGAGGCTGGCCTCTACCTTCAGGCCCTCCCTTCTCCTCTACTTCCTCACTCCTTTCCTCCCAAGAGCACCCTGCCATAAGTCACTCTCACCAGAGGCCCCATCTCAGGCTCTGATTCTAGAACACCTGGCCTAAGACACTGCCCTGCACCAGATCTACCTCTCCTTTCTCAAGATGGCACCTGCTGTCTTCTTTTGCCAGAGCCATAATGGCAAACTGGATGTAGGAAAAGAGAAACCAGCATACAGATAACAGAACATGCCTTGGGAAGTGCATTGAAAATACCGCACAAAAGACGCTTTAGGGTCTTGAGCACTTTGTTAATGTCAAAACTTTTGCCAGCAACCCTAGCATGGCCCTGGAGCTCTGCTTCTTGGAGGGAGGCCACCCACCAAACCAGGGAGGTCTTGAGGCACAGATTCCATGGATCCAGTGCCCTGAGTTGAATAGCAGGGCCCTGTCCCTGAGCCCTGTCTGGCCTCACCCTGGCCTTCCCAAGGCAAAGCCTACTCCTTGTTACTACATTAACCATGTGGGGAACAGACACGCAATGGGAACAGGTAAGAACCAGAAAGAGAAAGTATCATCTTCCGACTGGTCCAAACACCTCTTTCTTTGGCTCATCAGGAAATCCATACCCTCTCTCCCAGCCTAGCAGCTGGCCATGTCCTAGGACCTGCCTTCAGCAAAGGAAGTAGTTTCAGGGCTTGGTGCCTGTGGAGACCCGGTAGAAGGCAAGGGGGGGCAGGGATGGGAAGGCCCACCAGCCTGCCGCAAAGAGGGAGAGGGTGAGGATGGTAAAAGGAGAGGGTTAAGATCCTGGCAGTCCACACAAACACCTTCCACGCTGCACTCCTTTCAATTTCTTTTCCGTGAATTTAAATGCATTCTGTCACAGTGAGTTATGTCACCCGGAGGAAATGCCCAACTCGGCGACGTTTTTAAAGATTATTTTTTAGATCACCTATCACTATCCATTTGAGGAACGATTGTTCAATCTGAAAAAATAAATTTAAAACTGTCCCCATCTAAGCAAGATGGAAAAATAACTTTCCCTATTCTTTCCTTTTCTTTCTTTTTATTTATTTATTTTTTTTAAGAAGGCTTATTTCTGATGGACAGGTTTGAAAATCTGTTTTCACCTTGACATTCTGGCTAGATTTGAGCAGCTTGGTAAGGGGAATGTCATGCCTTGTCATATGAATAAACAAATGATTGTACAGCCAGCTGTGTGACCTCAGGCAATTCATTTAACCTCTCTGAGCCTTAATCTCCTCAACTGTTAGGCTGAGATAACAATACTGACTGTGGTGATCAAATGAAATCATGTCCAGGACAGTCCTTGAATGTGAGACAGATGTAAGGTGTCTGTTCCACTCAACTGTCAATTCCTCAAGGGCAAGGAAGAGGTTCTGACCTCTTGGTCAGTTGGTCAATTCCTCTGACCAGTGGATCTTGTACAGGGCCTGGCCCACAAGAAGTGTTTAATACATGTTGGATGCATGGGTGGTTGGATGGGCGATGGCTTGGTGGGTGGACGTCTGAACATACAAAAAGATGGATGAATGAAAGCTGATGGATGGATGGACGCAAAGGTGCGCGGAAGATAGCTATCCAAAAAAACAAAAAGGCCTGCACTTGTACTGTCCTCCAATTGCCATAGTGCAAATACTCCCACCATGACTGAGTACTGAGTACAAGCTACCAAGACGACATTACTGAACACAGAGTTGGAAAGACACGTGCATAACTGGTGCGGACATGTCTATAGAAGCAGCTCCTGTGCTCCAGTGGATGGATGGATAGATGGAAGGAAGGAGGGAGGGAGGGAAGGAAGGTGGAGAGAAATAAAAGAAGGGGGAGGGAGAACCACGAATAAATGTTTACCTAGAGAAGAAAATAAAAATTCTCGGGAACCAGGGAATGCCAGAGAGAGCAAAGCCAGAGGAGCAGGAGACCTGGGTTCGCCACCAGTCACCATGGACTAGGAGACTAGGAATGAATCCACCCATTTGCTGGAGTAAATTATTTCTTCTTAAGAATGGGGGATGGTGAGGGAAGGGGTTCACGTAACACAGAACAACGGTCCTCAAGGAGGGTGGGAGGCCTGGGTGGCTCAGTCGGTTAAGCGTCTGCCTTTGGCTCATGTCATGATCCCAGGGTCCTGGGATCCAGTCCTGCATCGGATGCCTTGCTCAGCAGGGAGCCTGCTTTTCCCGCTCCCTCTGCCCACTGCTCCCCCTGCTTATGCTCGCTCTCTCTCTGACAAATAAAATCTTAAAAAATCTCTTAAAAAAAAAAAAAAGATGGGGGTGGGTTCATGTAATGCAGAGCAATGGTCCTCAATTATTTTAAGAATTAGAAACCTTTTTTCTTGCCCCTCTCTTCCTTGGTGCTGCCTGAGTTGGTGGCAGTCATCTCTTACTCGGCATCATGGCTGCCCTCTGGTGAAGCCCAAGATTGTTAAAAAGAGGACCAAGAAGATCATCTGGCACCAGTCAGACTGATATGTCAAAATTAAGCACAACTGGCGGAAACCCAGAGGCACTGATGATAAGATACACCGAAGATTCAAGGGCCAGATCATGATGCCCGGCACTGGTTATAGGAGCAACAAGAAAACAAAGCACATGCTCTCCACTGGCTTCTGGAATTTCCTAGACCACAACATGAAGGAGCTTGAAGTGCTGCTGATGTGCAACAAACCCCACTGTGCAGAGATTGCTCACAGTGTCTCCTCCAAGAACTGCAAAGCCACTGCGGAAAGAGCAGCCCAGCTGGCCCTCAGAGTCACCAATCCCAATGCCAGGCTGTGCAGCGAAGAAAATTAGTACACAGCTTATGTACACATCATATTTGTGTTAATGAAACCATAAAACTACCCCCCCAAAGAAACCTTTTTTCTTTCCACATGAAATCTTACTTGGAAGGCACAATAATAATTGTGCTGATATTTATTAAGCATTTGCTACGTAATGAATACAGTTCAAGTACATTGCATGGAATACCCCACTGAATCTTCCCAACCAACCAGTGAGACAGATAATGTTCCTATCACCAGTTTACTGGAAGGGAGGAGGCACTTGTTCAAGGACACATAATAAGCGTAGGTCCAGGTGATGGCAGTCCTAACCACTCTGCTCTCCTGCCTTGATACAGCAAAAGGAAAAGGGCCACCAGCTGAACTGTCCCTTGCAGGCCTTAAGCCCAGCAACTCGAGCGGCCCCACAGAAAGCCAGACCCTTGGAAAAGAAACAAGAGGAACAGGTGCTCATCCTGGTTCTGCCCCTGGCTGGCTATGTGTCCTTAGAAAAACCTCTTGCCTTCTCTGAGCCTCAGTTTTCTCATTTATAATACAAGGTGATCACTCCCTACAACTATTGTAGATTATACACTGGGCAATTCTCATGAACAGGATCAGGAGGCCTTTGGAAAAACAGCTTAGATAAGTCATATCATATACGATATTTTTACCTCTAGGACAACAAGACCCATTTGATTTAAAATGCATCCATTTTGGAGACTACCTGACATCCTTAAAACAACTGGTAGTAACCATTTCTCTAACTAAATTAAATTTTATAGGGGTGACTTTATTCTAAAGGATACTTATTCTGAAAGTCATTTACTATTTGTAATATTTAGTTTCTGGAACTGCCTACATGTACCATTTTACAAATGTGGGTGAAGTTAAACATGTTTTGTGGGGGAAAACAACAAAAAACAAAAAGTCAACCTATTGGGTGTTAGTTACTTTCTTTGGGACTCATAGCCCTTTGAAAATCTAAAGAGAAATATGGACTCTTCTCCTCAGAGAAATGCAGACCCTTTCCAAACTCTGGATGTAACTCTGGGATGGCAGGGATGAGAGGACTGTCAGCCCCAGCAGCCAGGGTAAGGGAGGGTCTTAGATACAAGAATGTCTCCAAGGTCCCAGGTTAATACTTTAGGTCCACATTTCTGTGTCCTCAATCAATGCAGAAAAATAGCCAGAAGCCACTCAGACAGTGTCCGAGATTTTAAAATGAAGAATTCTCTTGATAAAAAATCTCTTAATGAAATACAAGCAATTAAGCTAAAAGTCCTATCAAATGCAGCCTGTCACTCAGCAGCCTGACACTTAATTGAATTTCTTTTTCCGTCCCCTGGTTCCTTTTCCCTGATAAACAAATTCATTCACTGCAGATCAAGTTTCCCTAACCTAGAAACCAATGATAGTCAATCAACTAATTGACACAACAAAGACTTCTATTTTAAAAAAAAAAAAAGTTCCCCTAATTAAAGTACAAATGAAATTGTGTAATACCCTAGTGCCTGATATTAATTACTCTGCGGTTAACCCTCTCCCTCCTCCTCAGGGACCTGGCAGTGGACTGGGGGGAAAATGAGGGAGCCCAGACCCAGATACAAATCCAAGTTCCAGCTTCTTCCTGAATTCGCTGTGTGACTTCAGGATGTCGCTTCCCCTCTCTGTTTTTCATGAGCTGCAACATAGGGATAGAATGAGGTGACTTCCAAAGCTGCTTCCAGTTCTCTCATATTTTATGATCCAGAAGACAGTCCAATGGCAGAGTCTTCTCTCTGTGGTTGCAGGTTAGCCAGAAGCCAGAAGCCTCGAACTGAAAATTCAGCCCATCTTCTGTGGGCTCCTTCTGCCTCTGCCTGGTAAATGCAGCAGCCCCTGAATGTATACACCCCTCCCCCCACGCATCCACCCACACATTCCCAGGCACATGCCTTACACTCATATTTATACCAGGTCTCCCTGTAGCACACTCCTTCATCTCTCTCATCTCTCTCTCTCTCTCCTTCTCTCACACACACACACACACACACACACATGCACACATTTAGACATGCAAATGCTCTCAAAGCCTTGTGCATACCCATCTCCCTCACCCCAGTGCATAAGCACACACATACATAGCCCCAGACCCTTTTAGTGAAAAACCCCTACAAAGAGGCCATGCACGCATGCATTTACGCACTAACATGCACACACAACCATCCACAAATGTGAGCTGGGGCTGGACAGCAGCAGGTTTCAGCTTTGGCCAGGGTAGCCCTAGGGATCTCAGAAACCTGGCTACAGACATAACAGGATTTTCCAGGACTATCTGGGTTCTAAAGTCTCCTTCATTCAACTAAGGACTGCCAAGTACCTTCCCTGTGCCAGGCACTGTGTGGGGAGAGTAGTGAATGGACAGACACCGACGCCAGAAGCAACTGTTCCTGGTGGCCCCAGCCCAGACTCTACAACAGGCAGTGCAGGCTCCATCTCTGGGTCCTGACACATCCAAGGGTCTAGTTTAGAGGGGGCTTTCTCATAACATCATTGTTAAGGTGGACCAGGCAGAGACACAGCATGAACAAAGACAGGGAGACTAGGAAGCCAGGGGTTCCGAGAAGCAGCACCACGCAGGGGTGTGGACAGCCCAGCTCCACTGCTCACCATCTTCGGGCTTGGGCAAGTCCCTTAACCTCTCTGAGCTTCCTCATCTGTGGAATGGTATGATGGCTGTAGCACCAGAGGAGGACTATCCATTCATTCAACAAATAGAGACTGAGCAGCCACTGTGTGCCAGGCACTGCTCTAGGCACCGGGGGTTGATGTGAAAACAGAGGAGCTGACAAATGCCAGCTCTTGGGGCCATGTCTGCACACACTGGGCACTGGCCTGGCAGGGCCCCCAGGGATGCGAGGGAGTGGAGTGAGCAGGAGGTCTCTTCAACTGAATGTCAGTGGAAGGCTGGGCTCTGGAATGAATGGGGGCCTTTGGTGCTTGGGAGCACGGGGGCCAGGAGGGAGCTGATGGAAGGATGGCAGGGGCAGAGGCTGAGGCTGGGAGGCCAGGTCGAAGGAGGTTGCGGAGCGCAGCTGGGGATGTAGCCCCCAGCCCCAGGCTGCATCTCCAGGTAAGAGACACTGCCTTGGCCCCCACTCCCTGTCCCCCCTCCCCCATTCCAGGGCAGGGGCCTGGCTTCCCTTGCAGTTTGCACCGCCAGGGCCAGGGTGGTGATGAGGGGCATATTTCCCTCCCCCTCGGACAGAGCGGACGCTCTCCGCATCTCATGCTTTCTGTTGAGCTCATCTCCCTGTCTCTGTTTTCATGTTTTCCTCTCTCACGCTGGCTGTGTGGAGCACATCTCTCAGAAAATACTTGCTTTTGAAAGTTGTTGCCATAACAACCACTTCATTACACGCCAGGCCCAGTATCTCAGAAATGCAGAATCTTTCCTTAAAAGCGTGCGCTGCACATCAAAGGGGAATAGGAGCTCATTATTTTTACATTATTTTGCAGGCAAATAGATATTTTCCAATACACATTTCTTTTCTAAGTTGATTTTCTTGTTCAGTGGAAATGCACATTTCTTTCTTAACGCTTTCCTGCCTGCAGGGTTCAGGGCCTAGAAATCTAAGTTTCTCAAAGCAGGAGGGAGAAGGCATTTCTTTGCCAGGATATGCTTCCCTTGGCCCCCAATGCTGTAGCTCATGAAGGATGGTTTGCTCTAATTCACAATTTAACTGCACCCAGAAATTCTAGAAAAGTCAGAAATTCTCAGTATAGCATACATAGGCCTTCACTGGCCTGACTTGGTTCAAACCAAGCTTTCACAAGTGACGCAAATTATTTAAGGAGCCAAATCAAAACCAAACCAAACAAAAATCTTAACCATTTGGGATGGAGATATGTTCTAGGATTTTGTTTTCTAAACCAGAGGGCACTGTAGCATGTAATAGGTCCCTTCAAGTGAATGACTTGCCTGTGTCTCCCCCCTCACTAGCATGTAAGCGCCATGATTATTGTCTGTTTGGCTTACTGCTTATCACCAGCCTCTAGAACAGTGTCCAGGCCCACAGGCACTCAGTAAATATTTGCTGAATGGACCAATGAATCAATGTGCTATAAACATTACATCTTATAACAATTCTGCAAAGAAGGGATTATCATCCCCATTGTAGAGATGAAGAACTTGAGGTCCAAAAAAGTTAGTATAATAATAACATTAATAATCACAATTACACAGGTACCTGGATGGTGCACAGTCAGTTGAGTGAATGACTCTTGGTTTCAGTTCAGGTCATGGTCTCATGGTTGTGAGACTGAGCGCAGAGTCTGCTTGGGATTCTCTCCCTCTGCCTCTTCCCCTCCCACTCATTCTCTCTCTTCTGTCAAATAAATAAAAAAATCAAAATCATAATCATAATTACAGCTAACACTTTACACTTTCTATGGAAGCATAGTATGTGTACAGAAAAGGGCACACATCTCCCTGACTTCACGAACTGAACAACCCTGAGGAACCAACACCTAAATCGAGAAGCAAAACATTTGGCAGGAGGAAGGAGACTCTAACAGTAGCTTCTCAAGTGGCCTTACCACAGTCCGCTAAGTTGCCGCACCTTTGATTTATGTGGACTTCTGCATCTGTTCTATTTTACAACAGAAAAGGCACTACACCTCATAGCCGCTACTGTGACCTCTAATATCACAGAATAATTTTGCCTGATTTTGTGATTTCTATAGATAGAACTATACAGTGGGTCCTCTTTTTGTACCTGGCTTCTTTCCCTTATCACAATGTTTTTGAGATTCATCCATGTTGTGGCCTGTAGGTGACCATCACTTACTTATCTGCTAATAGCAGCTAATTTGTAATGAGCATTTACCATGTGCCCTGTAGGTTCAGGTGATCCTCCCATCACTCCCAGATGAAGGCTTTATTATAAGCAATTTGCCTGGAGCCCCACAAACAGTGAGTGGAGAATTGAACCCAAATCTTTATGGCCCCAAACTCCCACTGTTGCGAAGAACCTCCTTCCTGGATGACTCAAGGCTATTGCTAAGAATAGCACAGTCAATAGTGGGCTAGGCCAGGGGCGAGTGGAGAACTTTTTGCTCCCACACTGAATGGCCCAGCATGCTATATCCCAGCCTCTTGTACTGCTTTTATGTTTCTCCAGCCCCTGGCCTGGAAAGCTCTCAGCTGTTCCCGCTTGCTGGTGCCAATGTGCTTGCCAACAACAGTCATACCAATGGTTCTTTTGTTATTTCTAGTTCACCATGACCAGGAAGCCAAAAATATTAAGGTTACTAGAATTGTGTGCAAAATAAGAGATAATGGCTATGAACAAGGATGTGCCAGTGCATGAGTTTACAAACAATAACATCTGGATGCTGGGGACACTAACACAAGCAGGATGGGACCCACCCAGCCTTGGCCCCTGGCAGCCTCCTACTCCTCTGTGTGCAGCCCTCCAGACCGCCCAGCCCTGGGGAGTATGGCCCTACTCTAGTCCTCACCACAGCCTGTCTACGCCCTACCAGAGCACTCACTTACCTCTACTAGTCACTTGCTGGCTCTCAATATTTTTTAACAAGAAACTAAACTTTATCACCGGCCTTAACCCTCTTGGAAAAAGCCAATTTTGTATCCATTAACCAACTCATTTCCACTTACCTATCTATATTCACGTCTACTCTCTGGACTTTCCTCCAAACCAGTTTTTAATACCTTTCTGGTTCCTTCAGAAAATAATGGGTTAAAAAAAATCCTTGACATGGACTTTAAAAAAAAAAAAAAAGAATAAATCTTCCTTTGGGGTCTCACGGTGAGTGTGAACTCTCAGTTTTCCTGGTTTCACACTCCCCTAAATCCAGGGTCTGACACCAGAGAGTGTCTCACTTCATGGGAAGAACAGCCATTTGTTTGTTTTCTGACACTTTCTGCAGAAGCCCTGATGGTTGTGCTGTAAAAAGCCACTCCACCCTGAGTCCATAGCTCACATTTGGCAACTGTGTCCCTTTAATGGATGCACACATGTCTATTGTGAGTACAAACATAATGGTTTCCATGGTGACATGGTCATAATGACTAATTAGACAAAAGAGGGTGTTTTTCAAAGCCTTGAAAGACATCATGGATGTAATAAATGAACATCATCTTATTCAATTGATGTATTCCTTCTCATTTCTCCCTAGAAACATCAATAAATGGTCCCCAGTAACTTGACCTCAGATTGGATTTGGACTCTTTAGCCACCAGTCAGAGCCTGCCAGATTCTCCACTGCAGGATTCTGATCCTGGCACACGTTCCAGAAGCAGCCACAGGGCCACTCGTCCACAGCCAGCATTTCCAGACTGGGCCACCCCACTCCTGTCCTACCTACTCACTCTCCTGATGGCCATTAAGGAGACCAGAGATGGGCTTTGGGAACCTCATCCTATTCCCCTACCACACCAGCCTGACTCAGCCACCAGCTGCCCCACAGGGCTCTCCCTACTACCTTCATTTATTCATTTCAGGATGTTGGGTGTGCCTTTTATTACTGCCCCTCCCCCAGCAAAGCTGGGGGAAGCTGAGTATTAACTGTCCCACATTCCTGAAGAAAAGCAATCCTTCTCCCCAAGGAAGTGTACCTTAGCATAATGTACTAACAAAATCTTGTAAGTAAGAGAGAGAACAGCCCCAGGTATTTTTTTCCAAAGACTGTACACAAATCTGTCTCAGATAATGCTGAGAAATGAGCCCAAAAGTCACGCTATGTAACAGCAAAAAGAATACCTAGATAGAGATGCCTGAGCACAAGTAAGAAACAGATGGCAACTATGCAAACATACACTGACCAACACCCCAAGAAAAAGAATCACCCAAAGGCAAAGAATCCAGTGTAGAAGAAAACATAATCCCAAATCCAGAAGAAAATTTCATGTGTTGTCTGCTACAAAACTATATAATAAAGAATACAAATATTTGTACAAATTCTTTGTATTTGTATATGTAGTTTGCCTAAATTTGTGTATGTATATGTATTTGTATATGTAATTTCTATAAATTTGCATAAATTCTCAAGACCAAATATAACAAAAGACACGACAGCAGAGGAGAGATGTCATCAACATTTGGAAGATAAAACATGAACAGAGGAGTGGCAACTGACCCAGGAAAAGGAACAACTGAGACCTATATGTGGGGTCTGCAGAGTGAGGAACCTGCAAAGAGAAAACACTTGAGTCACAGAACTCTGAATCAAGCAGAATACCACTGAAGGCTGACGTACAAGAGATGCTGAAACAGGAGTGACCAAGAGTCTGTATGATGAGCATCTTGAACACCAGCCTCCCTTCTTGACCCTGCAAAGCCAGGAGATGATGCCTCCCACCCAGCAGAAAAAGGTGGGGAGTTTACTCCCTTGGGAAGGTTGAAGCCAGAGGCTCAAAAATAAACATCAGTCACTGCTCATGGAGGGTATAAGGTGTTCTAATGGAGACATCAGAAGGAAGTGCAAGTGCGCACACTGAACAGTGGGAGACAGAAGCCCTTTCCCTACTCAGCCCCAGAACAGGCTGGTAACCTGAGACAGGAGAGCAAACAACTCCTCTAGCCCAGAAGAACTAGCCCAACAGAAACGACCTGGAGATATCAACATTTGAGGTCTCCTAGTGGCACACCTTGACCCCTGCCCCTTTACCCCAAATCAAAGTCCATTAGCCAGCAAGCACCTTTCACCAAACTCACTCAGGGCCTACAGAACGTAACCCTGTTATTTAGAAATACAAACATAAAACTAAAATAGCTTCAAGAATTGGAAGAAGTTGGTGAGAATGAAGAAAGACAAGAGGAGAGAGCTGATTTTCCTGGGAAGTACAATTTGATTTTTTAATCTACTTGCATCTATTCTTTTTTAAAATAGAAATTATTTTTAGAAAAAGGAAAATAAACTTTGAGTAATAAATCTTTAGGCATTCTGGCAGAAAAAGCTAATCATCTACAAAGGAGAAGAAGCATCAGCCTGGATTCAGCTTCTCCTCGGTGCTAGTCAAAGCCAGAAGATCTTAGGAAAAGGTGTTTTCAATTAAAACATGTGTGAGCCAAAGGGCGCCTGGGTGACTCAGTCAGTTAAGCGTGGGTCATGATCTCGGGGTCATGGGATCGAGCCCCACAACAGGCTCTGCCCTCAGCCCAGAGTCTGCTTGTCCCTCTCCCTCTGCTCCTCCCCCTGCTCTCACTCTCTCCCTCTCTCAAATAAATTTTTTTTAAATTTTAAATCAATCAATCATGTGAAACAAGATCATTCTATCCTGCATTGTTCAAATACAAAGGCAACAGGCAGACGCTCACAAACATTAGCTAACTCACAGTGTACCTTGCCTATGAATCTTTCTTGCAAAAACTACTTAATAATAAAATCCAGCAAGTGAAAAAATAAATAAAAAGTAGAAAACTCAGGGAGGGAGAGGGAGACATCGTGGCAAAGGACTGAGCATGAGCAATGAATCCATCTAAAATTAGAGTTTACACCAATGTTCAGATTGTAATTTCATAGAAATACAAATGTTTTAAAACTTAGCAAGGTAAAAATATGGAGACTAGGAATGGGTGGGAGGAAGCAGAGGGTTAGTGACCTATTCTTTATTACAAGGAGTCCACCCATCTATCCATACTAACAGGTAAGCATGTCATTTGAGAACGCACGATTCTCAGTATGGGGCCAGTGGCCCAATGGATAACGCGTCTGATCACAGATCAGAAGATTCTAAGAACACATGGTTCTTCTCAGGAAAATGCAAATTAAAACCACAATGAAATGCTGCTACATATCTATTAGAACGATCAGATTTTGTAAATTGACAATGCTAAGTGCTGGAAAGGACACAGAGCAACTGGACCTCTTGTACGTTACTGGTAGGGATGCAAAATGTTACAGCCACCTAGGGAAACAGTTTGGCAGTTTCCTATCCAGTCAACCACTTATCATACAACCTGACAGTCTCACTCCCAGTGGTATTTGCCAAAGATAAAGGAAAGTTTATGTCCACAGAAAACCCTGTATGCAATTGTTTTGCAGCTTTACTCAAGTTGCCCCAAACTGGAAACAACCCAAACATCCTTTAACTGGTAAGCAGACAAACTGTGGTACATCTATATACAATGGACTTAGCAATAAAAAGGAGTGAATTACTGCAACACACAACATAGTTAATCTCAAATGCATTGTTCTAGGTGAAAAAAAAGTCAAAAGGCTATCTTCTGTATGAATTTTGTGATTTTCTGGAAAATGTGAAACTATAGGTATAGAAAACAGGTCAGTGGTTTCCAAGGTCCAGATGTGGAAGGAGGGGCTGACTGCAAAGGAACACAGAGATTTGTGGGGGCGGGGGGGGGGGGATTCTGCATCTTAATTACGTGACTGTGCATTTGTCAAAACTCACAGGACTAGCTGTACACTGCTCTGTGAAAAACGGGTTAGAGAACAAATGGAAAAGTTAGTCACAGACTTTTCACAGACTATGACCATGTCTTTTGATTTAATGGATAATTTTATATTGCTCTCTCAAAAATTCTATCATTGGAGGGGCGCCTGGGTGGCTCAGTCGTTAAGCGCCTGCCTTCGGCTGGGGTCATGATCCCAGGTCCTGGGATCGAGCCCCGCATCGGGCTCCCTACCCTGCGGGAAGCCTGCTTCTCCCTCTCCCGCTCCCCCTGCTTGTGTTCCCTCTCTCACTGTGTCTCTCTCTGTCAAAGAAATAAATAAAATCTTAAAAAAAAAAAAATTCTATCATTGGATTAATTGAAGTATTTTATCTGAGAAGAATATCATTACTAATTGTGCTTATGATAAAATATATGTATTTTTAAAACCATAAGACTCCAACCACCATATTTTTCCTACTCTCTTGTTAAACTTGATGGGATCTTTTAGGAAACAATTCCATTGGTGATGAAATACTTGTTCAAGATTCAGGAATTCCTTTGGTTTCACTGCTTTCCTTTTCTTCTATTAATGTCAAATAAAATTACACTTAATCACTTATTTTCAAAAGTATTCCATTTTATAAAAGTATTTATATCTATATTTATATCTATATTTATATCTATTTATATATACCTCTCCATCTAGAAACTCTGCATAGAAACAGTTCGAATGGTGGTTTTTGAGAGTGTGAGGGGGGTGTCTTTTATTATATCTTTCCATATTTTTTTGCATTTAAAAGTCCATGCATTTTTATGAAAACTGTACATCATTCCCTGACCCCTCCCTAGCTATAATCACAGCTCCCTCACTTCTCTCTCCTGGCCTACATGTCACTCTCTTTACTCTGGAAATGTTGCCACACCTGTCCCACCTCCCTTCTGGACTGCGCATTCTTGAGGGGCAAGAACTCTCATCCCTGTGTCTCATGGAGGGCCACGGTCCACACAGTAGGTCCTCAATGCTGGCAGCCAGAATAGAGGAGACCACAGATCAAGGAAGCTGGAGGAGAAATCCTTCATGACTGTAAAACATAAAAAAAGAGTTTTCAATCCTGACCTCAGTGATAGTTTCCCACTGTCTACACACAAGAGAGATATCAAGGGCAAGAGGTGACATGACTAAAAGCTTAGCTCCCAAGAACACTAGGGGACCCGACACAGCCATCTCACTGCCTAAAATCTAGTGACACGTTTCTCCTCCTAATGAGAGACTGAGGCTTTGAGAGAAACCTGGTGGTTGGGATTCTAGATCTCTGAGTAAACAAAGAGTACTTAGAATGAGATGAGCCACAGAAGCCTGGAAGACACCAAGGTCTCTCAAGCAGAGATTGATAAACCCAATAGACTCCTTGGCATTCATGAAGTCAACAATAACCATTTGTAAGCCATCCTCAAACACCAGGACATGAGATCACTTGTTACCTCACTGAGGAATGAATTCAAATGATGTGTAAGGCAGAAATGTGTATAGAAGGTATTGAAGGTGAATCCCTTAGCCAATGAGTGAGCCAAGTCCACCACCCAATGCATCTCAACAGGGCTCTGTTGTTCTTTCTTGGTCCTTATGTGTCTCCAACCACTCCCAAGAAGTGATGAAACTTTGCTTTTTTGTGAAAAAATGGCACTGAAAATAAATCCAACTGCTTATGTTGGTAATGAGAGTGAAAGGAAGTGAAGGTACCCAAGAAAGTGATATAGACTCTATACTGAAAAGGAATGTCAAATTATACTATAGGTCAAATCTACCATGAGAATGACTTCAAAACATACTTAACATAGAAACCAGAAAACGTGACTCAGGAAACTTTCAGCAAGTGCTCCTGTTATGGGCAAAAATGTGTATCAAATGAAAGCTCAGTTCACTCCTTCATTCAATCCTTCATTTGAGGTGCCTGGCTGGCTCAGTCGGTAGAGCATGTGACTCGATCTCAGGGTTGTGAGGTCGAGGCCCACGTTGGGTGTAGAGATTACTTAAAATCTTAAAACAAAAAACAAAAAACAAAAAACCTTCATTCGATTCAACCAATATTACTGATGTCCTATCAGGGCCCAGGCACTGGTCTTGCCCTAAGGATGTAACAGTGAGCAGAGCAAGGTCCCAGAGCAAAGTTCCATGATCACACCATCAGTAAATATTATACAGCAGCGAACTGGAAAGGCCCTTAACAATCATCTGATCTGGCCCTTCTCTTTCCAGATGGGGACACTAAGCCCCAAAGAAAGGAGGAAGTTAGCCAAGACCACGTGGTCATCAAGTGTCAAAACCATAGCTAGGGCTCAGGGTCCCTCTAGACCCAACACAAGCTCCCACTTTCCTACCCTTTACAATTTGGCAGAGATCCCCCCAGGCACGGCACTGAGCTGCCCCAAGATGCTCTTTAGGGCTCCTGCAAAACATTTTGTTTTGTATCACACCTGTGGTGACAGCTGAGTTAAACTGAATGTTCACAGTCATTATGCACAGAAACCTCACACGAGTCCCATCTACGGGGTTTCAGAATGAATCCAGTTTCCACACTCTCCTCTCTCCAGCTAATCATGTCTGTATATGGTAACCTTTAGAAAATGAGTCTAATAATTAGTCATCTTGGCTTAGTTAAAGACAACAGTATGTTCTCCAATTTCACTTTGTTTTTAACGAGAGTGACGCCAACGGTAATTTTCACCATGGTTAAAATATGCTTCGCAGTTGGTCCCTGCAGTTAACTGAGACAGCTCTGGTCCCTGCACCTGCCCGGTACTTCCCCACGGCTTACTCTTTAACCAGGCTATACCTCCCACCCAGGCTCCCTCTCCCCACACTCATTCACATCTGACACCATTTGTGTACTGGGCACTAGACTAGATGTTTTGTACTCATCATTATACTTAATCATCTTTGCAAGATAAACTTTACTGCCCCATTTTGAAGATGAGAAATCTGAGAACCTGAGGATACCGGTCCCTGTCTACTGCCCAAACCCCACATCCAGCCACTCTCCCTTCTTCTCCCTGCACTCCAGCCACACCAAGTTCTTAAGTTCCTCAAAGGCAGTGAGCTGGTTCTCACCTCAGGCCCTTTGCATATGCAGAGTCTCCCACCTGAAACACTCTTCCCCCTGACTCTTCATTTTGTTAACTCCTACTCACCCTTCAGATCTCAATTCAAACATAATTTCCTAAGGGAAGAATCCCTCACACCCTCCCGTGTATTCCTATAGTTCTTTACTCACATAACACCCAAACTCCTCTTCTTTCAAAGCAGCTATTACAATTTGTAATTTCATATTTGCAGGATTATTTACTATTATCTGACTCCCCCACAAAAGCATGAACTCCAGAAAGGTGAGGATAGTGTCCGTCTTGTCTACCTCTGTATCCCCACACCTAGAAAGCAAACAAAATAGGAGTTTAGTTACTATATTAGAAGAATGATGAACAATGGATGGTTGAGAAATGCTAAACAAACCTAAGAAAAACAAAACAAAACAAAATCCAAAACCTTGTCACCCATCCAGGTAAGTGATGAGGCTAAAATGCAAGCCAAGCCCTCCTACCCTCCATCCTTATTCTGTGTGATAATCTTATGCTCCCCCATGACACACCACACACACACACACACACACACACACACACACCACACCCCCAAACTCTGACCCTGGAAGACAGGGCCCACTTCCCTAGAACAAAAGTTCTCAAAACTCTCCAGGCCTCCTAACCTTGCTGTCTGAACCCTGACACCCCCATCCCACACACCTGGAGCTTGAGAGATACTGATTCATGGGTCCAGAAGGGCCCCCAAATCTGGTAGCAATTTTACTTTTGAAGGGAGCGTGTCCCATACCTCGGTTTGAGGATCCGTAGACTAAGGTGAATCCAGAAGACCCGGCATTTGGGAGGAGGGGGAGCCGTCAAGCCCTCAGCCTGCAAGGCCGCCTGCCTGCTGGAGAAGCTGCTGCAGAAGCTGGGGCCGTGCTGCCCTCTGGCGGTCGTGGTGGCGCTGCAGCCGCTGGGCTTCCCAGAGGAAGCGGGCCGCTAGTGCGCCCCGGGGCCACTGATGTCTTCCGCCCAGCCCTGCCCAGGGACACAGCACCT
Organism: Phoca vitulina; assembly: GCF_004348235.1. Taxonomy (NCBI): domain Eukaryota; kingdom Metazoa; phylum Chordata; class Mammalia; order Carnivora; family Phocidae; genus Phoca; species Phoca vitulina. The sequence continues at coordinate 3,376,953 of NW_022589725.1, forward strand.
GTGGCCAGTCCTTGACTCTCAAACACCTCTCCAGGACTAATTTTTCTCTTCGTAAATGAAACATCGTGTTTCCCAAATGTCAGTTCTTTGGGTAACATCTCTTCAGCATTTTGCACATCTCTTACCTGATTGCTTTTACTTAATTTTTTCTTTATAATTTCTTTTTAAGAGAGAGAGAGAGCTGGGGGGGGGGGCGCCACAGGAGTTGCCCTTTTTAAAGAAGTTATTTTGCATACATACATTTAAAGAAAAAATTAAAGGGGGCGCCTGGGTGGCTCAGCTGATTAACCGTTCAACTCTTGATTTCAGCGCAGGTCATGATCTCAGGGTTATGGGATTGAGCCCCGCATGGGGCTCCCACTGGGTGTGGAGCCTGCTTAAGACATTCTCTCTCCCCTTCCCTCTGCCCTTCCCCATACCCCCTCTCACAGGTTCTCCCTCTCAAAAAAAAAAAAAAAAAAAAAGGTAAGACCAAACATAACAGGTGCCACAATAAATGCGCACAGATTAAATTCAAGACTCAGGATGAATCCAAAACCAAAATCCAAATCCTTAACCAAAAAATGAGATTTTCCTGGTATTTCATAGTAGTGTGCTAGAAGACCCAGGAACACCAAATCTCACCCTGCCACCCACCTTCCTTATGAAGTGCCCAAGGAACAGACTCTCCAAAAACAAAAGAAAATGGAAAACAAGTTTCCACACTACTATGGTTGGACTCAGAGGCTCCATGAAAACCCAAATCCAGCTGTTCTAGGGGACACCAGAACAAAGTCCCCAGTATCCAGGTTGCCAGATACAGCAAGTAAAAATACAGGATGTCCATTTAAATGTGAATTGCAGATAAACACCAAGTAATTTTTTAGCACAAATATGTCCCATGCAATAAAGACATTCTTGCACTAATAAAGGGTCGCTGTTTATCTGAAATTCAAGTTTAACTGGGCGTCCTGTATTTTACATCACAACCCAGCACACTGTAGCAGGTAAATCAGAAAATGAGAGCCAAGGAAGGGGAAGATGGCACACAGCCCCTACCCTGTCACACGATGGAGGATGTGGAAGATAAGTAAAAGTGGATTTCTCAATCTGCAATCTGGCCGATGCGGTCAGCAGCTCCTCCCGGGGAGATGTCAGAGCAAGCAAAGGGCAGCAGCTTTCCCTCCCCGTACTCACATAAATGCTGTTTACAAAAAGCCCACATGCAGTGAAATGCCAATAAAGGTTAAAAGTGAAAGGATTTCCGACGACTGACAGTGGTATACACTTAACTGCTTTTTGCCAAGATGCCAGATGAAATGGTCAAAAAAAACACAGAAAAGTCTGTATTAGTATGTAGACCTTAGAGGAACCCAGACCACACGCTAGAAACCTTCACGTGAGACAATGCTAGGACAGCCCAACCGGCGAAGGACTGACAAGGCGTGTGCTGGGAGAGAGCTGGATTTTGCCAGCTCCTTGTAAAACCTCAAAACTGGCCACAGTGGGAGTGTTTATACCATGGAAATTGGCAGATGCTACAAATCAGGGTATTTTTGTTGTTGTTAAGAACTGGTTGTTAAACATTTGTTGGACTGGCTGTGCCGTAAGTACCAAGTAAGAAGAAATAGATCTGTGAGTAAGCTAATGGGGCCCTGGGGCAGAAGCAGTCAGTGCCCCACCCATATCCTTGGGAACTGCCAGTGCGTTCTGGCTAACCTCCAGTCTCCACATCTGCTCATGGTTCCAGAACTGCCCACACTAGGCAGATTAGAAGTGCCAAGGAACTCACAAACCCCCTGAAATATCCCTCCAAGATGAGTCTCTTGGAAGTTGGTGTAAACATGCTCCAGTTCCCTGACCCCTTGGGTAGGGCCATTCTGAGTTGTGTGGCTTTTTCCCCATTATTTCCCCAAAGGCTTCCAGATGCCCACTGAGGTAGCTAGATTAACCACACACACTTTAACCTTTGTAAGTCTTTACTGGTTTCCATATGTTTTTCTAAATACAATTTTTGGTTTTTCTTAATATGGAAAAATATGTGCATTGAAAGCTTTAGCAAGTATAGAAGATACACCATTACAGTGTTCGTCTTATTCTTTTTAAATATCCGTACCTGCATACAGACATGTATCTCACTTCCCTGCTCTCTACAGGTTTACCTGCACTTCCTGAAGAAACTACTTGCATCTGAATCCTTGCCTCAGGCTCTGCTTCTAGGAGAACCCAAGTGAACACAGAGCCACATCCCCAGCAAGACTCCATGAAATGGCAAGCTCAAAGCAGTAAGGAGTAGGGAAGCTAATGCTACAGGGAAGCTGTAGGGGACCAACACTTGGTACTGATGTTACCTCAGAAGAGGTACAGGAGGGCTAGCTCATGGCACTGCAGGCTATAGCCCCACTTCATACCCCCAGCACTGTTGTTAGCATGAGATATGGGTTGTTCCTATGGGCAGATGCAGAAGGGGGGCCCAGCTAACTTTGGGCCACCAGGGCAAACAGAGAAACCTTAAGCACAGCAGTGAAGTCACTGCCATGTAGCTTCACTCCTTCACTGGGTGCTGCAGATAATGGGGCCTCCAAGATAACAAAGCAAAAGGACAGCAAATCCTACCTGCACTGAAACTGATACAGCGCCCTACAGAGACACACAGGCATCCACCCCACCCCCCCTGCAGTGCCTCCTTCTGTAAAAATGAACAGAGAAGCCACTCAGGACTCATGATGGGCTCAGAGGTCCAAAGGGAGGGGCCTGAGGAATGAATGAGTACTTATGACCTTTCATAAATAGTTGTCCCTCAAGAAATAAGAGTAAACCTTAAAACAGAATTCTCTGAAATGTGTTCCATGGAAAACTGGCTGCTCCAGATGGTAAGAGGCATTAAGAGAAACAGAGGCTTGGAAACACTGAGCTAAGTGAAGGTACACAGGCTATTTCCCTGAGGATTTCCTGGATCGTGCTGATGGACACTGACTCCCCAGGAGAGGGATACAATATGCCAGTTCCCTGAGTGATGTGAAGGACTCATGTTCCAGCTTCATTTAATAAATACACACAAACAGAAAAGACACTTAATTCAAACATCTGCAAGGAAGTGACTGAAACTGATGACATTCTAGGCCACAAGGAAAACCTCTTGGTCACATTATCTGACCACAATGCAGCAAAAACAGAAATTAGACATAAAAGGATAAATGAAAGAAATTAAATCACTTGAAAATTTATTCCTAAATAACTCAAGTCAAGGTAGGGAACAAAACTGCAATTAGAGGCCATTCAAATGTAACGACAATTGGATCTCCGCATAGCAAAACTCATGGAATGTAACCAGACACTGCCTGTAGCTCTAAATGTTTTTGTTATAAAACAAGGAAGACTGAAAGTAAATGAAGCATCCAACTCAAGAAACTAGAAAATAAGCAACAAGATAAACTCAGGGAGAGAATTAAAGTCAAGGTAAAAGTTAATGAACTAGACAACATAAAAATCAGTAGAACTGATCAATCTAAGACTCAGCTCCTTGTAAAGATCTGTGAGATATCTAGACTCATAAACGCCCAATAAAGGGAGGGAGCAGGAACTGTGTGAGAGAAAGAATACAAAAAAATAAATAAAAATTAGAAAAGTAAAGGAAATTTAACCAGAGAAGAGTTTTTAAATTATAAGAGAATATTAAATACACACAGTATGCTAGTTTATCTAGATGTTCAATGGGGAATGCATGTGTATTAGTCTGCTCAGGCTGCATAACAAAATACCAAAGATTGGGTGGCTTAAACTACAAAAGTTCATTTTCTCACAATTCTGAAGGCTGGAAGTTCAAGATCAAAGTGCTGGCGGGACTGGTTTCTGGTGGACCTCTCTTCCTGGCTTGTAGATGGCCATCTTCTTGCTGTGTCCTCACGTGGCCTCTCCTCTGTGCTCCTGTGGAGAGATATCTCTGGGGTCTCATTCTCTTCTTATAAGGAAACCAGTCCTATTGGATGAGGGCCCCACACTTATGATTTCATTTAACTTTAATTACTTCCCTAAAGGCCCCTCCAAATACCATCACATTGAAGTGAGGGCTTCCACATATGAATTTGGAGGCGGGGGGGACACAATTCAGTCCATAACAGCATGCTTTTCTAGAAAAATTACAATTGCCAAGAGAAGTAGAAAACCACGGAACCAAGTTGAACACGGACATAGAACTATGTCCCAAAAAGGTGTGAGTCAGAGAGTTTAGTAGACAAGTTCTTTCAAACTTTCCAAGAATGTTCCTAGGTGTTTAACTACCCAGAAAGCAGAAAAAGATAAGATGTGTTCCAACTCCTCTTACAAATCTAGCACAGCCATGTCACATAAACCTGACAGACATAACCAAAACTTCACCCAGCCTGGCATCTTAATAAGATCCCAGGTGATTCATATGCATGTTACAGTTTGAGCAGCACTGTACCACATGACACAGAGGGTTTTCAAAATCAGCTCCTCAAATCAAAGGAGCTAGCAGGAGCCCAATGGGCTGAGACCGGGGCAACCTTGAGCAAGGAGCAGCCCACAAAGGGCAGCGTGGGGTAAGCCCAGGCCAGAGCTCAAGTGTTTACCTAGGCTGTCCACGCCTGTCTGCTGGACATGCAGGGAGGCACTGGGAGCCAGAATTAGAGTGGACCGCCTACCCCAGTGCCACATACACATGACAGGAGTTTTGCATGTTTGGGATATCCCTATATCCTGGAGGATGGTGCCAGAGCAGAAGACACAGAGGTCACAATGACTGCTAAGGGGTATGAGGAGGCAGGTCAGCTTGGCTCAGTGTAAGAAATGTACAGCAGAACTCTCTAGGGAGTAGGGAGCTCCCTGTCATCATATGACCAACCTCCAGGGATATTCCAGAAGGGATGCCAACCCTGAGAGAGAAGCCAGTGTTGATGTCAGATATCTCTCCAAGTTTGTGACTCTAATCTTTTAATGGCTCTATCCCATCCCATAATAACAACTGCTGACTTGGCTGGCCAAGATACACAATTATTCATTTTTAGAAAACATTGTTCCTGCATGCTCTGTGACCTTCTCCATGCCTGCATTACCATCTGTCAGCAGCATCTCTCAAGATGCTAAGTGGGGGGGTGGGGGGGGGCGGTAATGAGCAGAATCTGACCTCACTTGCATTACTGGTCAGGTAGGTGCAGACAGGCCTGAGAAGTGCCAGTCAGATAGGTGTGTCTGCATCCCTCGCTCCTCTCGAGTTGCCATGGTGAGCGACCTGTCAGGTCCCAGGCTCAGAGCAGAAGCTGGGAGAAGGCTGCAGGCTTGAGGACCATTCAAGACATCCATTAGAAGCATTATCAAGCCCGGCCTTCCCTCTCTCCATAATGGACTAAATGTTGGCCTGCCACACTAATGGGCGGTTGGCCACAAAGAAGCTATAAGAGCTAAAGCCCTATTCCTTATTATGCGAATTTCAATGACGGGTGAAGTGCTTTCATCATCTCCATTTGCACACTTACACATGCCTGAATTACTCAGTGCCTGGGTCAGCCTTGGTCATGAGCATGAAAAAGGCTATGGGACTAGGAACCGAAAAACCACTGTCAGCATCACCCACACGCACTGTGCCAGGCTTTGGGGGTATGGAAGAGCAGATGCCAAACCACCTGTTAATTCCCAGCAGGGCCAATGTCATACCTCCTCCAATACTGGGTTGCAGGCTTGGAGAAAACAGGTACTCTGTTCCATAAATAGTATGGAAGTTACAATTTACCAAAGACACTTTCTCAGCAAAGTACACCAGGAAATATCCCTGGGGGGATGGGGAGTAGTGGGGGTACAGTGAGCATGACTCTACGAGCACTTCATTCCCCATGGCAACAGGTTGGTTGGAGGCACTAGAATGCCCACCATCCTCGAGTAAGTTCCTGCCAGAATGCAAGAAGCCCCCCAGTGAGCACTGACCAAGTTGTTTATCTCCCCACTCTAAGCTAGGACTTTGGGTTTTCTTTCCTCCCTTTCCGGGGGGGGGGGGGGGGGGGGGGGGGTATGTTCTGGTATGTGTGGAGAAAAGGGAAACAAATACTGGTGACAAGGAGACACAGGACGTTTTTTTAAAGATTTTAAGCAATCTGTACACCAACATAGGGCTCGAACCTACAACCCCGAGATCAAGAGTCCCACATTCCACCAACTGAGGCAGCCAGGTACCCCTTTTAGGACTTTTGACAAAGTTCCTATTCTCCTCCTTTTGGCTACACAGTAGGACTGTGCCTCTTTGACCCTGCACCTTAGGTGTGGCCCTGAGACTCACTTTGGACAATGAAATGTCAGTGGAAGTGACATGTATCATTTCAGTGGAAGTATGAGAATAAGGTAGAAGCCATACTTGAAGAGACAATGACTGAACATTTTCCAAAACTAATGAAAGACACTAATCCACAGATTCCAGAGATCTAAAAGTAAAAACAAAGAAAGAATAAAGGGACCCACACGTCAACATCATTGTGAAACTACAGAAAAAAACAAAGATAAAGAAAAGTTCTTTAAAACAGACATACGAAAAGAAACAAAACTTGAAAAGAAGTTAGGTGATGGTGGAATTCTGAATTCTCAAGCAGGGTGGGAGCTGGAAGACACTGAACTCTGCTTCAGTGGGAAGAAAGGAAATAGTACAAGTACACTGTTAAGTCATCCTTCAAGAATGAGGATGAGATAAAAACATTTTCAGATAAACAAAACTGAAAGCGTTCATCATGAGAACATTCTAAAAGGTAAATTTCTAGTGGAAACATAGCAATCCCATGTGGCAGGTCTGAAACACAAGCAGCAGAGAGAAGTCAACGTGACAACAGGTATTCACAAACTTGGACCATGTCAAATGACAATAGCAATGCTGTCTTAGGAACTTTTTAGAATTAGGTTTAAGGGGTGCCTGAGTGGCTCAGTGGGTTAAGCGTCTGCCTTTGGCTCAGGTCATGATCCCAGGATCCTGGGATCAAGCCCCACGTCAAGCCCCACATTGGGCTCCCTGATCAGCAGGGGGGGAGGGGGGGCCTGCTTCTCCCTCACCCTCTGCCCCCCCCAGCTCCTGCTCTCTCACTTGCTCTCAAATAAATAAATACCTTTTTTTTTAAGATTTTATTTATTTATTTGACAGAGAGACACAGCGAGAGAAGGAACACAAGCAGGGGGAGTGAGAGAGGGAGAAGCAGGCTTCCCGCCGAGCAAGGAGCCCGATGCAGGGCTCAATCCCAGGACCCTGAGATCATGACCTGAGCAGACGGCAGACACTTAATGACTGAGCCACCTAGGCGCCCCAATAATATCTTTTTAAAAGATAAAAATAAATAAAATTAGGCTTAAAATAATGACATATTAAGTTAAGAGGGAAGTAAATGTAGAAAAAGTCCTGTATTATTTGGAAAAAGGATGAAACTATTAGAACTTTAAACATTGGTAAGCTATTTATGAATGTTTTAATTTGTAGAGTAACCACTAAATGATTAGAGAATGTGTAACTTACAAAATCACAGGGGAAATGGGATTTTTTTTTAAACTGTCTATTTAAAATTAGGGAAGAAAAGAGAAAAAATAAACCAAAGAATCGATTAGGAAGCACAAAATAATACAGTAAATTTAACCGCAAATATATAGAGAATTATATTAAACATATAAGCTTAAAAACAGCTAAATGACAACAGACATGCCACCAACAATTTTGAATGGCAGCTTTTCCCAAAGCCACCCCGCCCCTTGAAAGTGATGGACCACAAGTAGCCTTTTGCTGATGACTCAAGCCGCCCATTGTGACCTTTCATGACTGCTCCTTGACATCACACAGCGTACCTCTCAGAGTCAGGGAGGGCTGGCATGTACCTTCTTTACCTTCCTGTGGGGCAGCTGTGGTTTTCTGGCTCTTGCATGTGCTTTATATGGTTCTTCTGTCTCACCTGCCATTTCTAACTCGGCTCTCTGTGCAGCTGCCCCTGACAGCTCCCATCCTTTTCCTAACCCACCACTCCTGGTCCGCAGAGCACAGGAAGCATGAGTTGTTAAGAACTTGGCCGACAGAGCTCTAAGGGCCAACTCTGGGCAGAGGACAGCTCCATCTTCCTTACCAAAGGGTTTTTCCACCAGGGGCATTTCATTTTGACTCGGAACTGAGCTACTCTGCTTCAAGAACAATTTCTCATGGAGCCAGAAGCCTTAGAAATTTGCCCTTACAACCCTCACCACCGAGTCCCACTCAGCAGATTTCAGTACCACCTGGCATCCTGCAGGAGAAAGAACCCCAAGAAAGCCAAAAAGATGGCCAGCTGCAAATACAACGCCTGCCACGTGGTCCCCATCAAAAAGCTGGAGGAGCACGAGGCTGCGTGCGTCAACAGAAGCACAGTGGAGGAGGAGGACAGCTTGTACCCCCTGAAAGTTAGCCTTCCAAGTTCAGAGCAGAATGGAAATGCCCCTCCAGAGTCCCCCTGGCTCCCCAGTTCTGACGTCTGGAATGTCGATGGCACTAACTGCCATCCCATGTTTGTCCTTAAGACTTTTGTTCCCCAAAAGCTTGTTTGTGAAAGCGACACAAGAGAGTCAGAGAGAGAGGCCCACCCCCCATCCCTGACCACCCCCCAGAAGACCCTCAGACCAGGAGAGTAAACCACCAGCAACAGAAAGGAGCCGCTCGCCTCTTAAATACCTGAAAGAAGATGCAACTCACCCAAATAAAAGCATGCAAAGTAAACCACCCTAGGCTACTTTTTTTTCCACGTAGCAGTTGGTAAAAGTCTGAAGGCTGGCAGGACATTCTGCTGGCAAAGATGGGGCAAACAGGCACTTTCAGAACACTGGTGAGTATGTAAGTTGGTAGGTAAACCTCTGTGGAGGGCAGTTTGGCATTAGCTGTAAAAATCACCAGTGTGCTGTGCTTCGATGGGGCAATTCCACTTCCAGTAATTTATCTTGTGAATATATTCACACTTGCGGAAAATGAGGTAAGTACAAGGTTATCCACTGCCGTGTTATTTGTAGCAGTAACGGTCAAAGAGTCCGAAATGGTCCAAATATCCCTTAGGGAAGGGTTTGATTAAATGAATGATGGGGCAGCCATACAAAGACATAGTATGTCATGAGGAAGGGTGAGGAAGCTTTTTCTGGACTAGCTTGGAAAGGCTAAAACACAGTATTTAACTCAGACACCAGCAAACTTTTTCTCTAAAAGGCCACAGAGTAAAGATTTTAGGCTTCACAAGCCAAATGTTCTCTGTCACAACTATTCAGCTCTGCCTTGGTGGCATGCAAGCAGCCACAGACAGTATGTAGACAAATGAATGTAGGTTCCAGTAAAACTATTTACAGAAACTGCTAACAGGCTGGATGTGGCCTATGGGGCATAGTTTGCCAACCCCTGGTTTAACTGAGAAAAGCAAAGCCTGGAATATGCTGTATATTATGCTACCATTTTTGCAGAGCTATGGGAGAGAACGTGTATATGTATGTGCTTGTATCTGCATAAAATTTCTCTCAAGGACATACTAGAACAGGTGTCTGCCCATAAGGCCTACAATGTCTCCTATCTGATCCCTTACAGAAAAAGCTGGCTGGTCTCTTCCCTAGAAACTTATCAGCTCTCCCCAGGGAAGAGAACTAGGTGACTGAAAGTCAGGGGAGACAGACTTTACTGTAGACCCTTTAGTATCTTTTATTTATTTTTTCTACAGGGAGACAAAAAAGAAGTAAAAGTTTAATCCTATGGTTTATGTTACACCTCACTGTCTCTCAAGAACATTGAAAACCCTGCCCCCTTTTGCTTTGGAACCCTCCCCTCAGAAAACCACACACCAACACAATGTTACCTGGAATTCTAAGAGGATTCACAAACCAAATTCATCTGTCATTATTTCATATGTAAGAAACTCAAGCTAAGAATGGAATGTCCCTAAGTAGCAGAGGTATTAACTGTTGGGGAAGATTAAGATGAAGTGGTGATTCCTCAGAAGGCCAGGTGGTTGGTGATGGTTGGCACTCATGATTCTTCCCTCCCTCATGAACCTGAACAAGGGCATACCTCAACCGCACTTTAGCCAACAGCTGGAACACTTTAAGTCTATCTAACAGTTGGTCTCACAGAGGAGGAAACACTGGAATAGGTTAGACCTTCTTGCTCATATTGTGTCAGACAATTTCTTTTTTTTTTTTAATTTTTTTATTGTTATGTTAATCCCATACATTACATCATTAGTTTTTGATGTAGTGTTCCATGATTCATTGTTTGTGCATAACACCCAGTGCTCCATGCAGAACGTGCCCTCCTCAATACCCATCACCAGGCTAACCCATCCTCCCAACCCCCTCCCCTCTAGAACCCTCAGTTTGTTTTTCAGAGTCCATTGTCTCTCATGGTTCTTCTCCCCCTCCGATTTCCCCCCTTCATTCTTCCCCTCCTGCTACATTCTTCTTCTTCTTTTTTTCTTTCTTAACATATATTGCATTATTTGTTTCAGAGGTACAGATCTGAGATTCAACAGTCTTGCACAATTCACAGTGCTTACCAGAACACATACCCTCCCCAGTGTCCATCACCCAGTCACCCCATCCC